>NW_020271743.1:886250-1268773 GCF_003268045.1 Sipha flava
TTTAGCGTGTAGTAGATAGTGATGGGCAGAAACGACTATTTGGTACTACCGATTATTATTCGGTTTTCATTACGTACTACTGACTATTATTCGACTAATAATTTGCACGACCAGCTATATACAAATCATAGAAATTAGTCGAATAATTAGTCGACTATTTTTTTCCAACCAACTAATATGAATAAATAAAATTAGTCGACTAATTATTCGACTACTTTTTTCCAACCAACTAATATGAATAAATGAAATTAGTCGACTAAAATAACTGATAACTCGGTAATTCTAAGAAATTTAAATTGTAGTCGTAATTCTATTTAAAGGTAAGGTTTTGTTTCCGCAGTTGACTGCAGCAGTCATACATAGTCAAAACAAAAATAACGATAATGACACGCACGACGCATGTCACACACACTACAAATTTAAAACAGTTGTAAATTTGTATTTATTTTTCCTAGTTATGTTTATGTTTTTTGTTATATTATTATTATTTTTGTTATATTGTTGAATTAAAGTAATTCATGCTAAAGTTTGCAATCAGTCCAATAAAAATCAGTTGAATAATAAAAAAAAGTCAAATTGAATAATGGTAATTAGTCGAATAATAAAGTAAGTCGAATAATAAAAATAAGTCGAATAATAATAACTTGTCAAATAATAAAAATTAGTCGAAGAATAATAATAACTAGTCGAATAATAAAAATTAGTCGAATAATAATAACTAGTCGAATAATAAAAATGTTCGAGTAACTAAATTAGTCATTTGATACTACCGACTAAGTCGGTAGTTATTAGTCACTTTTACCCATCACTAGTAGTAGATACCACTGAGCCGGTTGTATTGGTTTTTATTTCTCCTTCAATTATTAGTATTATTACTTATTTAGTTGTAGACTTGTAGTCAGTACTCAGTATTCGCCAGTTTGCCACGTGGTCTTGGTTTTCTTTTACATAACAGTTCATTACATAACATTCATAGTTAACATTTAACTAGTTAACTAGGCGACACAAATGTCGCCCAGTGATTATACTTTGTCGACAGTATTTTGAAAGACTGGACGAAATAATGCAAAAAAAACATGTAATATTTTAATCGTACTATAGTATTACATTGACTATTTTGAGAAAAACATTTTTTGCCGCCCAATGAAAATTCCTTATAAAATGCACTGTTACATAATATTTAATTATTAAATTTAATATTACTACTGACAAGTAAGTATAAACAGGTCTAGGACATTTCGCCGCCGGACTATTCGCTGCGAAGAGAACATCCCCACGAAATATTATTACCAATTGTACTTATCATTAAAGATTAATAAACAACAACACTTAGGTTATGATATTTTTTCAAACCTCACTACCCGACTTTTTACATGCGTTCATCCCTGATTGACACTCATTGAGTTGTGAAACATTAATTTTGATATGTTCTTCAATTTAAATCAAGTAAATTTTAACATCCCCACAGCCCCACAATAGAATTTGCAGCTTTAATTTCCGGCTGTTCATAAACAGCTATGTGCTTGCATACTTCTCTGGGGCAGAAGATTTTTTCAGATTGCATAATATGAACAAAGTCCCAAAAATGGTTTTCGGAAAACCAACACTTTTGGGAAAGAAAAATGAACAACATTTTTCGTATGTACGATCTATGTTTACGGCTCAGGGGGGGTTTTATGGGGGGGGGGGGGCGAAGGGGCCCGGGCCCCCTCCGAAATGAAAAACACCATTGTTAAAGATTGTTATTTTTAATATGGATATGTCTTAATGGAGGTTTACGAAAATTTATCGCGACACTGAGAATGTTGCTTATGCGATAATTTAAAATTTTATATTTATAAAATATGTTTATTCTTTTAAGAAAATATGTGGTGAATTTTGAGTGACTCTAATAAAAAATTTGTTTATTACAATGTAGTTTTTATACTTAAAAAATAATAAACCATTAAAAAAATTGAGTTTCTTATTTTTCTGATGGTGTAAAGACTGTCGAGAAGTCTTATAGTATTAAAGTAATTTGTTTCGTAATAGTGTGCTTCCTCCTTCTTTTCCACCCTAAAATCAAATACATAATCGGCCCCCTCCGAAATGAAAACCTATATACGCCACTGTTACGGCTTTATATAATGTGATAAGAATTATAAAATTATTAAATACTTTTCATTTTTATTAAACACGTCATTATGAAATTATTTTTTGAATTTTCAACATAAGAAAAAAAATAAAAATTTAAAAAACCTATAATTTTCTAGATAATAAAATAGATATCCTTAATGGAATTCTAAATTATCACTGTTAAACCATTGATTATAACACAGAGTAATATTACTCTATGGTCCCAATACTGCATAACGAGCGTCTAGAGACAGCGCCTCTTATCTGCACTATTATTATTAGTAATTACAATATCACTACAGTTGCCTTATCACATAATCGGTTGATTACATTTAAATATTATATTTAAACAAACAGCCATAGTATTATATTATTTAATAATTATATTAATTGTAATATATTAATTATTTAGTATAATTAATTTATATAGTACAAACTACAATGTCATCAAGTGAAGAATTAGAAATGTTATATATGTCTTTCCTTGTAATATATTTTTTTTTTAATATTATAATCAGTTTCATTTCGTAACTAATCAATTATTAAATTTGGTAGGATTCTACTTTCAATTTTACCTATAATTATAATAATAAGTAAATATTATATAGGTATAATTTCAAAATATAATTTAGTAATAATACTTACAAGATTCACTCTACAGTACATTTTAATTAAATATAGATATTTACACAGTTTAGTCTTGTAGTCTTGTGAAAAATACTTTTATTTTGTATTCAAATACTTATTAGATTATTAGAATATAATATTTTTTGCCCCGCTAATATTTGACAGTTTTGGATTGGGTGGTAATGAGTATATGGGAGAATATGTATTCAAATAATTTACAAATACTTTACAAACAAGACTGGTTTTACATATTATTATGAATTTTTTAAATCATTACCTTGAAGAGAACAACATTTTAAATGTATTACTTCTAATTCTTCACTTGATGACATTGTAGTTTGTACTATATAAATTAATAATACTAAATAATTAATATAATTATTAAATAATATAATGCTATGGCTGTTTGTTTAAATATAATATTTAAATGTAATCAACCGATTATGTGATAGGCAACTGTAGTGATAGTGTATTACTGATAATAATAGTGCAGATAAAAGGCGCATTTTAGTCACGGATATCTAGATATCTGTGATTTAAGTAGACAATTGTTATCATTTTATTCTTATCACATGATACTATCTTGAATACGTTTTTTTTGTTGACTTAAATATTGTTAGTTCGTTACATCAGCATTCTGTTGACAGAATTATAGCACAGGATGGAATTAAATTATTTATTATAATTTATAAATAATCTATTCTGTGATTTAAGCAACTATTGTGAGTTATAAGTTACATTGAATTTACCGAGGATTTCTTCGTTTTTCATTGTTTGTTGTTTGAAATGTTCAATTACTTTTTCAGGTAATGTGACAAGTCTTTTAAACTACCAAATCAAAGCACTCAGGTAAATGTACTCGGTATAATTTTTTATATGTTATTATTTGTTAATCAAATTGGTATTTACAAGAGTTTGTATTGTTGATATTGTTTTCAGGTTCTATTGCTATTATTATTTGTTGACATGATGTCCTCGGCTACAATTAAAGTACGGAATTTGCCTCCACAAATTTCGTGTGAAGATAAAGAAGAATTTCTCAAGTACTTTGGTGCTAAATATGTAAAAGTCTTGACATCAAAAACGAACAGAAGTATTGCTTTTGCTAGGTATTTTGATATTTCAGTTTTTTCATCGGATTTGGTCTTTTATTATTGTAACTCAATATTTTTTTTTTATTAGGTTTGAATCTCAAGAATTTGCTGAAGCTGTTATTCAACGGTTGCATCAAAAAGAATTATTAGGTCATAGATTAACTGTCGAGTTGTCTCAAAATGATCTTGATGTTAATCTTATGAAAAACTCCAAGCCATTACCAGAAATAGAATGTAATGCTAATGAGGTAAAGAAATTACAAGAGGCTTATTTAAAAAAGTTAAATAGCTGGTCTACAGCAATTGACTTGAACCAACCACCGCCCCATCACCTGCGATACAGTTACCCTGATCCAAATCCTCACATTCTCTCTAATATTGCTAATATGTTAGCTTGTAATCAGAAGTTTTACTATCAAGTTCTTCATTTGATGAATCGTATGAACCTTCCAGCACCATTTGAACCTGTTGAAGGTTGCTCTCTGAAAAATTATATGAAAACTGAAACTGCAGATAAGTATACAACAACTGTTGAGACCGATCCAGAACTCTCTGAATCTGAAATGGAAAGTGAAGGTGAAAGTGAACATGTTGATCGTGTAGAATCTAAGCATTCTTCAACTAGAAAAAAAATTTCCAAAGGTATGATACCTAAGCGTTTAAAAGTCGTTAGTGGTACAATTCAGAAAAAACCTAAAGTTGAATTGTCTAATGTTTTTGACACTGTTGAATGTGAAGTGCCAAAAAAAAATTGAAGTTAAAGTATCAGCAGAACTAAACCCTGCTGAAGGTCCGATTGTTAATACTGAAGGAGGATTTGGAGTAATATATTCTACTAAAAGTGTCATCAGTGAAGAAATTAAAAAAGGGAACGAGTCTGAAGACGATGATGTAACTGGAGATTCTATCAGTAGAGAAGAATTAGCTACAAATAGGCTATCAGAAAATGATATGAAAGATATGCCTATTTTTAAGAACTATTATCCCGGAGCTCCTTCGTGTAGATTATATATAAAAAATCTAGCAAAAACCGTAACAGATACTGACTTGAAATACATATATAAGAGATTTATAAAGTCTGGTGACATTAAACCAGGAACTATGTTAGTGAAATCAAATAATTTTCTTTTTGATTTATTATTTAAATTTTTTTTTATTTTGTATTTATTATTTATAGGTTTGATATACGATTGATGCAAGAAGGACGTATGAAAGGTCAAGCATTTATAACATTACCAAGTGTGGAAAATGCTCAACAGGCATTAAAAGAAACTAATGGTTATATTTTAAAGGACAAACCTATGATTGTACAATTTGCCAGATCGGCTACAGCTAAATAAATTTTATTGTTTGTGATAATAAATGTATGCATAATATCATTTTTTATACTTTTATGTTTATGTATGAAATATTTGTACATTACAAATAATTTAGTCAAATAAAGAAGAGTAAATAAAACATTTTTAGTTTCTTCTTCTTCGAACTCTAGAAATTCTCCAAGAATTTGGTTCTTCGTATTTGTTATAAAGTGGTTCCAAACGTTGGTTCTTTTTGAATTTGCTCAATTTTGTTGGATCGGAGAACTTGAAAAATGCAGGTGCAAATTCGACCAGCCACCTAGGATCAATTGTTGTAACTTCACGCATGTATTCCTTTGTTGTTTGAACCAGTTCATGGTACATTACCCTAATAATTTATTATATTTAATTATTCCAATTAATTTTTATGAACAAATAAGACTATTTAGTAATTAATACAAACCATTCAGGTTGCCTGTTAAACAATGCACTGCTAGGATGTATGTATACAGCCTGACCGTCAACAAGAGTACGGTAACCTTCTTGAGGATCTTTTTTAGATGCGTTTCGGAAAAATCCTGAGCAAATGGCTTTTTGAATACGAGCCGTGTTTTTACCTGCAGATACAACATCTAGCTTATGTCTAAAAATGTACAAATATTAAAAATAAAAACAAAGAAAGATATTAAGTATAAAAGTAATAGTTCAATAAATACCTGTCCATAATGCCAAGTAATTGTTTACGGACATCTTGGGCACGTTTTAGTGTACGTATTTGAACAAAGTTTTCATAACACCAAGCATTGCTGAATTTATTGTTTTTCCACGAGTTATACACTGCTAGAAGTGTTAAATGATCACCTTCAACTTGATTAAATTTGGCTTTTTTCTGATCAGCCAAAGCTTGTTTGTCCTTAGGTCTGTAGAAGACATTTTGAACAGAAAGCATGGACACAATAGTTAATATTTCTTCTGAACATTGAAGATGAACAGACATTATCAACATTTTTGAAAGGTTAGGTTCCAATGGAAATTCTGCCATCTAAAGAAATTCTTAAATATTATTTAGTTTTTTTGTAATAAGATTTTATATTAAAATAAAAAATGTAAATACATACTCGTCTTCCCAATCTAGTAAGTAAACCTTCATCATCTAAAGCACTCAAAGAATGCAATGATTCTAAGGCCATAATTAAACTTTCAACAGGTGGGGCATCCATAAAATCAAAATGAAGTAAATCATTTATGCCCATAGTTTTCAATTGAAGTACCTAAAATATGAAAAATAATAATCATATTCAAATGCATGGAAAATTAACAAAATTAATTATTCAATAACACACTGTTGTTGCTAAGTTTGTACGTTGTATTTCGGGCACAGGTGTGGGTAACATTTCATCTCGATATGCTCTCTCAGTGTAAAGTCTATAACATTTACCAGGTCCAGTACGACCAGCACGTCCAGCTCTTTGTTTGGCTTGAGCCTTAAAAAGTATATAACCATATATTTAGTATATCACATTGGCTACTAATATGGTAGTTACAAATTGAACATACTTGGGAAATTGGTGTGACGACTAACGAGTCCATCCCAGTTTTCGAGTTATAAACTTTTTGTTTTACAAATCCAGGGTCTACAACATAATAAATGCCATCAATGGTCAAAGAAGTCTCAGCAATATTCGTAGCAATTACAACCTAAGTAAACAAGTAAAAAAATTGTTTAGTAATTACTTTAAATATAACTATAATGATATAATAGTTATTGTATTATTTATACTTTTCTTGATCCAGGAGGGGCAGCTTCAAAAATTCTTGTTTGCATTTCACTGGGTAAAGCTGAATATACAGGTAAAATAATCAACTCTGGTATATCTGGACCTAATGATTTCATTCTCTCATACAAAATTTCACAAGCTGTATCAATTTCTTCTTGACCGGTCAAGAAAAGCAATACATCACCCGGGGGTTCTCTTAAATGTATTTGCATAATTGTGATAAGTGATGCATCAAGATAGTCCGTCTCAGGTTCTTTAGTGTATAATACTTCTACAGGGAATGTACGTCCAGGAATAGTGAATATGGGTGCTTCAAAAAAGTATTGAGAAAATTTCACAGCATCCAAAGTGGCAGATGTTACAATGAGTTTTAATTCTTTCCTTTTAGTAACTGCTTGTTTTAATAATCCAAATAGAACATCAGTATTTATTGTCCTTTCGTGAGCTTCATCCAACATGATAACTGAATAGTTTTTAAGATCAAAATCAACTAGACATTCACGCAACAACATACCGTCTGTCATGTATCTAAAATCAATAAAACAATTTATAATGGATTCTAAGACATAATGAGAAATCATTATTTATACTTGATTGCGGTTTCTGGACTTGTACAATCTTCAAAACGAATAGTGTAACCAACTTCTTGGCCTAATCTGCACCCAAATTCTTCAGCTACCCTCTTAGCCACTGACATAGCTGCCACTCTCCTAGGTTGAGTACACCCAATCTTACCTCTTGAAGTAAACCCAGCTTCAGCTAAATATTGAGTAATTTGAGTAGTTTTTCCTGAACCGGTTTCTCCGATGACAATAAGAATTTGGTTATCAGTTACAGCCTAAATTATTATATAAAATTACTTTACATTTTTTTGTGTGCCATTTATAAGAAATTACTTTAATGAGTTCATCTTTGAGTTTGTATATCGGCAAACTTTGTCTTTGTTCCAAAAGGGTCAAGTTAGTCTTCATTCCAAATGAACTTTTTTTACCTCCAATAACATGTTTTTTCCATTCAGGTACATCTTGGGCAGTCAGACCGATTCCACGCATATTTGAAGCTAATTGTCGACTTTCATCTGAATAGTTTTTATAAATTAATAGAAGAATTAAATTATTTGAATGCAATTAGAATGACGTACTATCTGGTAGAGGGTCTATCCAGTTCTTAGTGACATTTTTAGGAACAGAGTCCATTTCTTGTTCACGCTGTAGCATTTTATGTTCTCGTCGTTCTTTGGATAATGCACTTTGCATCATAGCAGCTTGTGCAAGAGAGCCATCTGGATTTTTTACAATACGGACCTAAAAATTAATGATTATAAAAAAAGTTTTAACATTTAATTTATGTTTTTTATAATTTTTTATTAAAATGATTGTAATTTATGTAAATAGAATTTAAGTGATATTATTTTCTTATTCAGATTACATACAGGACTGAGATCATGAAGATTTCTACCATGACCATGTAAAAATGGAGGTTCATCTTCAACAATTTCAATTTCAATATCTTGTTCTTCCTCAGTATTATCTTTAGGTAAAATACCGGTTTCCTCATCAAAATCAGGCAATTCACTTTTGTCAATACAATTAGCCGATAACATCTAAAAATTCAAAATTATAAAATAAAATAAGTAGATATTATTGGTTTAAATTAATTTACTTGTTTTATTTCCCAACGCTCTGGAGATGATATTTTGTTCATACGTTTTAAGTTTGTCATTTCATCAGCATCAGTGACTGTTTGAAGGTCTAGTAAAGAAGTAGGTCTATCAGGGTTACGGCCACCCATATCATCATCATCACTAAAATAATAAAAAAGTAATAATAGTAAACAAAAATATTTTTTCTTTTTATATTTTCTTTCTTACTCTAAATCGCCTGGCTGTATCATGGGATTTAAGTCTTCTCCAGTTTCTTGATCAACATCTTTCATAGATAATGATATTTTCTGGTTACCACTTATAGCTAAGACTTTAACCTATAATTATCGAATTCATATTTTGTGAATTTATCAGATTATGACAAAATTACGATTTATTAAATCATTATAACTTACCATAACTCTATCACCTCTAGAAACTACATCACTCACAGAAGTTACTCTTCCTTTTTGACGCAATTGTGATATGTGTACAAGACCTTGGGATTGCCTGAATGTATCTAGTTGTACAAAACATCCAAAGTCAACAATATTTAAAACTTTGCCAGGATAAACTTTTCCCAACTCAGGAAATTTGCTCTTTGATTCAATTCTAGATAAAGCCATTAAAATTATTTAAAAATTAAATTAATTAATAACAATAAAAATAACATACTCTTTTTCATGTCTTTCTTTTTTTGATCCATCTTTGCTTCTACTTCTTCTAGAATTACGATGATCATATTTATCTCGATTTCTATGACGATCATTACTTCGATCCCTTCGCCTTTCTTTACTTCTATCTTGATTTCTATTACGATTGTTACTTCGATCATTATACCTTTCTCTACTTCTATCTCTATGACGATCTCTACTTCTATCTCTACGTTTATCACGACTTCTATCCCTACGATGTTTATCTCGACTTCTACTTCTATTTTTAGAACTGCGTCGTTTATGTTTTCGATCATGACTCTTAGATCGACTTCTTGATAGACGTTTATTATCTGAAGGCTTTGACTCATGAGGTAGGTTTTCAGAGCTATATTAAATATTATTCATAATGATTAAGTAAATGATAAAGTATCAGTATATTAAGATTTTTAGTTGATTTAATCATACTTTGAGTTATAAGCTGGTGCAAACGATTCTAATTCAGCCATGACTTCACTAATAGGATCATTTACAACAGTTTCATTTGGTATAGCTAAACCAGGAAATTTACATGCTAGTGTGTCGGTATTGTTTAAATTTTCATTTGATTTTTTCCCAGATTGTTTTGATGTTTTCGGTTGCATGTGCTGTATAATACGTAATAGATTGGCAATAAATGAATCCTTTAACATATTAAAGTTATAAAATAATTTATGATATAATTATATTTTAAGCAAATAATAGTAAACTAACTGAAAATTCAGCTCCATTATTCAGTAAAGCTTTCTTGAATGTTTCTAATGTATCGTTTTTGTAAGCCAAATCAATTATAAATTCAGCTAGAAAAAAATAAGCTAAAATTAAATTTTCTAAGCAAATGCGATTATATAGTATAATTAATAACATAATAGCTAAAATTATATTTTGAGACGATTATCTTAAATTAACGTTTTACCTAAATCCTTGTCATTAAGACCCAAATGGTTTTCTAATTCTGTACATATTTTTGAAACTAATGACAAATGTTCTAATTTAGGTAATTCTTCCATATTCTAATACAAAAAATAAAAAACAGAGTATCTATATTAAAAAATTAATTAAAATAAAATTTAAGCGGTTTGAACAAATACCGAATAGAAACGATTTGATACATATTGTTATCAAAATAAAAATAACAAACATGATGTTAACGAACGTTTTACATACTGATACAGATCAAGATTGCCAACGTTATTGATATTTTTCGCGTGAATATTGTTATATTGTCGCCGTGCTTATCATTGAAACTGGAGACTTCTAATACAATTTTAGTCAATTACTTACACATGAATATATATTTTAATTTTCGAATAATTGAGTCAATGTTATCTGTATAAATACATTATAAATAGTTTACGTTTTGTTGTATTTGTGTATTATGTAAATAATCATTATTGTCAATGTTATTTATCCCAAGCTCAATCCGTGTTAGACGTGGACAAGCGAAGGAAAGAAATAGTTATCAGTGCCGATAATACACCCATCGGAATTCGCCTGTAAACTTTATGTGAGTTTAATTTTTTTGAGTAAATCTAGAAATAGGAGAAAGACCATCAAAACACACTACAAATTTTGCAAATAGCGTTATTAATCAGTAGTGGTTGATTTTTGTCAGTTTTTTCAGTATTTGTTTGCTTTACTCAACCAACCGGTTTTCATTTGCCATTTGTTGATTGTTGTTTTGATGAAAAAATTGATTGACTATAATGTTAGCTCGTAATATTTCATAATTACCTGCCAGTGTGGTATTTAATAAACGTACAATTTTACGTATTTTACTCATACTGATCATAAAATTATGAACTGTGAGAATATCTATGACATTTGAAATTCTTGTTTAATACTTAATTCTGTTGTTAGGTTAACTATTATTTAATAATAAAGTATATCAAGATGTGTGAATAATACTCTTAATTTTCAGGACTATACATTGTATGATATATATGTTTTGTAATTTACTCTATCAGTGTTTACATTCATAATAAATGATAACTGACTAATTTAATCTAACTTTTGTTAATACATTATTTTTATATTGTGATATCAGACGATTTATTGACCTTTTTTTATAAGGAAATAGTAAAACATAATCCTTAAATTATTATTACTTTGTTTTTTAATTTGTACCTTTATACACCTAATTCAACTAAAATAACAATTATAGACTATTTATCTATGTTAACCTTGATCTACATAAATAATGATTCCGATAATGATAATTTCATTTTCATTTCATATGAACTTTGATCAGAAGTGAATTTATTTAAATAGTTTATAAGTTTAAAACTAACTTAAGCAATGGACATTTACGAGTGACGCTGTTAATTAGAATAACAAAGTTTGATGCAAACACACAAGAAATTTTAAAATATAAGTAATTCTTAACTTCTCATTAAATAACTAACTCGTATCTCTATAGAACAAATTTTGAATTATAAAAATAAAAAATCAGTATACATTTTTCTAAAATCTAAATAAATCTTATACATTATCTATTCTTAAACTTCATTACCTATTCCTCTAAAAAATGTTGGCTATGATATCAAAGCTTATTTCAGATATAGTCCTCTGTAAAAAATGGTTGGAGACCCCTGGTCTAGACTATATATTTGGATCACAAGTGTTAAATATTTCATTACTTGAATACTAATATAATACATCTATATATCTATTAGGTTTTTTGAATATTTTTTTTCATTATTTTATTAAATCATTAAGTTATAATATTTGAATATGATACATTTTACTTTATTACATGACAATATTTTTAATTACATAATATATATCCAACAAAATGTTGTAATTAACAAAAAATAATAAAGCTGCTAAGTAAGATTAACCAATTTTGTAGTAAGATTTATTATTTTTTTGTTATAGGTTTGGTTAGTTTTTTCTATAGATTGAAAATAGACAGTTTGAGCATGGTTCATTTAATGGAATTTAAATACAAGTATGTTATGTTATGTTGTGTTAACTATGTGTTATAGTCAATTGCAATTTTGAGAATGATAGTTCTTTATTTTGAACTTACTACCTACCATATAAATTTGTTTTTGCTAGAAGTTTGAGATATTTTAAAAAAAATGTCTGAGTTCTATTTTTGTTATTTCATAATATATTAATTATAAACATTTATATTTGGAATTAGGTAAATACATCATGTAGAATTAAAAATTAATTTTGTTGTAAAAACAATGATGGTTAAATTTTTTAGTGGGAAGGGGTTATGGGGAGGAATATAAAGCCTATATTATGAAATGGTTACTGTATTATAATTTATAATATTAACTTCTATTTAAATAACTGTTTTATAGAATTATGTTTCTAGTAGTTTAGCACTCGAGTTGGTAAATTTTTCAACATTTTGGCATGTCTAGCTTTCCTCATTTGTCATTTTTGATTAGAAAAGTCTGATCAAGATCATAAATGTATTGTATTGTGAACAATCACAGAAGTGTTCACATTTTTTTTTCAACAAATTGTTTAATTTTTATTAAAATGTTAACCAATAATAATAGGAATTAGAAACTAAAAGGATCAATATTTAATAATATTATGAATAATTCATAACGAATATTTGATTTTTCTAATTAAAAATTGATTTAATTGTATTTAAATTTTTAGTACGCAATTCTCACGACTAACATAAAAATAATTAGTATAATTGATATGCATTTCATTTATTTATGTTACATATTCTTTACGTGAGGGAAATTGTTTTTTTGTTGAAATTGTATTCAGAACGTATTTTAATATCACGATGGTGTGGATATATGATTATTTGTGATTTTAGGAAAGATTAAATTTATAAAACTATTGACAAGGATAAATTAAAAGAGAGAAAATAGAGACGGGTACTATAATAATACGATATTATGTCTCGTGTGAATTAAAGTCGTCGTCAATGAGTTTTTGAAGAATTTTACTAAAACTTGAAAATTGAAAATAGTCAATAAAATAATAATATTTTACTTGTATATATATATATATATAGAATCGTAATTTTTTTTTCATATTCATTTGCGATTTTATTGACTCTTTACATACCTGAGGATGAATTTTTAAATCGAATTTTGTACTTTACAAATATAATAATACTCTAGACTAAGCTTTTATTTGTTTTTTTATTTAGTCAAAATAGTCATTCAACCTTTATTATAGACTATTTTACTTTTCAAAAATACTGATGTTTATTCGGTCAATTGGTCGTTTATATTGATCTGGGTACGTACATCGATAATTTTTCTGGTTTCCGTTTTCATTCGTTTCACGACGAGAGCGATGTTTTATAGTCCGATCAGACTGTTTGAGTGATACTCGTAAGGATCGCAGTTTGGAAATGGCTTTATAGGAGACCCTGACAACCCGTCATACTGCAGCCGTGCAGAGAGAACTTAGTGTCGTTTTTATGTTACGAATTTTTTCGTCGTTATGTGGACAGCGTGCCCGTTTGCACCGCAGCCATTGGTCACATTGCCCATAATGTTATTCCGATTTCGTTAGTCGAAAAAAAAATAAATATATTATTTCTCCGTATACGTGCATCACGTTGTTCGCATCATTTGGCCGCAAATCACCCGTTGTATAATTGTATAATACGCTCGCGGACGTGGTGCTCGTGTGCGTGTGTACAGTTGTTGACCATTTTCTCTTGTCGGCCAGCGAAACTCTGTCTATAAATAGCCCCACCGGACCGTCTCGCCCCCGCTTGCACCACTTCGCGGGACACGGAGCAGAGGCTTTGAGCTTTTTTGTGTCATACGAAAACAAATGACTCATTTTATGTTTGGCGCTGGCACATGGTTTATGGCCTTATTTTATTATTTGGCTTAACTGGAACGCGCCTAGCTTACGTGCTCTCGTGCTCGCCCCGTGGTTCTACGCCGTCCCGTACGACGTCCGTCTCCGAGAGCAGTTGTACCGGTAGCGGATTTCAGAGTCCGATGTAGTGTGGTCGGCGCGAATTGTCTGCGATGGAGATCCCACGGAACACGTGATTTCGTGTCGTTGTTGCGGAACGGATCGGTGTACCACATGGGGTGGGGGTGAACGTAAACTACCCTCCTCTCTAGACGATTTAAAAATGTACGCGCGTCTTTTCGCGGTTCGCTCGTGTTCTTCTTGTAAAAACCACTAATCGGTGACAATGGTAATCCGTCCGTCCATCCTGTTTACTATATCGTTGATCACGTGTGATTTGTTCTTCACGCGGTCAAAAATATTAATATTAATCTTCTCCGTATGTATTTGCAATCTCCGACATTACGAGTGGAAAGATTACACGCTGTCGGCGAATCCGATAGATGTTCATAATTTCTTTCGAAAGCCACTAATCAGTCACAAATAGATTGCGTATAGTAAATTTTTCGGGGAAAAAGTTTAAAAAAAAATGTGTTTCAATAGAACAGTAAGAAGCGTATTACACAATTTGGTTTAGGAGCTCATCAACGCCTGTTGACTGGACGGCCGTTAAATCTGCTACTTCGGTTCAATGTACAGTCGCACAGTATACGTACGAGTGTCTGTTCGTTAACGGATTCGTAAGTTTTTCTGCGACTTTTTCCGCACGTTATCGTCATTACTGCGATATACATATAAACGCATCGGATTATTGTTTATTACTACTTTTGCGTAATATGTGCTGCGGTGGTGGATTTCTATGGCCGCACGCGCGCGATATATTCCTTGCTAAAAACTATTGGGTACGGCGCACGCTCGCGCAACGACCAGGAGATCCTCCGCCCCCTTCGTCCCACGTACGTATCGCGCGTCCCGATGCCGCGCGTGTCGCTAATACACTTCTCGCACGATCCGCACGGTCGCGGGTTACTCGCGACTCGTGTGCGTTATAAATTATACGGACCTACGTACTTACTGCCTGCTTATATATAAAAGTGTGTGTGTGTGTGTGTGTGTAATTATGTGTAAATATATACGTATAAAACTACACACGATCCGTACGGTATAATACAGTATTTCGGATATAACTTTCGAATATAACTCTCGCAGAAACGAAAAAATTTACTTGCACAATTTTTTTTTTTTTTTATCGAAAACAGAATGTACATATCATTAAGAGTCCGAAGTTAAAAATATCATGTTTTAAAAATAATGTGCGCAACATGTACATTTATACGTATCTCGAGATGGTAATACGTTTCGTCCGATATTAATAAGTTGTCAACAAAACTAGAGTTGTTTAGTTATATTTTTTTCACTGCGGTGCAGCACCCGCGAACGGTGATCCGACTGCTTCAACTCCCGCTCGATTTGGACTTTGGTGTTGTTGAAAAAAGCCTATTACAATGTCTGCGTTCGGTTTCAGGAACGCATTCCTACAAATGAACACCATTTTGTGGAGAAGCGATATTATAACCACCTTTGAATTCTTAATACCTAGTGTGATGTTGATTGTGTTTTTAATAATAACATTATGTGAATACATTTTTTTTTTCATTTTGAGAGTTATTTCAAATTTTCCAATTTTCCTAGAAGATCCTGTATATTAAATACCAGTGTATACAATCGTAGTGGATTTCGGTCTTACGATTTTCCGAGTACATAAGGATTATGTAGAGCGGAGGTTATCGCTTCTACTGTTGCTGCACTTGTCCAAGAGTTCATGTTTACAGTGGCCGATAGGATTATTTTATTTGATGGAAATCAAATTCAAGACCTAATGAAAGGGCTGTACTAAATATGTATAGCTCACACTCTGCTTGTTATATTTAAAACGGTAAAACGTGTATAGATACATTTTTACATCATATTAACCAATAATTAATAAATAACGTGATTACGAACATTCTTGTACAGAATATTTTTTGATTATTCTTAATCCAAATACTTTTTCCAATGATATGGTAAGATATTGCTATCGTGTTATTTACAAAATTTCAATCATAAAATAACGAGACTGAGAAGAGGTGTATAAACAAGTATGAACAGGAATCTATTGGGAAACTCTGGATTTCTCGATAGACTTCTTCGGCACTGGATGTTTAAAACGGGCAGAAGTGCCCTTTGTCCTACGACAATTTAATGATTATCAGTGATTACTCGATGATTGACATGGAGGTGTAGGTCGCGTGGTCTGCGTGAGTTTAATATTATATTCTGCGGAAGAAGTTGAACAAACTCGTGTTGAGTGTTGGGTGTGTGCATGTACACGCGTGTTCAAGCTTGCGAACGTTTTCAGCTGGTCAGCCGTTACGTGGGCGGTAAAATGGCTTTTAGTCGACAAATAATAATGACATACGAATATATTTAGACCAGAAAACAGCATTCTTCAGCTACCGAATTGCATATTTTTTAAATGACGAGATTACAATAATTTTGTTGTATAACCATAAGCATACTGTATATTGATAATAATATTTACAATATATGTTGTCTATGTATATATATATATATATATATATATATATGTAGAAAATGATTATTTATTAATAATATTTGCAACTTTTGCTCGGGTCGTCGTGAAAAGTATCTTTTATTTTTATCCATAATAACGATTTTAATTAATTATAATTGTGTACGAGTCGTGTAATAAACCACCACCGCAGTTTTTGAGTGTATATTTTATAAAACATTCCGTTCTATCACATTATCGCCGATATTGTTGTTTTAAGTATGTGGCCCTATACGTATACCTAGTCTTGTGTTTATTGCGGGTGGAAAGTAAATGGCGGGCGTCTTTGTCGATCAACCGATATTTCCACTAATAATAATTTATAACACCACGGCTATAAATTTATGTTTTATTAATACTATATGATTGACATCATTATATTATATTCCTTTAAACGTTCGTGTAGCATAAATAATACAAGCGAAAAAAAAAAGCACAGGTACGTGACATTTTCAAATATTTGCATAGATAAGCCTATGAGAGAAAAACATGTGTGCGTTGTGTAATATTATAACCGGTGTTTTGGCTTATGTTTCATTATTAAGTGCACAACAATTGATTATGAGTATAAACTGAATCTGTTAAAAATCTGTAATATTTGTTTTTTCATATTAGATATTAATTAAACGGGTAATATGATTTTATAATTGTTTAAGAATAATAATAATACAATATATATATACATTGGTATATCTTTTTATTTTCATATCTAATCCTGGCAAATTAAAAGAAAGGTAAAATTACAGTTTTACAAATTAATTACATCTAATTATCCTAAATATGTTGTTTAAATAGAAAAATGCAAAATTATGCGAGAAATTAAAGACTTATTATATTTGTTTATTGTTTTTCATAATTTTCTATACTAAATAGGTTTTATTTACTTTTATTTTTTAGTAAGAAAGTATGTTTATTTTTTTAAAATTTTTAGTCTTTTATTAAGTTTGCTTACCTATAAAAATCCTATAACTAGTATTTTGTATTCCTATTAGTAAATACATGTCAATGTATAATATATAACTATGTATATACAACTAACCTAGTTAATTACATTTATTTAAATAATAAGGATTATGTTGGTTGTTAGTTGATAAATGAAACTATGTAATGTCAATCGTTGATACCTACCAAATTTAAATACATTTAATGTTACTTTAAAACAACAAAATATTTTTTCTTATCTATTTTATGCTTAGTTTATTTTGTAAGATCTTTTCTTTTTATGTCTTTTCAGTTGACTGAGGACACGGGTTATTTATTCCAGTACATTATTTTATTAAATCATTATACACAAAATATGTAATTAAAATGGCCAATGAAGATCCCTATGTTTGTAAGTTTTGTATAGAATGCCAAAAAAATCTAAATAATATGGGTCTAAAAAAATTTAGAGTTTAAAGTAATTTAAATAATTTTAAATACAAAAATAATAGAGATGTTATGGTTAAAATTTGAAATATTTAAATGATATTAGATTAATTTGTTATTATATCACTTTGATTTAATTAAGGATATAGTTATCAAAACATTTTTACTGTGAGAATTTTTTTATTAGACTTTGTAGGAGGTAGCTATAAAAACAAAATTGAAGTAGAAAAATTAATTAATTTATAGACTCATGTCTATACCATTTTTTATTGATACCCAATCTTCTGATATATCAGAATGCAATTAATATTAAATTGGTATCTTATATAATAAAAAATAAACTTTTTAGTTATAAAGCATGAACCTTGATTAAAATAAGCTGATACCACAAACCGATAAAACCGTTTTAAATTTCGTTTAACTTTGGTTGTGATCTTGTATTATTAGCTTCACCAATAATATAATATAATAATATAATATATTGGTGGTTATATATTTTTTTATTGATTTAAATATCGGTTTTGATAAAAAACTTATACCAGATAAAATCGAAACTACCAATATCGGCCGATACCAATTATCGGTTTTAGGAAAGCTCACCTTTATAAATTATTGTATGATTTCTCATAATTTAGTTACACTACTTGCTGGATGTAGGGCTAAACGCCTTAAATTAAGGAAATTCTTATCAAATAAGTTTATCTGAATAATAATATAGATGTGAACCGTATGTGTAGTCAAATTATGTTTTTTTGAGTATCTACATATTTTTCTCTTTAAATTAATGTGTATTTTTTCGGATATTTTTAAACACTTATAACCAGGGCTAGGATTTGTATGCAACAGCTTGTTTTTTTTTTTGTTGCGACTTCTGATAATTGATTTTGTTAGTAATGTCCACGAATCATCTCATGAAGAGATAAATGGTGGTGTTTTTATTTCGCATGTTTTTGTACATTTTGGATAAAATGCATATTATTGCATAAATTGAATAAAATTAATATTATTGCATATTTCGAATATAAAAAGGCGAAAAATGAATGTTTTACAGTATATTTCGTAATTAATATTTATAATTTAATATTAATATTTCGTATTTAAATCTAGCACTGTCGATTAAAGTATAAAACTTTGTTTTTTTGTCAAACATACATTTTATTTTAAATTATTTTATTTTATTTTTCAATTATATTATATTATGACAAATAGCCAACTATTGATGTATTTCAATAAATACATTTTTTTTTTGTAACAATATTTTTGTGTTTATTTTATAAAAATTTAAATGCATATTTTTGCATATTTTACAGTTTTTTATTGCATACAAATCCTAGCCCTGCTTATAACGGTTTTGCATAACTTTATTTTTTGATATATGGAACACATTTAATTTTTTTTTTTTTTTGTAGTTACTGTCAATCGAAACTAGAACTTTAGGCTATTATATATTTATTTCCGACAGTAACAAATAATGTGAAATACCATATAAATATATAAATATACTGAGTATAATGGCGATCGATAAATGTGTGGTTTCAGAGAACATTAATTTTAAGGTTGTATAAAACAATTTTTATGTGCGATTGTAAAGACAAGATCGATTGTAAACGCATTTTTTTAATTCACCTCTTTATAATATTGTGCTGTATCGCGTTTATTTGTAGTTCTGTTTTTGACAAAGCTAATGAATTCTTTGATTATAAATAATATCCATAAGCATTTGTTGTCTTTGTTGGAGTGACGTACATCATATGTATGTATTTATAATTATTTTCAAATAAGCTTAAGTTTTATTGGTGTGTCTTTTTAAAACTGCCCAACGGGCGAGTTAGACTTTTTTGATATGAGTGTTAATAACATTCGTGACTGTCTGTAAGACTAGAGGAAAAACTGGAACATGAATGTTTTTAATACTATATGCCATTCGGCCTGTGTTTTAATGGGTTGTCTTTATTTTAATTTTTTTTTTCATCTTGTATTCGTTAAATATATATATATATATATATATTATTTATACACATAAACGCGCATTTTCGTTCTCTGTAGACGATCAGTATTATACACTTTATGTGTCACTTGGAGCATTGCAACTGGGGCGTAAAGAAGTAAACATTGACGGCAAACGATGTCTGTGATTTTTTTTTTTTTAGTATCTCCCATCAGTAATGGAACTTAAATGTCAAAAAATTCGTTAGGTACCAACATTTTTAAAGCATCTAATTTTTTCATCATTAGTGTTCCTTCCGTCCAGTATTGTAGAATTGTCGACTGTGCATCTGGAACGATTCTTGGTAAGGATTGAAGTTGGCATTTGGCACTCGGGCTCAATTTGTTTTTCCTTACTGTTTTAACGGCCTAAATTTAGAATAGTTGACTCCCCGTTTAGCCTACATTTTCTTTCAAATTAACCCCCAATTTTTTTTTTTTTTTTTTTATTATCGTGGGTATAATGTTTAAATTTATAGTTTAAATCATATGACATGAATCTGTAAATAACCATAAATACGTAATTTTAAAAAATAATCTAGCATATCTCGGATCGCAGTCTAATTGGCTGGTTCAACACTGAAATAATGTATGTAGGTCAGCTGCGAGTAAAAGTAATTTTACCTTATTTTCGTTATTGTTGATTAATGGTGTATTCATTTTACTTCCTAGTGACAATTAACGTTACGCATGAATATGTGTGTATTGGGAAAGGATCACGGTTACATTATACATTAATTAAGTGGGTTCTATAAATTATTTTCAAATAACACATGTGGTTTATTTAAAAATGAAATAATTTTATCTTTTTTATTAAGATATTTTGTGTTCAATTCTATTTGAATTAATGTATTACCCAATAATTTTTATTTTTTTTTTTTTTTAAATAAAATACTTGTTGCTAGTCTAATCATGTAAATAATAATAATGATGACACATTTAGAACAAATAAATGATGCAATAGTAGTTCTGTCATTGAATAATGCTATATATTATTAAAATAGTATCGGTAGTCATTTTTAAATTAGTTTTTACGCTTTATTTTTTATTTTAACAATATAAATATAAAAATAGGTCTATAAAATGTAACATTTTATTTAATTGAATTAACTGTATGCATTTTTATTACAACATATACATTATTGTATCATTTAATTGTATTATAAGCTATATATATTGTTTTTACAATATATATTTGCATTTAATTTAATTTAATTTAATTTGATTTTTTAATTTGTGATTGAATTTTATTTGAAAAAATGTTTTCTATAATTTGTTTAACAAATAAATTAACATTCATGTTTCGCTTAGACGTATTAAAGGAACAGGATGTTTGTCCCCTTAGATTGGACTCAATGTTTTAAAATAGAAGTTCAAAGCATTTTTTGCTCGTGTTTTCTCTTATGGTTGCATCAAAGAAATGTCTGTTTGTATTTGCGTATTTGATAATAAGTAAGAGAAACTTAAAAATTTGCTAGATTTTATCTTTTAATTATTCAATGTAGTTTACTTAATTTTATTAATCATACATTATGATGTACATTGAGCATAATTAATAGTTTATTAACTTTAAATAAAAGTTAGTATAAACTTTTCTTCTTACTATTTCTATTTACCACATATTTTGAATATTTCGATGATTTAAATTTAAATTCGAATCATTAAATTAAAAGTATTCTAAAAGTTGCACATACATACTTTATTTTAATTAATAATAAATGTTTGATACAATTGACATATTATTTGTAGTTAATTTTCAAAATTGGGTAAATATGAAAAACCATAATTTTGCTTTGCAATTGTAAAAAATACAATGTTTACAAACATATTAATACATTAAATATTAAAGAATAAAGAAAAAAACCCATTGATGTTTTCATTATAAAATTATTAATTATTATTATTATTAATTAATGTTATTCAAATTTCATTAATAGCATTGGATTTTATTTTCGCTAACAATTTTAATATTTTCTTTTAATTTAAATTATTACGATATGTTTTAATTTCCAATATTTACTAACTAATGTCACTTAAAATATTTAGTTGAGTACTGAAATGTTTGTTTGTGAGAGGTAAAGGAAATAATAGGTTAAATATAATTATTGGAAATGTTATAATTATAATCATATTTAATCATAATTTTTGTCTCTATTATAATTACTATTATATAAATCATCACTATTGTAATTTCTCATTTGTTTTCTGTGGTAATGGATGAAGTTATAAAAGCTATACAGGGCGAGTTACCATGTTTGCTGATTATATAGTTTTGGTAGGAGAAAATCCAGAAGTAGTAGGTTTGATGAATGGAGGTTAGCCCTTGAAGAAAAGAGATTGAGAATTAGTAGAAATAAAACAGAGTGTAACTTTGAAGGAATATACCAAGAAGTTGAGGGTATGAGGAGACCAATGACAATAAGAGGTGATGTGATAGGTGAATTCGAATACTTTAATATATTTATGATCATTTTTACATAAGAAAGGGGGTTTTAGCATGGATGTAAAACAGGATTACGTGCGATTGGATGAAATGGAGAGAATAGTCGAACGTATTATGCGGTATGAGAATTTCAATGAGACTCAAAGGTAAATTTTACAAGAGTGTAGCGAGATTAACTATGTCATATTGTTCAGAGTGTTGGGCTCTTGGCAAGAGAATATAACAAAGTATGAGCGTTGCGGAAACGAGAAAAGAAATAAGAAAAGATAGACTAAGGAACAGATATGTGAGAGATTCTTATTATTGTCATTTTAATATTAGTATAGCATTTTTAGTGGACAAGATGACAGAAAATAGACTGAGATGGTTTTGGCATGTGAGGAAAATGAAAAGAAACAAATGCATTAAGAATTGTTGTGAAAATGAACATTGAAGGGAAAAAAGTTAGAGGAAGACAAAAAAAGAGATGGTTGGATATTATTAAGAATGATATGAGGGCCGTTTATGTGTGCATAGAGAATGTAAAAAATTGAAATGATTGAAGGTTTAGGACAAGGATGGCCAACCCCAACAAATTTGGGAATAGGCGAAAGAGAAGTATTATTTTTAAATTTGCTATTGGAATAGGTAGTATTGCACGTGAAATCAATAAACACTACTAAATGTACATACATATATTAAAAACCAAACATGAGTATATTTTATTGTATCTTAAAATAAATACTTCCTCGATAATATATCATTTTAAACGTTGGTAGTAGACCAATGTAACAGTCAATGGTTTTAAAATACTGGTACATTAAACACAGCAAAAAGTTAGGACAAGGGTGGTCGATCCTAAATAGTTGGGAGAAAGGCGAAGAGTAAAAAGAATAAGAAGAAGATGTTTATTCAAAATAATAGTAAATACTTATATTTTTCCATACTACAGTATCTTTTCAAACTTTTTGGAAAATATAAACCATTTAATAAATTTCAATCATTCGTATCCTATAAGGATAATTATGGGTGCTTTAAATAAATTATAAAGTTAAAGAAGACAAATTTCACTTCTTGTTTCCCCGAACTTAGAGTAGATTGTTTTCTTTCGAAGATTCACAAAATATATAATCATTTTGATTGAATTATATGATTATTCTTCATTGTATTTATAGTAACAAATAACAACGAATGATTATTTCAAAATATTCGTTTTAAAGACATCGAGAATTTAATGTATTAATGTATAGTTAAAAGGTTAAAAAGATGCTCGTATTCTAGACACTCCAATATCAATATAGTTGTGTTTTTTTATCTGAGAAACATGTTGCGATTTAACAAATACAAATGTTCGTTCACATTGATCATATTATTTAAATTATGCTTTCCATAAAATTAATAAAAATGTAGGTTTATATTATTATTATTTAATTATTAGGTATTTAGGCTTTGTGTTAACATTTCTTTAAAAATACTGAGAATTTTAATTTATATTTTATAGTTATTTATTTTACTTACATTCATTCTTGATTTTTATCATTAAACTTGTATGTATAAATAATTTATGCAATTCCCATACTATGCTATAAAGTTGTTTATATTTTTGGCTTGCAACTCTTATCGTTTTGTTTGATTACAGACATATTTCCCTTTCTACACGATTTATTTATCATCTACGTGTTATAAGTAACCATGTGTATGTATGTGTGCGTTTTTGTATTACATGACCTCAATGGTCGCTGTGCAATTAATTTTTTTCTCCTTCCAGCAATAACAATAATAATAAACAGAGAAAATGCTCGCCAATATGTCTGCATTAGTAATATTTCATATCTGGGTAAAAATAGAATTTTTAATACTGACGTCTTACAAATTTCTTAATGTTAAATTTTTCGTAAAATATATTTTTGTAAAAAAAAAAATTACTTTTGTGATTTCATAACTTTTATAACAACCACGTGTTGATGGGATGGAATGAGCGTTGCGTGGTAAATTATATTCTCTTATTGTAATCTCTTTTAGATTATCAAATCTGAATTTTTTTTAACGATTCTTTTTTAAATATTACTACGTCATGTCAAAACACTTTAAAATATTTTGATAAAACTATAAAGCTTGAGTACATGTATGAACTATATATATCACGAATACGTAAATAAAAAAAGTAAGAAAATTAATTAAAAGGCTCAGGGAATCGCAAGTATCATAATAAATTACAGTTGTGTTCAAGAGAGGCGTCCGATAACTTGGTAAAGTCTATGCGGTGTGTTGCAGCTAGTGTACGTGTCCTGATAATGATGCCAGCAAATATGATTTGTGAGCCCCATGGACATTGTCACGTTAAACGCCTGTAGAGATGTATTTATGATCGTATTTTTTCTTTTTATATAAATAAGCACACATTGTTAAACTCGTATAGATTTCTACCCTAAAATTAAAAATACGTGTGTGCTTGTTATTTTTCTTGATTTACTACAACGTGTCGTTACCTTAAATGTGAGAAGGAAAAATTCCAAAAACATTCGTCTTGTGTTGCATCTAGCGAATGGAAAAATGCCGTACTTTCTCTTTGGAGGTGAGCTTATTATTCTATGAGTTCAAATAATATTACGTATATATCTTGATTTTCCTTCTATTAATACTTTTAATGTTAATTAAAATTTGTTAAATCTATTTAAGTTTAATTCTATTCAGTTATATTTAATATCAAATGAGTAATTAATATATTTGTATATATCATTGTCAAAAGAGAATCTAAACCTAAGGATGTCTACCTTTTATAAAACTCTTTTGTAAATTCTCTAATGTATGTTAAATATATATTTAAATTCAATATACATACACGATAATGCATTTCATGTTAATTACATTTTGAATCTTACGAAAACGGAAAAATGTTTACCTATTTAAATTATTTTTATAAATTAAAATATTTAAAAGTTAAGTATATAATAATAAAAATATCTAAAGCATTAGTAATTTGTTTAAAATATTTGTTAAATTAAAAAGTGAAAATTAATAGCGACAATAAATTGAAATGGAATTGATCCAAAAAAAAAAAAATAAAAAATAAAAACAGAAAATGAAAGCATTTTGAATGTGCATTTTATTCCTTGTATCAAGTAGTAAAAGATAATAGGTTTTAACATGATGTTTAATTATTAACACAATAATCTTAAATCGTGGTTTTTTTTAATTTTCTGTATGATTGTTAAACAATGAGATTACTTTTAATTTTTTTTTCAAAATTATTAATATATTATATCTCAATTCAAATAATTAATGAACTTATAAAATAAAATTAAAAGATTTTTAAACATTTTAGAAGCGGATTTTTGATATGATTGATATTATTATATATAGGTACTATAATTTAATTTGAAGTTCTTTGCATTTGAGTAAATAGATCAATAAATAAATTTAAAATCACATAGATTGATTATTAGTATACATAAGTAATTGCTTAAAATTTCAAGTAAAAGTGTATTTTACACAAATAAAATTTATATATTGATCAAAATCAGTATTTTTCCAATGTTAATGAAAACATGTTTACTCGATAAGTATAACAGTCTTTCCTACTAAAAATCAACTTCTATGTAAATTAAAAAAATAATTTCGATTTCTCCCAGATTTTTCTGTATATAAAAATTGACTATTACACCGGAACATTTAAATCTAAAAATTAGTATGCCAAAATGTTTGTCTGCCTGTCAACCAAAATTTATGTACAACGAGGTTTTGCCAAATAAATACTATGTTTTAGAATAAATAATAGGAGAAACCAATAAAAGTTCGTCCATAGTTTCTTACACCCACGGTTGGGTTGAACGGTAATTTCTTTTCAACCGGATGATTCAGCTAAAGGAGTTTTGAACATCAGCTCGAGAAAAAAATTTTTTTAGTAAATGTTTCTAATATTGTCATTTGGATGTACATGATAATGTGGTCGAGTAAATCAATCATTTTGATCTCGAAATTAAAATTCTGTGCTTCAAACAAAGACGAAAAACTCTTTCGGTCGGGTGAGATAAAAAAAAAGATGGGCGAACAATATTGGTGCGTTGAACTTGTAGTACCCGGGTAAAGGGTGATTGTATTTCAATCCCTCACCGGCGGGTTAGGATGTGATGTCAGCACGTCGCTTCGGCATGTTCCTATAAAACGGCCAATTAGGTGGGGGGGAAGGGTCGTTGTTTTAGCGATACCGGAGTACTGTGTAGTCGTTCCGTATTCGTGGCAGCGAAGGGTAGGCCGTAGGTACGTTATTAACGATCGGGGTAGGGGAAGATAGCTAGCGACTGTAATAGTGCTGGTGCACGGGTACGAGTGCGACGGGAAAGTCAAAGGAACGGCGGGAAAAGTGATGAGCGACGCGCGGCGCAGAGCAGTCAGGAAAATAGTCGTGGGACGACGAAGTGGCGGCGGCGGCGGCGACGACCCGTTGTTGTCCGGACGGGTCTGGAGTTTGTCGGCGGCCGGAGTGGAGCGCGCGCGCCGGCCGCGTCGCTGGTTTCAAAAATAAAAATTGCAATAACCGCTCCGTTGCCTGGTCATGTTTTTTCGGCGGCGGCGGCGAAAAAAAAAATACGTCCGTAGCATGTGCCAATTCACGTGGGCGAACAGACCGTAAATGCACAGTAATTTGTTGTGCATGTGTGTTGTCACAAACAACGTCCGGCCGCTGCCATCCCATCATCAGTCCGATTACATGTGAAATTCCATTATGTACGGTTTTCTCCGACCCCCTCCCCCACCAACCACCACCCCGTTTTGTTGTGCACATTGTACCCGTGTTTTCCTGTTCGCCCGCCACCGCAAAAGTTATGGGACCGTTCGTCAAGTCCCACGCGTGGACACGGGTACACGGCGCTCGCAACGACTTGTACGTCTGCCGCTATCAAGCCATCCCGCTGGACAGTAAACGTTCCGGGGGTGGAGGATACGCGTTAAGTTCTTCGTTCCGTTCGTCGTCGTTATTGCAGACCGCGACCATCGCACGTAACTGTTACGACCCGTTAGCCGACGACTACAGAGGGTCATGACCAGGGTTTGGGATTTTATTCGCTGCAAAACTAATGAAATATGAGCATACGTGTGCGTTAAAAAAAAAAAAAAAAAAACAGAAAAATATATGTTATAATATGCAATAAAAATTCGGATAATATGTGCGAAAATATGCGGTTTTCTTGAAATCTTAAAATAACGAATGAAAAAATTGCAACTGCTAACTTACATTACTTAAAAATACGAAACAATTAATTAAGTTTACCATCGTTGAGTGTATAATATGTATTATGTTCTTATTTTAAAATACGTTTTTGATAGGTTCGTGACTATTATCGTATGGTTTAGACCAGTGGTTCTCAAACTGGGGGCGCACTCCCCTAGAGAGACGTGACAACATTTCAGGGGGAGCTTGAAATGTTGAAAAATAAATGACGAAAAATGAAAACGTTGCCGTTTTCTACGCCGTGCCTTGCCGATGTGTTGGTCGCCGCAGTGGTTGATTTTTTTTTTTATTATGCAAATAAATTCATTTAATATTAAAAAAATCAGTTGAATTGTATTTTTATTAATCCAATAATCAACATTAAAGTATAGTTTACGTATAAATACTATGCATACATTAATCTTATAGTAGTGAGGAGGTGGGGCGTAATTTCATACAATAGTTTGAAAGGGGGCGCGGACCTCAAAAGGTTGAGAACCCATGGTTTAGACGTTTATAGCGTCTATTCAACTATCACATTAGATAACAATTATATACGTTCTTAAAAAATTTGATTATTTTTGTTAATAATTACAAATATTTTATAATATCAATAAATTTCCGTAATAACAAAAATATGCATAAACATGCTAATGCATACTCTTGAGCCAGTGTCTTGACCGTTGAATGTCGTCTCTCGCGCAGTTTTGAGCTCCCAACACGTGGCTCTTGTGTCTAGCTTTCAGTATAGTGTCCCGTCTCTCAAACTAGAATCGCACCGTTGTATTTGCACAAGCGAATCGTTGTATTATTCATTCGTGCTCTAAACACCATATTCCCTCTCTCCTTACCATGTTTAATTATCCCGTGTATACGTATATTTATTAACATCATTTTGACGTTTTAAACGACACTATTAAATCGTAATGATAAATTGTGCTCGGTTTAGCCTTTTAGCCATGTAAAATATAATATCTTTTAATTTTAACTTGTACCGCGTTCCCTTGCGTTAGCCGTTCATTATATGTATATGTATATACATATGCGATTCACGGTCAACGATCCAAAAGCACCTCTTTGCCTTCGTCTTTGATCACCAACCTTAATTTAATCTTTATTAGTTATAAAGTTTAAATCCACGAAATAATATGCATAACTACAGTATTTCACTAGTTTTATATATGTTCGAGTTTTGTTGCAAAATATTTTCGAGAAAATGTTCAGTCAAACGTTTAAATGTTATACATAATTTAAAATTGTATGTTCATGGTTGGAAACTCTGTACATGAAATAATACAATTGATCTTGTATATTGTATATTGACCATATTCAATGTGTCTAATTATTGTGGAAATAACGAATAAGTGAAAATTATTTATTTTTATTTTTTTAAGTTCTTTTTGGTATTATTTTTTTTGGTTCGATATTATTTTATAAAATGCTATGTGTCAGTTGAACTATTTGTGCTGAATGATTAATGTACACAATTTTCGCTTTGAACAATGTATGTGATATTTTTTTTAAGTGATGTATTTCAATTCATTATTATATAAATAATATATCGTTGTCATAAATATTCGTTTTAAAGATTTCGTCTATTTTTTTTTTGAAGTCTGTTGAAAAATTTATAAGTTATATAGTGAATTATCTTTGTGGAATTTTTTTTTTTGTTAATCATATTTATGAAAAATATGTATTCATATCACAGAATTATCACAAATTATTTGTTTTTAATATGTTTATGTTATTATTAAACTTGAGGTTAAAAATATTTGTAGATCGTTTTATATCATATAATAATAAATTAGCTTTTAACTCAATATTATTATAATGTGTACTTTGATAAGATAATTTTGACACTTCATATTTAATTTAAAGTGAAAATGTTAATAATTATTTAATTGCTGTTTAAGAAAATCATACTATTGGTTGATACTGAAATATAAGTTAATATTACATTAATTATTAGTATTTTTTTTAAAATAATATCCGTAGAGAACTTACATTAATTTTATTGGATTTTAAGACATAAAAATACAATATTAAATGCCATATTGTATTGTTCAGAATTTTACTGTAAGGTACTATCTTTTGTTACTACATCTTTAAATTTATAATTTATTTCCGTTGGCCCGTAAACATTCATACATTATATACATAATTTTAGATTTTTTATTTTCACAAATATTTATTATGAGTGAAAACTACTAAATTTTTTAAAATAAATTTGGCATTATTTCCTATCTTTTTTTAGCTGATTGTTTTCTAACTTCTAAAAATTAATCTATTATTCAAACTACATACAAATATTAGAAGCTTATGAAAATTGAGTTAAAATATAGTTAATTGAATGCGATTAATATATATGTGATATATATTACGATGTGATACTATGGGTTCATCTTAAAAAAAATGTAATTATTTTAAATTTCTTCTTATTTAGTAAAATTTAGTAAGTTTTTTATTTTTATAGAAAATTGTCAAAACTGATTATATTAAATATAACGTAGGATCAAAGTATAGAATATATAAATTGATAAAGTTTTGAAACTTTTAATTTTTTGATTTTATTTTTTAACTAAATTATTTTTGATTATATGTATGTGCTATTTAAATTAAGACCTGACATTAAAAATCAATAAGGTTTTAATTATTTATGGTATTTTATTTTTTATGAATCTTGTGTTTTTAAAAAGCATTTATAATTCGTTAAAATTATTATTTTATTATTATAGTAAAAATATTAATTAATTAAGCATAAAAAATTTAATATTATAAAAAAGAAATTAAAAAAAAAATATCAAGAAAGTTTAATAGTAAGTTGGCAGCATTTTTTCCTTATAATTTATAGATTTTACAGAATAAAAACATTATGTATTTCAAGTTTAGTGGGCGTCTTTTCCGTTCTTATTTTGTCTTCGTAATTCGGTTATTATTGCATTATTACGCCCATTGCTGTCGCCCACCTTGATTAAAAATATATATATATATATATATTTACACGTATATTTGGTTTGGCGAACCAGTATACAATTTTCTTTTTCTTAGACATCGTGAAACAGCCGTATAAACCTGTTGATCAGCTAGTTTCATCCATTCTTACTGAAGTGCGCCCACGAGGATTTGTGCTCATATCCTTCCTATTCCTAGTGATTACATACACCATCAGGGAAGTTTATCTCAAATAATAATATGTATTTGGTCAGTTTTATAGAAATTATATGCATAATGTCATATTATTTCCAGTACAGTCTTCATAACTTAACTTCATTGTTGTATATATTCGTATATATGTTTGAAAAAATATTTTCTTGTGTTATTTTAAAAATACTTTGTATGATATTTTATTAACACGTTTTATACGATTGAGGACCTTATGAATAACTCCTAAAATATCTCTTTTTGTTTTAAGTTATTACTCTATTCATTACATGAAAATATTACGCGTAAAATTTTATAAGATAAAACTAAGATTGTTATTTTATGTGCTTTAGAAATTGGCGTGATTAAATTAAATTGTTGTAGAATTAATTGATCTATTTACAATTCAAATGATTTTTGATTGAAGTTGAATCAACATTTAACATTCTTCTTGGATATATTGTTCGGTTCTTGTCTTCTATTAGGATCTATCGAACTTTTAATCGTTTAAATACTATGACGCAGAGTTGAATATTGTTTTATTGATTTTATATGTTATAAAACTGTATTAAATTTATGTTTAAGATGTCCTATAGTATTTAGCCAATATTATAATAATAATTTTTGTAAAAATCCAATTGAAATTGAGTTAAAAATACTCACGAAATACTTTACATTATAACAATAGTCATAAATTAAATTAGATTTTTTTTCTCATCTCTCTTCCATCTTAAAAAAGAATTGTGAAGCATTTTGCAAGTGATGAAATTATAATAGTTATGATAATTTATTTGCTAATAACAGTTATCATATTATATAATGTTTACTTAAATTGTTTAGTTAAGTAAGACTGCTATCACTTTAAGTTCCTAGATATGGTGTCAGAAATTCTTAATATATTGTTGTAGTGAAAATAATTACTTTCTGAAGGAATTAATTTTGACGTCTAACGTTTTAATTAATATTTTATTTTAGAAGTTGATCGGGTGAGTTTCAATTTGAATCTTATTTTTCCATTTATTATTTTTGTGCCTGGATGATATAATAATATTTCGGTACTTTCAGACAATCCCTGTGGTCAAGCTTACTGATTTCTTATTGATGTATTATATTATTATTATTTTATAAATGGATATTTAATATAATAAATGTTATTATTGCAGTATTTAGATACGTAATATGATATGCATTTTTATGAAATATCGCGTTATTGCTCTTATTATTGATGATGTTTTTTTCGATGTAATATTTGAAGGACAAATGTTGTTTTATACTATTACATGCACAGCAGTAATATTTATTAGTTGAACGGTACACAGTACTGATTAATTAGGTATAAGTTATAATATTTGTACCACAACAATAATGTCGAAAAGATCGGGGTCAGTCATCATTATGCGCAGTTATTGTGTTCCGTAGCGATTTGCTGAGGTATCTGCATTGCGCAGGAACACGCCAAGAATGCAATTTTATTTAAATGTTTGTACACGGGCACACAAGTGCAACGGTAAACAAACGTAACTCCCCCCCGTTATATTGTATATAATTGGGTTAAATTTCGCATGAGTGGCATTTTTATATAGCTTATCTCGTTTGTGCCGATGCGTGAATATCGCCCTTGGATTCTTGTGGCGTATGTTCTATTAAGTTCGACGACGATTGCAGTTTTTCTCTACTCCCCCGTACACGCAATGCAATACTTCTGTCATTGCGTTAACGCTCTTTTGACCACGAAGCGGGAAAAATTGCGAAATAATGTATCATTAACGTGCCGCCCACACCGAGCCATAAATCCTCCGGAGACTTATCGAGTACTATTTATATATATACCTTCTAGTATTTAGCTGCACATTTTAACGTAATTAATTAAATAAATTCATAATTATCACGAAAATCGTGTTCGGAACATGTTCCCTGTGGCCGCACCGGAGCATACGATACTCTACGATAAATTCGGTGTCATCGATCTGTGATGCTGTGAAAATAATTCCCTACCTCCGTTTTCCTCTCACCATTCAAGGAGCGTTGTTGAATGTAACGTTCGGAAAAATTAGGCTTACGAAACGAAGGTAATATTTCGGTAGCTTGGGTACACGATCCTGAGAACTGTCCTGTCCTCCACTCCCGTAACTGAAATTTAACGCATCCGGAACAAGTGGTTTTTACGAGTCGATCCGGGGTGCGCGACGGCGGTGGTGGTGGTGGTGGTGACGGCGATACGGGTTTCTGCTGGTGCCGTCCTTACGTGAGTCACACGCACCCGGGTGATATCCTGGACGGGCGCCAAGGAATTCCGCGTCCGACTGATGCCGAGCGCGCTCGACGTCCCCGGGACCACGTTCCTCGCGCATACGGCCCGCAGACGCCGAAACGCCAGCCTATCCCGCGTATTGTAGTGCGAACCACCGCGAACGATTTCCTTCCACACACTCCGCACCGATTGTGCAGCGCGTCCGCACCCGCCGCCGACCGATTTGCTTCCGCGAAGTGTTCGACGAATCTCATCCGACGGCCGTCCCGTGCACGGGCCCTAACACGCGCCCGCACGCATATGTACGTATTTCCGCGTCGGGCCGTCGTCGTGCTGCCGCGCCCGTACACCTGTAATCGGTCGTCGTCGCCGCCGTCGCCGTTCCATCGGGCGTCCCGTCGCCGCCGAACAGCCGCCGTTGATGAACACGGGGCCCTCCGTACACCGACGACAGCGAACGGACCACCACCATCGATCGGCGCCGGCGGAGGTACGGCGGCGGTCCACGCGTCCTACGACGGTAATGCGCGCGGCGGCGGCGAGGGGCGCGTGTTATGGGAGGAACGGCGAGCGTGGAGGTCGTCTCCCGTAGAGTCACTGGGTCATTATGCCGGTCAGCAGCAGCACAGAGGTACCAGATGCCAAATGCTGTTGTAAACACTGTCAAGGTACTGTAGAGTTCCGTAGAATATAGTAACGAAATCCGAACGATCGGACGAGCGCTGTTTTCGCGTGCCGTACACAAGCAGGTGTGCCGCGAGCGAACCCGGGGTCCTACGGATGATTTCCGATTTCCGTCTCGCCAAAGACCATTGTTGTTCGACCAACTGTCGTGCGCTCGGCCGAGATCGGCGCCCAGGGAACGTATGCCCCGGACGTGCGAAGGATTTCCATCGATTGTTCGACGGCTTGCCGACGATGAAAACGCTTTGCGGACTTTTAACCGTGTAGGCGTTCCGTGTCTTAAGCCGGGTCCGATGGTTGTATAAATGCCGTCCGATAAACTCTTTCGAGAATATACGCTCACGCGCGCTGTTCGTGTGTTCCACATTTTTTCCGGCTGATTTACACTGGCTAACATTCCTGTCAGTAGATGATTACCAGTGATAAACGATGCATTTGCGTATGATATACGTAGATACTCTTTGCTCGTATGATTTGTATACGTATACGAGGTTTCCAAAAAGAACGTTTGCCAAACCCGTCGTGTCAATTCGTATAAATCTAATAGAATTATTATTTATTAGTGGGTTATCATCGATTATTTGTTTGAGCGTTTCTTCGAAGCGATTAGTGTTCACTTTAACTGCCAACATCAAAGCTTTAATTATAAATTTGTGTTTTATTAATTTTTCAGGCGAATCAACAATTTATTTTTTGAGAAATTTCTTTTAGTTCTACTGCAGTTAAATGTTTTGATGTTTCAATTTTATCGTTTATTTCAGTAATGAAAATTATCTAATTATCGTTTTAGTCAAACATTATTGACAGCTGGATAATTGCTCTGTAATTCAAACATAAAATAAAAAACAATTTCTGAATCCACTAATTTGCCGACATTCATTGACCGTAATAATTAATTTCAAAACTCAAAGAAAACACTATTGCGACTCTACCGTGTTTCTCGACTTTTATTTAATTTGCTCAGGACGATAACAAATATTAAACGCAGCCGCCAAATCGGTTCGCGGATTACGTGTGCAGAATGATATTTTTACGAACATTGTCGGTTCGGTCCTACGTACTCTTATAATGGTTTAACCCGGAAACACAATCGTTCGAGGTAAAAAAGAAATCAAGAGGTCAACGTATTGAAGTTATAATGATCTGATGTGTGGCGTTAGGTAATGTATTCTACATCAATCGTCGGCGGATTGTGCGAGTGCACGGACGAGAAACGCAACCTACAGTCACTGTGTGCGTGGGACGTTTCATTCAACAAAATACGCGCGTGAATCGCTTAGAATCCACAAGCATCGTTGTGGTAAATGTTATTATTATCGTTCGACCGGGGTATATTATATCGGTAGTCTCTCCTTGTGAAAAATAACAGAGTGAAATGTTGTCCTTTTATCCTTCGCGGTCGTCATAGAACGTCCTTGACACAGAGCGGGTCCACCGGGTGCGGGTCTAGAAATACCGTCCGTACCGCCACCGCCGCCGCTGCTGCAACCGTGACGCCATTGCCATACTGTACGCACGGGGGATAATTCTCCAACCGTGTTGTATGCGCACCTGAACCGTGTGACCCAGTTAGTGGCATAAATAGACTTACGCATGTTAAGGGGCATTTCTTTTCGTCGTAGATAACGTTCCAAAAATCTATCAACTTTTGTTTCAAGAGGTGATAAAAGTTTACAACATAAATGCGTGTGCGGACTAGACGAAGTCATCGCCGCCGTATTATTGTGTTGTTTTTTCGTGCTCGCGTGCGGTAATTTAACCTAACCTTAAACCTGGTAATTACCATACACCAACGAGAGTGTCACAACGCGTTGGAACAATGTACAACATTTCTCCCCAAGCCCATCACAATGCACAGAACGCGTCTATATGTTATACGTACACCTATGGCGTGTAAATATTATTGCAGCTTCGTCGCGCGTTCGAAGCGAAGTATATTTATTTACTTGGAATAATATTTACTCGCTGTGGCGACGTCGCTGACGGTCGGGGTCGTCGGGCGATTATTTTGACGTTCGTCCTGGAGACAAGGTGATCGCGACAGCATCGGTTGTAATGGGGTTATAGACGGACCTATTTAGAGCGTATATTGGTGGTTATTGGCACACGCCAGCGCGGCGCGATTGTGTGCGATGGCGTTTTGTTGGCACCGGGCGGCCGGGCGGAATGAACGCTATTTTCGGTTCTAAAACATGTACAAGTGCGACGGCGGCGGCAGCCCGGAGAGAGGCAGAGTGCGAGTTTGTGTGTGTGTGTGTGTGTACGTAAAGTTTTTCTACACGCTGTGCGTTATGCGTTCTGTCGTTTAGGTAACGGATTTACCGCCACCCTCGGTTCGGCATTCGTCGACTACAGCCGAGTCCCACATTGTCGTTTGCCAACGAATGCCGATGCGAATTTGTCACGACGATAAAGTGACGACGACGCCAATCACTCGCGCGCACATAAGCTCGCACGCACACGCGCACGCGCTTGCACGCTCCTCCTGCTCCTGCCGCTTCTCCCGTGTCATTACAGGTCGATCGTGTGAGAAGTAGTCGCGGTGACGGCAATTAATAACACGATAATCGTTATTGGTAACTCCGAGAACCGTACGAGAACGATCACGTATCTTCGTTATTATTTATGTCGATCGTACGTGTAGGTAGGTTCAGGCAGGTTAGGTAAGACGACGGGCGGGCGCGCGCGCGCACGTGACGTAGGTATGACATTGTGCAACGTCCGGCGCTCTGCCGCACTCCGCGACTTCCGCTGTTAGGACAGGTTTATTTTTCGTAATTTTTCGTATACCTCGATTTCGGTCGACTGTAGTGTTCGCAAAAACGATTAACGATCGTTAAATTGTAGCTATTGTTCGTGAAACGGATGTTTTTGCTAATTATACATTTTCAATTTGCCGAAAAAATATTGTTTTTTCAAGTTTATCGTACACGATATCTCGTTTGGAAATGTATAAAAGTTTAGTTTGTTTGTGTTAAATTTAAAACTTGAGTGTTATTTCAATATCTAGTCGAATGCAATTATACTATATAATATATAATAATGGGTGGATACGCCGTACGATAATGTTTATATGCTGCAAATAGTTAACAAGAATTGCAATAACGCATAAAACAAGAATGTAAATGGGAATAGCTTCAACAATTGATAAACAAATAGAAAATGTAATGAAAGAAAATAAAAAACATTTGTAACTTTGCAAAACGTGTTGATCAACGCTGAAAATCTGTGTAAAAAAAAAAAAAAAACTATCCGAATCGGCGGTCTCGCGGCGCTAGTGCGCGAGGATAAAAATAACATCTTCTAGCTTTTTATTAGCCGTGTAAATCTTAACACACGCGTCGTCGCCACTGCTGCAGTTTAAAACCGCGAAATTGTTTCTTGACTCTTAAAATCGCCGTATGGAAGCCGTTATGCCGTCGTAAAATCTCTTATCGTCACCGAACGCGATCGATTTGACTTTCCAATACGAAATATGTACGTCATATTGTATTATTACGATGCATAATTGTATGATTGATTAGATTGTAAAACGCAAATTAATCAAATGGTAGTTGGCAAACGTTCGTGCCGCCACCGCCGCTGCTGTCGGTTGATTAATTTATCGTTGTCGCCAATACAACCGATTGCCGTCGACAGAAACGATTTGCAGAAAAGCTATAAGAAGAATATATATATAAAAAAAAAAAAAAAAAAAAAAAAAAAAAATAGTAATAATAATAACAACAATAAACCGGCCGCGGGACCGGAGAGAAAGAGATCCTATTGTGGTGTACGTTTTAATCTGTCGGCAAACATCTAGAATCCTGTTCGGTTTTCCTATCAGCCGGAAAGGTTACGTGTCACGGATAATCACGCGGTGCGCGCTCGGACTCCCTTGGAAGCGTTTAACAATCCATTCTGAAAAACGAACCACCGCCAAGTGCAGTCGTACGAAGGATAATGCACGTATGCAATGAACGCGCGCTTCGACACGTTTGCGCTAGAAGCAGCAGCCGTATAAATATGTTAAGTAAACAAAATGCGGCAACGTCGTCATCGTCGACGCCGCCGTCTTCGTCGTGGCATTGATTTATCGTAATAAAACGTTTATTACGTGTGTATCGTTGCCGGCCGATAAATGTCTTAAACTTTCACATTATTATGACGGGAGAGGAGAATAACACGCGCAAACATTTTCCGTCTTGTCGTCTGCGCGTATACGACTGTATAACGATTTAATATTAAACAAATATAGTGCTCGGGGGGGGGGGGGGCTATTTGGAGGCATTTCCTCGCGGATACGTCGCACGAGTCGCCTGTCTAACGGCGATGGCACGTTCTGTTTACATTTTGAAAGTTCTGTTTGTCTTGGAAAATAATCATAATCATAAACGGATAACGCAAATAATAACAGTATAATATATACCAACTCGTCCGACAATATGTTTTTGGACGTCGTGCCACGTTTTATACGAGTTATGGTTGATGATGAACCGCGCGAACATGATGAGACGCCGAAATAAAAGTTATTAATCGGTGTTACCGTTGGCACAAGATTTCTGTTTTTATTTTTTAATTTTTTTCTCGTTTTTTTTTTCTCTAGGCTAGATTTAATATTTAATTAATGTGTTTTCGCGCACGATGAAAACACTTTGGTAAGCACTTGTAAACGTGCTGATTGCCGTTCGTATTACAATACGGTTTTCGAACGCCGTTTACGATATTAATGTAGATGTAGGGACAACTGCTTAGTAGTTACAGTGCCCACGATTAAAGTAACACGGACATGACGTATATACATTGCTCAAATTGAGACAAGAGATAAATTATTATGCACGAATACCTGTGTAAATACGAGCATATTTTCCCTGGACATCGTTTTGAACGTATTTCAACACTGTATATTTATCTTTATTTTGTATATATATATATGATACTTTAAATGTTGTTATTAAATAATGCCAGATATAGGAACCTCATTGACCTAGTAATGGGATAGTCGTTTTTTCCATCTAAAACGTTAACGGTGAAAGTCGACTATTGTTACACGCACTAAATGCTTTTTTTTCTCATGACAACAAAATTAATTTACCATCTGTAATATTTTTCTTATAGATATCAGTGGTCAATTGGTTTTCATGATGTTCAACGCATCGCATAATTTATTGTACAGTCGAGTTTTACGACGAATAATTTGTAGTCGCACACAGAAATACATGTGTAAATTTACTATTTTCGGTTTTTAATAGAGTGTAATACAGTAGTGAACAACACTTCACAATCCTTATTGTATTCCGTGTTGTTTACTCGACTAGTACGTTTAGGACTTTTTAGTGCGCTTTGTATGCACACTCGCATACATATGGAATTCGTTGTTATTATTGTGTATTGTATATAATAGAAGAGTCGCATTTCAATTAATTTACGTAACAATGAGCAATTAATTTTGTTGATACTTTAAAACAATACACCAAAATGTACACTCGTGATTAATATAATATTTATACGTGGGACTAATATGGCTAATTTTATATCTCAATTCACTCTACGTGTACCGAGGTTTCTACATTTTACCCGTTAAAAAACACCATAAAACGAACGATTGATTGAGAAAAAACAGAAACAGTGTTTTACGAATTTGTTTACTGTTTTCTTTGATCGTTACACACATGCATATGGATCACTTGATGTGAAACATTGCGAACCACGCGTTTATCTACGCATTTGGTAACGTGTTCGACTAAGGGGATGTCTGAGAGATTTTACCGTTACAAATTCATTTTAGATTCCTATCATTTAAAGAAATGACCGATGGTTTTTTTAGAGCAATTTTTTTTTCGAATAGAAATTTCGGATGATTAATTTGAAGTTTGCATTCAGCAACTTTTTTCATATTGGAAAGTTTACTAAAAATACTTTAAAGACTTCTTTTTTCGTTTTTTGTTTTCGTATAAATACATTATTTTTAACGAATTATCGTCGTTTCGTGATATTTTCGATTATAATTTTGATTTTCTGTGTTATATCCGTGTTGCATATCGTGCGAGTATAAAGTACCAAACAATCGAAACCGTTTTGTTGTGCGCCTAACAAATATTTTCGTGTGCCCAACAAAGTCCTTAACATTTGAGTTTCAATGGAACCCATTAGTGACAAGTGTCCGCAGTGTTTTTTTTTTCTCGAGAAACCTTGTTCATTCAACGGCTCATTTTGGTAATCTTGCGATCGTGTTGTATTATTATTATTATTATTTCTATTCGAAAATCCGAACCGCTCGTTAGCGTCGTCGCAGTACAACACGGCGACGACAGCAGCTTACGGTGTGTGTGTGCGTGTGTGTGTACACACATTCTAAGCACGCGGCCCGTCCTCGTAATAGTTATGACGTCATCCGGCCGGGTGGCCGGACCATATGGCGCGACTCCGGCCAGTCGCCCGTCCACCCGGTTGGTCATATCCTCGAAACGCCCTCGGTGTCCACGTACACCGGTGGCCGCGGATACCTTGGACCGGACCTAGGGCCCGATAGTCGTCTCGTTGACGGGGCCATGTGCGTATGGTTACAACACCCGATGGCCGCCGCCGCCGCCGTCGTCTACCGATAAATACGCATGATAATAATAACGCCGACGACACAACACTGTTAAAACGGTACAATATGCGGCGTCCTTGTGGCTTAAAAAAAAAAAAAAAAATAATAAAAAAAATAAAAAAACCTTACCTAATGATAAAAAAACTCATCGTTTGGCCTTTACCCGTTTGTTTTGCACCAAATAAACGGCAAAATATTGGCTCGGACGGGCGTTTTTTTTTTGTTTTTTTGTTTTTTAATATTTTTTTTTTTCGGTCTAGCAGTTTTGGTGCACTCTTCTTTTGAAGTGGATGTATAAAATGTTTACTCAGCACACTTTTTTGATATAACTATAAGCGCGTACGTCAAACATTTACTTACGCATTCGCACAGAAACACATACCGCGCGAAATTCATTACCGTTGACCGTGAAACGCGCTGTGGTCGCTGATGGCGGTACACAAACCGTGCAATGAGCCCCGTCGTCATCGCTAGCGGGCGGCGAGCCATCGAAATACTCCAGGGTAATATTTTTCATCCGCCATAATTACACACACGCACACGAATACGTGATGAATTATTTTTATTAATATTACGTGTGTACTTACCGTATAATATGTAGTATGTATTCGTGTCACCGCTCCTGTCCCGTATAAACTGGGTTAATGCGATTTATACACTCAAAGGTGTGTGTGTATGTGTGTGTATGTGCACATGCTAAAAGTATACCGTTGTCCTTCGGATGGCGAAACTTTCTTTCGAATTGTGCGCGGTAATTTCTCGTTCGACCTTTTTGTCTTCGCAGCTCGCGTGTAACTCTCGTCAAGAGACGTTGTTCTCGTTACGCCGCGAGCGTTTGTTGCAGTGTACTCCTCGACTCGGCGGCGTCGTACCGTCCCCGGTGGTTGACCGTACCATCCCTGCCGCAACCGTATGGTATTTGGTGCACGCGTCGGGCCGGGGTGCATTTGAACGTTTCGTTCGCCCGTCCTTTCCGCGGTCGGCGATCACCCCCCCCCCCCCCCCCCCCCTCCCCCGCTTAACGTGTTCTTCCCGAGGACGCCGTACCGGTGCGCGCGCCCGCGGCAACGGGTCGGTCTCTATCGCGGTTGTCCTCATCATGTGCGCTGAGCACGCCGCGCGATCGGAGTGGGATTCGCCCACAGTTTTGCACGCGCCTCGCACCGTGAACTTGCACACGCAAATCGAAGCGCACGCCAACCGGTCGTCGCGTGTTCTCCTACCGTCTTCGCGCCGCCGCCGCCGAGTGTTCCCGTGTCGCGTCGCTGCCGCCGTGTGTTCCCGTGTCGCGTCCTCGTATCCGGTGCACCAAACGCTGCAACCGTGCCGCCTCGTGCGAGTCTTCCGTCCCGTGCACTTTCCCGCCGTCCCGCCAAGCTGACCGGCACACGGAAATCGCACTGCCGCAGTGATCGATCGCGACTTCTTAGCCTCCGGCTTCGCCACCGCCACCGCCGCCATGCATGCTTCGGGCAGTCGAAAAGTAATCGAAATCTCGAATCAATAACGTTGTAACGGTAACGTAACGTACGCACGCACGCACACGGGCAAAGGGTTTCGTGCCGGGTTGAGACGTTGTACGGCGCTCCTATACGCTGTACGCCCCTCGATTCCCTCTACCGGCTCTTGTTTCACCTGGGAAATCGTCCTTTCGGACGGACCACCCGGAAATCCACACCCTTATGGTCCCTTTTCCCGGTTTACGGCGAACAGGTGTCCGCGATGCGTGTTGCTCGTGTCGTGCGTACCTGTTGCGTATAATGTGTGCACATGCAATACATTTATATACACATTAAATATGTATGCGCGTGTTGTTTTTTCGCGTTCGGAGAAGCTGCTTTCACCGTCGTCTCGTCCAAGGCTACGTCTGGTTGTCTGTCATCCGGACAAGGCTATTTATCTCGCAGTATACTATATTATGTAGTATCTATATAATACATATATATATATATATAAAAGTTGTAGGTGTTTTGTAAAAAAAAAAAAAACGGTTTGACACCGCTTGTGCGTACATATTCTAAATTTACTGTACGTTGTCGCCGCGTAAACGGTACAGGTTGCGTTCGTTTATCATTTGTGAAGTATATAATTCAAGCCATAAGCTTCGCGTTTCACATTTTTTGTTTTCGTCCCTTATGTTGCGGATGTAATCCGTCGTTGGAAGCGAGTTTCCTGGTGTCCAACGTATTGTTGCTGCTGTGCACGGTTTCTGTAGCGTTGCGGCGGCGTCACTACAGACGTGGGACGATCTGGTCCAACACCTGTTGGGTCGTCGCCGGGGCCGCCAACGCGAAACGGTCACCACTTTTTGAGGGGCGGACTGTGATGGTGTGCATACGGTTAGGCGCTAACATTAATATTATGCATGTCGCAAACACCCAAAAAAGAAAAAGACAATTCGATCGTATTTTTTCTTTTCTTTTTTACGATTGTTGTTCTTGTCCTGTACTCGGATCGGGTTGTAAATATTGATTTATGCAACTGTTGTAGGCGTTTTTTTTTTATTGCCGAATACACAGTCGACACACGTTTCATCCGACTAATTTTTATGCAATCCACACATATATATATATATATATTTACTATAATTCGAAGTTGGTAAAAGTGATTTTCATCGTTTTTGGTTTATTGGTATTTTGATTTTTTTTTCACAAACAAACTTGCTATTATGGACCCATAGTGCAATAGTGTCACAACTTAAAAAATCAGCGCATCAAAATGTGACATTATTACTTTTCTTTTATTGCAAAAATATAATAAATTCGATACTGATACAAATATATTATCGATGCGTTGGTTGTACTACATCTTTTGTCGGTATAGCTTTTGTAGAGAAAAATAATCGCTATCAACCGGTAGACAAACTCAAAATACCGACATTTGAGTTGTGGCACTCTTGCAATAAGGGTGTGATATGTGGTCTCGGTTTAGTAATTTTTAATATTGTGTTTGTATACATAATCGTATAAATTGCATTGTGAATATAATATACATTATATTATTGATTCGTTTGTTTATACCTTATACAATTTGTGTTTGTATTTAATTCTAATCGTTGTAAAAATTAATAATATAAACAGGCGCACACCCTTGAATTACACGAATAGTATACGGTATTGAATCTCAAAATTTATTCGTATTCCATTTTGTTTCAATATTAGGAATGACACGTGTACGATAAAATATGTTAACACATAATTAATACAACAATAAACGGGTGGTTTTTTTTTTTTTTATTCGCGAATGGGTCGACGTTAATTTATTGCCCGGCCTACCTCGCACGAAAAAAAAAATGACAAGTTCTACGGGACAACGATGACGATCAACCGCCGTTTAACCGTACGTTCGATGCATAAAACATTATTGTATTACATATTGTTGTATTTTATTGCCGTCCTTGTTTTGCTGTACGACGCACGTATGCTTGTACGACTTTCATACGTGGTTTTCGTCTAATGCTTATAAAAAATATATGAAAAACATAGGTTTTTATCATATTTTTATCATTTTCATCGACCGTTACATTAGCCGTGTAAAATGTGATTTTTGTCTGTACGATCATGAGATACATCGCGTATTGTGCTCCTCCGGAATCATGTTTAATTATTTCTAGTACATCTGAATGGTTTCTATGTTTGATCCTCAGTCCGAAAACGATATGTTTACTGTTGAAAATAATATTATTCAAACGTATCGTTTCATATTATATCGTTGTATTATTATTATTATCTTATAGTATGGCACTTATGGTATACGGATTACGTCCACGCGTACTTGAATAGTTTTTGTATTATATTTATTTCATTTGGCGTTTATATATGTTGTACGAAACAATTTTCCGACGAACAAATTTTATGTAGTGGGTAACAATACAGCACGCAATAGCCATTATTTGTTTATGACAAATCGACAGATGCGTTCATTAGTTATAAATAATATTGTAATCGTTCTATGTATGATTCATTGATGGGTAACAGACAGCAGTTGGTGGATTAACGCGTATATTTTCGATTCCGGAAGGTATAGATTATTTTAGATTACCTATCGTTTTGTTTTTGCTCACATGTGACGTAATTTTTATGTAACACAAGGGCGGGTATTGCGTTCATTTATATTATTCGTCGTATAAAAAGAGCTATTTGTTTTAAACTTTTTTTTTCTGCACAATTCGTATTTACTTGTGTCGAGTATATTACCTTATAACAGCGTGTAGTGGCGTTACATATTACTTAATGTTATGAAACATGAACCTTCACGAAGAGAGACAGATGGGGGATTTCTAGAATATATATTTTTCTTTATCTTGTAAATTTTAAATCATATAATATCGATATTATATGATCATTTAACAATATATGTCTATTCATAGTTATTAAGTTTTGTATGGAAAAATTGTCATTTATTATTTTCAAAATAATTTAATTATTTAAATATTTGACATGTTATAAGGAATCTTATTTATTCCGAATATTCATACCACAGGTTGTGCTGAAAGTATTGAATAGTAAAAATTAAGGGTATGAGGAGTTAATCGTAGTGGTCCATTTATGTAAATTGTTCAGGGGAGCAAAAACAAAGTCTTATCTTATCTTTTTTCACCAGTATACTTAATCTTTTTCCTTTGATAGTTGTGGACTGAAAGATTTTTTGACTAAATCAATTTTAACAGTCATTGGTACTCCTGATTTGCTGTCGAATCAAGCCATAAAATCGAAATCGAAAAAAAAGGACTACTATCGTTTTTCCCCCGTACCCGTCAGTCGCTCAATGTAAGGAATTACTATTGAAATCTTTGTACCGACTTTAGGGTTTCTGAAATGTTTTTCGTTCTTTGTTGAAATTTACCGTCATATATGCTTTTTCGGTTTATATTATGTCTATAATATATAACATAACCAATATATTGTACTGTTAAGGTATTCGGTATGTAGGTAAGGGCAGAACGCTTTTATATACCATCGGTTGTAATTTTGCAAAAAATTACGATTCGCATGTGACCTTTGAAAATCGCATGGTTAATCGGCTATTGTCCGTAATCACGGTAGTCAAAACATTGTTACTTTAATGAATAGTAAATAGGTGTTGTACACCTAATCGTGTTTATGTGCACGTATATCATAAGGCTTTCGGAACGGGTTTGGCACCGGAAATTCGCTCTCGCATAGACCGTCTTCAATCATCAAACGTCTGTATTTCGGTGCAACAGCAAATGGCTGTATAATGGACGGAGTAGGCGAGAGATATGTGCTCGGCGGTTATTCACGTGGGTAGCTGTGGCGGCCGGTCGCCCACCTGAGCTATACATACCTATGTGCGTACCACAATAGAACAATATATATATATATATATATAATATTATGTTTCCGATATTATTATAATTATTTTCGTATATAATATAGTGTATTATGTGCATTGAACATTACGTGTGGATTACTCTCGTTTGTTCATATTGTGTGCGTCTCAGCGTTGACCTTCCTCCAAATTGCGAGGACGAAAATAAGCCTACACCGTTGTTGTATCGTAATTACGCGTGCTCGCATTGACGTTTCTTCTTTTCGGTTCTCGATAAATGATATAAATAATATATTATTGTGTTGTATACTATTTATATTAATGTATGACGTATGTACCATCATGTTGCGTATGAATTACGCATGATTTTATTGGAATATGATTTGTTGGTAATATTTTTGGATTTTGTTTTTATCAGATCGCGGCCGCGGTGAGCTGTTTTGGAAAATCCAGCTGGACCAAGACCTGGTGGACACCATTTCGTCTATATACCCTGAGTGGTTCCGCCAACAGCAGCAGCAGCAGCTTCAGCAGCAGCAGCTTCAGCAGCAGCAGCAGCAGCAGCAGCAGCAGCAGCATCAACAGCAGCTGCAACAGCAGCAACAGCAGCACACCAACCCGTTGACCATGCAGAATAGTATTTCGCAACCGTCTCCGCCTTCAGCCGAGGTGGATGAATCTCCATTACAAAAGTCTATGGACAAGAACAAAGAGTGTGAGTACCTATAATTAATACGATCAATATTTCACAGAATAATAGAACTGTCCAAACTTTTAAAAGTTTCGTGGGGGTCAGATCGTTCCTAGGCTTTTTTTTAAATGTTATGAAACAATGTACTTAGTGCGAACGCCTTAGAAACGTAAAAAACAAAAAATAATGACAAAATTAAAGTAATGATTTTTCTGCAAATAACCCCCCATACAAAAGTTATGTGTACGCCACTGGGTGAGCGTATCCCGAATTCAATTTGAGCGATAAGAATTTCCATGTTTATCATTTGAAATCAATATGTAAAATATATATTTTGAAATAGTTGGAAAGATTCGGAATAGTATACCGCCTTAAGGGGATTGCAAGATATGATTTTCTTTCTCCTTCTATCACATGCGCAGTATAGGTTAATTTAAACGTTTTCTATTTCCAATGTACCGATCGATCTATTGATGCGATTAGGATGAAGGTTTTTGATAACTGATTGAAATTCGTCGTAAAGTCTTCTTTTTGATTTTGTCTCCCAAAATTTCACTAAATAGGATTAAACAAATTGGAAACATAAAAATTAATATTTAGGAATGTTAAGTACAACATTTAAAACATGAGAGACGAATTTACGAAATTTATGACGAATTCCAAAATCAGTTTTCAAAATCCTTATCGCCTTGATCGATCAGTACGTTGAAAATAGAAAACGTCTAAATTCCTATATTGCGCGTGTGATAGAAATAGAAAGAAAACCATGGCTTGCAATCCCCTTAATCTAGTGGGTATTAAGTATTTATTGCGTTAAGTATGAAGCATAAATGAGTTGTTTAAGGTAATTTTTATTTTCGTTAATACTCGATGCATAACTGCAACCGTTTTATAGTTAACTTTTTTAGTTTCATTTTTTTTTGTATTTTTTTTTAGTTTATAACTATTAAACTTAAATTATAGTTTTTAATAAATGAAAACCAAGGTATTTACCAAGATTGTAAGTCAATACTCTATACTATTTAAAAAATTATGTACCTAAGTAATATATTGTAAAAAATGTGATTTATTTTAATAGTAATTTTTATGGAAAACCGTATCTACATAATAATTATTAATACGTCATTTATTCCAATAAGTAACTCGATAAAGATATTTTTAAAAGAAATAATAATTTCTAATTAGCGTCTTCTTATTTAAATAATTAGGTCTAGATAAGAATATAATGAATTTAATTATAATTTCGTTAGACATTTTATGAAATTTCAGTATTTTTTTGAACATTTACTTAGTATTATTATTCAACACACATTACATTTAATTTATTTATTTTAATACATATTATATTTAAAACATTTTGAAAACTTAGAATTTATTTTATTTTAGTTGTTTGTCTCAATACGAAAAATAAAGATTTTAAAATAAAGTCGAATAGACCATAAACTTATCAAAAGTTAATAAATGTAATTATTATTTGTGATTATTTATGCGGTATATCAAGCAACACATCAACTTAACATATTATAATGTTACAGTGATTATAATTTCGAATATGGCTGTTTCATATCATAGCTAAAATACCAGACTAAACAAAACATTCATGAGGTTCTACAAATCACTAGAATTTGTACATGTGTAATTGAAATGTATTTTTAAATAATATTTGCTTTGAGAAATTAAAAATATACAAATTATTATTCTCAATTAGCTAATCAATTTTCTGACAAAAATATTTATTGATTTTAACATAATTACAACATGGTATCTGGTCTTTAAAGTTTCTAAGAAGTATCCATTTTGTAAAAAATTTACAATACAATATTAATATTATTAGTATACATATTATGTTATAATTATAAGAGATATTTAACATTTATCTACAGCAAATCGTGTTGCAATTAGGTTTAAAATTCTTATTGAAATCTTCACGAGTAAATGGTTTTTTTTTTATGATGCCTTTTACACGAAAAATCCCTTACTATATTACTTTCCTTGAATTTTCACTCGCACTGTCGATAACGAACGAAAAGTCGTATTATTCCGACGAAAACGTGGTGATATGTTATATTTATATTCGCGATTGTATGAACGTTACAGTCAGCCTCCTTCGGTGATACGAAAAACGAAATGTAACATTTAATACCACGGTACACAAAAAAATCCGATTTCGTCACTTCAATCCCGAGAAGCGGTTGTTTACTACTCGCGTGCTTATTCTAAACATATTATTGTTAAAAATTGTTGTGGCCTGTTATCGCGAGCGGTGCATTAAAAAAAAAATATATATATATATAATTTATTAATAAATAGCGGAAAGAATAAAAAATAAATACTCGAAAACATTGTACTCGTGTCCACGTATCGTTTTGACAGATTCTTGTCGTAGGGTCGTTTATAACGGGTGATAAAAAAAAAAAAATCGAAACGTCGTCCCTTACGTTTATCGCGCGTGCACACACAGACGTGTATATTTTTATATATTCGAACCAGTAGGCCGAGGGGTAACAGGCACGTGTATTAAGTTTAAATAATTATGTTGTTTATAAACATTTGTTTATTAACCGACGCGTGACAAATTACATTGTTTTTGTCACGATCCGTCCGGCCGCTATCCGCCCGCCTACGAAAATCGAACGGGAAAAAATAACTTAATAATAGTTGATAAAAAAAAAAAAAAAAGAATAAATACAAATATTTGGCCGGTCGCTCATCTCGGCGTCCGGTCTGCCGGCCTGTACAAATGCCAACGAGACGACGCGGTGGCGTCAGTGGCGACTGTGTGCGAGAAAGACACGGTGAACGGGTTTCTCAAGCGGTGAAGAAGTGTAGGAGTAGGAAGAGGTGACGCGGGGATCACGTGCGATGGCGTGGCTTATTTGCCGATAGCGATTAACATCTTCGGAGCTGCGATGGTGTTATTATTATTATTATTATTTTTATAACAGTTGATAATTGAAAAATTGTTGACGGTATCACCTTCGACATACCGTCAATGAAATCTATCCAAAACCGATTAGAGTATATGGATGATAACTACGTCTCAGGCAAAAATTCAGTTTGTCAAAAGCCGTCTTGCGAACGGGCTCACGGCACCGTGGTGTCTAAACGGTTGAAAGAATATCAAATTTGTTGATCGTAATGTTTGCACATTTCGCAAAAGTCGCCGGTAAAACTATTTCGTTTAAACCGACGAACACGTGCCCGTCAGTTTTATCTGAAACATCAATGTGGTAAAAAGTCATATCAGCCATCACAGATCGAAATATCTCATTACGGTTGTTTTGTTTGCGATTACCGTTCACACCAGATGATTTGTAGGTAAACTTTTCGATAACGGAACACGTATTTCCATCCAGATTCCGTCTCAGAAAACTTTAGCGCAAACTTAAGCTGGTTTAACTTTTTTTTTTTTTTAAAAAATCTTATGTATATCAACGGTAGCTAATTGTTCGGAAGAAAACGGATGAAGACGGTGGTGGAGCGGCCGCGTGCCAGCTGTACGAATGGAGGACGTCGTCCTCCGCAAGCTGCTGTTGTGTCGCGAAGACGAGGGTGACATGACGCCGCTGCTCGCCCGAGTCGATGACCCAAATAAACATACGCGACCAGCACGCGATTTTATTGCCGTTCGTGCATTACGAACGCGGCTGGACGAGATTATACGTTTTGGACGAAAATCATTATTTTTTTTACCGCATGTGCACTTGATGATTATGCATAAACGCGATTCGAATTGTGCGCGTGTCCCGTCAGATTGTGGGGGGGGGAGAGAAATTTAAAAAATAAAACATAACAAGAGTGGTATAATTCCAATTGTTATAATAATTCAACAATGTTATAGTTTATTCTGTTTGATTATTGTTTTTAATTAATCTCGTGATTTTAAAGCATTTCTCACTCCAATTCACTATTCTATATATTTTGATATTTTTTATTCCTTTCTCTAAATGTATTCCTTTACATGTGTCAATTATAAATTATACGTTTTCAACTTTATATTTGTATTAAAGTAATATAAACATATTTTGAAAGTTTTTTTTTTTTTTGTTATTCTGAATGATAACTGTTCAAATTTCTCTCTAAATATTTCATTATTGATTTGTCCCCTTTATTTTTATTAAATCGAATTCTGTAATGTTGTGATAAAAAATATTTTTTATTCTTTGAATTTCAATGAAACACATAACTTTATTGTACATACACGAAGATTCACGGCCGGAAATGAAAACAGTTGAGGTGATGTATAGTACTACAAATATATGAATCAAAATCCTACAGAGAATATAATTACGTTATCATACGTAATAATGTGTTTATGCTGAATTTGTGGTGTTCAAAAAACGTGATTGTTTACCGATAGGGGTCGACTTCATAAGCCCCGTAAATAATATAATTTAATTACGGTTATGATCGCGAAGGAAATCCAGGGGGACCATTCACCGAACCTCGCATCCTTGACAATATATATATATATATATAAATTAGTCGATTAATGCATAAAACGTGCCTTTCCATTTATCGTGCGTGTTAATAAACGATTCGAACGATTGTAATGGAACAAGTATTTATTTTTGACGCGCACATAATTTACTGTCGCCATTGCCGCCGCAGGATACAAAGTACGGAAAATATATACGGTATATACTCACCTCATCGTAAGAAAAATTATATATTTTCAAAAGTCACAAATGTATCGTTGTTTATTATCAGATTTTGACTGAGTACAATGCGTAAAATCTCAAATGGAAATGATGCAACGCCGTGGAAACTTTTAATTTATCATAATTTTAACTAAAATATTTGTGGTTTTTCGTGCGAACATCCGACAAATGTTATTATTTAAGGGTTTATCATGCCATATACCCACCAAATTGTTGTAACAATCGAATCTAGGATTATAACTACGCGATATAACATCATTAATATAAGGACCTTCGTTCAGACCTAATAAAATATTGTACGTGTAAAGCAATACGATAAGTATATTATACGTACTATTCGCATCTTACGATTCAGTCGACACCTCTCGAGCGCTCCATGGACTTCAATCTACATAAACGCCTACTTGTTTTTGTTTATAATTATTTATTATTGTACATTTTTTTTTTTATTTAATGTAATGATATAAGTACAGTACATGGATTAGTGTCGAGATTTTGTTCCCTCAATGTTTATATGTTTAATATGTTTATCGGACATGCGTGAAAAACAATAGCCAATACTTTTTGGGTGGTTATACGTGGGACACGTATGTGTACTTGTATTGAAATATAGCATACAATAAATAAATGAGATAATTACAATAATTCGTTGAAATCGTTTGGAAAATTCAGTACGTAAAACCATAGTATTATGTAGGAACGCACCAGGTATTTAACAAAAATCATTTAGTCCATTTGGATTTTTACGTCATTGATTGAACTAAGTTATTTTCCAGCTCAGGGTTTGCTAATTTTTGTACCGTCCTTGAGATTAATTTTCAATGTGAGTACCTAAAGTATAATGAATAGTTAATAGAATAGTTTTTCTCATTTTTTGGGATAATCTTAAAAATATATTTCGTCAATTGTACGTAGTATGTGTATGCGTGTGTGCGTATAGTTATAAAATTATATGAAAATAATTCTTAACAATTTATTTTATAGGTATTTAAATTTGGTCAATTTTCATTTATTAGTAGATCTCGGCGTTTGTGCGTGAAAAAATCGATCGAATTGAATTTTATTCGGGGTACATAGAGTTGAATTATATTCTTCTAATTAATTGTTCGGTAAATTTTGTTTAAAAATACCCCTTTTTTGATTTAAAATAGTTAAAAATCTGTATTTTTAAGGTTCGAGTTTTTGTTTGCCACGTTACGTCAGTCAGCTGATAATAGTTTTGTGTGCCAAAATAGTTTGACAGTTAACGTTTGACCGATATATTTTGTTTGAAGTCTATGAAACAAACGATTGGGAACAAGAATTCTTTTTCCGAGAAATACGCCCAAAAAAAAAAAAAAATAAAATAAAGTATTAATATTTTGGACATGAGTTGACTCGGTTTCTAATTATTGTACGCGTAGTCTGTTGTCACAAGAGTGTCGTTGAACTCTATGACGGTAATAAACGCGTTTTCCAGACCCACATATATATATATATATATATATGTAACGAATTTCATCTTTGAACTTTTCTTGGACCGCAAAGGCAAGAAATACATTAAAAAGTTTCTTTCTTTTTTTTTTTTTTTGGTAACAGAAGTTTCAATGAGCCCAGTCTTGTTCGAGTATTGGTTATAATATAATATTAGGTTTTTGAAAACAAACTAAATCCTTGCCCGGCGGTTAAATGAATTGGGCTACTGAAATCGCATAAATGCGCTTTGCGACTTGTGCATATGATGTACGTATATTATACATGCGCGGCGTGCGTTGGCTTTGATGGCCGTTTCGCGACACACTCGATGAAAGTGCTTTCTCGCATCCACTGCCAACTGTGTTCTGGCGTGATAAAAGATTCTTTAATTATCTTTATACGTATTTTAATGATCACCTCCCCGTCGCCCAACCCGCCACTAAATCACCGCTACCTCTCTGTATGCGCGTTAGGTACCTACGTTCATTTGGTCGGTGCACGTTCCGCCACGACTGCCAATCACGATCACGGCCCATTTATTCGTCTAATTATTGAAATCGTAATAATCGAGTAATGACGTGGCATCCAAAAGCAAACCATATGGAATGGAAAAATAAAAAAGTCCTGCCGTACGCGCGAGGGTGGTAGACGTGTACGGGGAGAAAAAACAATCTCGTCGTATTACACGCTTTCGTGGACAACGATCGTACGATTATTATATTATACCTACTAGTAGATTCGCAACGCACGTTCGTAATACGAATGTAATAGGTGCTTACAATATATATACTATACACGTCTATCGATACATGGTATACACGTGTATACGTAATAGTACATAATAGTGCAGTCATTGTATGTACTGCGATCCGCGTGCAGTAGCCGATCTGAAAAATCGCCTGTTCGACAATTCGAAAACAACTCTCACTGCGTACACACACGCTTTTGGTGCCCGCTGCGTCTGACGGGTTCTGTCGGGTCGTAATCGCGGTGGTAACGTATAGTTTTCGAAAATTCGATGTGTACGGCGATTTCTTAAACGGGGTCTATGACATAGCCAGAGCCTCGGGTTGTGGTCACTCTGCAGATGGCACTGAAACTGTTGTGTTTGTGCGATTCAAAACTTTTCGAATTTTTCGTACATCTATTTGTTCGGGGTTTTTTTTCTTTTCCGTCGGTAGTGTAAAAAGAGAATTCGATTCGACAATGATCGGCCGCCGCCTCAGCGCGAGCGCCACTGCCGCTGTCGCGCGCGCGTAACAATCAAATGTTCCGACACGTGCGATATCATAATAAATAATTGTACGTACATTTGCACATCCATGTGGGCGTTTGCGTTGCATAATTACGCACACACATACACACACACACACACACACCGAACGTACGTCAGTAACTATAATAGTACAATGTGTGTGTGTGTGTGTGTGTGTGTAGTGCAACTAATTATTACTCATTATTATTCGTTCGAATAACTAATAATCAACAATTATTGCATATATAATTTCTATGCCCACGCATGAGCGGGGGGGGGGGGGTGCATTTTAAATAATATTATGTACACTGTCGTTAACCACGATAAGTATGTTATATATGATTATTATCATACGTATTTAGTGTACTTATTGACGTACACTTGGCAATACTTAAGAAAACGACGACCGTGTTGCTGTTGACGATTTTGTTATTGTTATCATAACCGTTATTATTTGTCGTGTTTACGTTGTAGCGCGGTGTGTGCAACGCTTTATGGATACAATACGAGTGTTTCGGTTAACGTCTGTCTGTCGACCATGGCGCCATTGTATTTGTTAGTACGTAGAGCTCAAGAAATAATAGTTATGATCTCATTACATGTGCGCAAAACAAGTGGTCGTTCTACAAAAAAAAAATCCAGTGGTTATTATATCACGTTTGCCCTGCGGCATCGCTACCGAACATATGGTCTCTCCCCGCGGGCTGCGATATCTCTGCTCTCACCTGTTCCCTTCGTTGCCTCCTTTTCGTCCTCGCGGTCGCCCTTGCTCGCTACCAGTAAACGTAAGTCACTCGTGGACAGCCATTTGCACTTATTATAATTTATACGTGTATAACGTGTATACATTAATATGTATATGCGATCGTCGTCGTACATCCATTGCGTTAATTAGCTTTGACGATGGAAAGTCCACTCGACGCATACGTTTGTATTACTTTTTGGCGATGAAAATATGAACGTCTTGTAATTATTTATAATGACGTGCTGAACGTGCGTTTTCGTACCCGTAAAGTTGTTGTGTCCAGTTATACGAGTATAGCCATGCACATGTGTACGTGTACATGAATCGACGCGATTTCTATGCCGTACAATGTTTGTAAAATTCTATTCTATCTCGCCAAACGGTCCTTGACGAGTATGTTATATCCCGTACTTTTAAAAAAACGGACACTTGCAAGACGATATCTGTAAATGAAATCCAAAGGGCTCTGTTACGACGATGAGGTTATACGTGATTACTGTTGTGTTCGTGAACCACGGAAACTTGTACACTGTATTGTATAGTATTTCAACCGAATTGCCGTCACGTGGGAAACAGTACAGTCAAGTATATGTATATGCTCATATGCACTCAACTGTTCCGTCGTAATACGATCAAAGTGAAACATAATAATAATGTCAACAATGCGGACGTTAACAAAAAAATCTATCGTGTTGTTCGTTCTCAACTCGTGTGTCTAGTGTGCAAGTTTATGGTCGAACCGTCTCGAACGAGTACCTACTTCGTGTTCCAGTAACCAAATCGCAACGGTATGAAAAAATAAAAATAATTAAGCATGGTTAATGGGTTATATTATTTGATGTCCTCCTCGTGAACCGCGGTTTCAACGAGGAACATAATCGGTTTAAATATAATGTAATAAAAATAGACGATATTGTGTTGTCAACATCGTTCCCTGTTACACTATTTATTTTAAACATTGAAGGTATGCCGGAAAAAAAATATTTATACATAGAATAGAAAAAATAGCATTCGACAATAATAATTCGGTGATGTTCGTGCGGGTTATTATATAATATACTGGCTATAATAATATGCCAACAAGATTAATTATTAGAACAGTGCTCGAAACATGTATAATCACTTCAAAACTCGAACGAGGTCTTCTTGGAGAATAAACACAAAATGATCGTTTTTATTATTCGTTTTGTCGTAAAAATTGTGTTAAAATGCTTTTTTTTATTATTATTTTTATAACTATACCACCATTAGACACTATAGGCGCCAATACGAATAAAATACTTAAATACTACTACTAAAACTACTACTATTATCACACTAATACTACTACTACTTCTAGTAATACTTATACTAAACCATAAATATAATACCGCTACTACTAATAACAAAATATTTTGTTGATTATTCTTGTACATTTCACCAAAATATTGTTCCTTAAATATTTAATTGTTTAAGTTAAATTTAGCAGTGATTTTCCAAATATATTGTATCACTAGAACAGAACTTGGGTTTTAAAAATTTTGATTATGATAACTGTGGGTATTCTTAATAATTCATCCCTCGTGATAGTGGCTACTAAATATGATTTTTTTTTTTTTTGTGTAGATTATAGACAAAAATCGTTTATATTATTGCTATCCGTGTTACTCATGTGTGTTTTTCTTGTCGGTACATGTAAGTAACATGTCCGTTGATTATTTATTATCTTAAAAAATAAGACGTGTAATTATTTAGTGAAATGGTTGTAATGTGAAAAAATCTAAAAATAATACGATAGCAAAAATGTATATGTATATATATATTTTAATTTAAAACATTTGTAGAAACGTATAATAATCCATTTAGATGGGGTCAACAACCAGCGACCCGAAGGTTTTCGTTCATTTGGCCAGAAATTTTTTTTATTTTTAGATATAACGAATTATCCGATAAATTTTATATATTAGTGAAAGTTCTATGTATTTAGGAGCGCTAATATGACAATTGAAATAATAATTTTGTATTTTTATATGATTTATACGTGGTGTATGTTAACTCAACAATATTTCTAATATAACAGTTATTTTGAGCTTAAAATAATTTTTGAACAGTGATCGAAAGTCTATCAAATATTTTCATTTTGATTTTTTCAGCATGTAATAATTTTAAAGTCAAATTTCAAATTTGGTCTTTCGATCGTAAAATGCACGTGCAAACATGTACCTCTAGAAAATTGGCATATTCTGTACATTTTCGCATAATAAATAATATCAGTAACGATAAAAAATAACGTCTGACAGTGGAAATCAATTGTTAATATGTTATTAAATTATAACAGTTTTTTGTTAATCACGTGAAATCTCACGCATTTTACAAATAAATAAATCGAAGGTCTCCAGATGACGTCGTTCTATCTCTATACTCGATGTAGGTAAAAATGTTAAGCAGCCGCTAGAGAAATGGAAAAATTATGATGATCGCGTAGTACTTCTGTCAAGAATTTTAGCTCATACAATTTCGGCCAAGTGTCAACTATCGCTACCGCTGCCGCCACCGCCGCCGCATGGCATTGAATTAATCACGCTAATGATGACACATTTAGCGATTGCGCTGTAACCGTTGGTCGACAGTTGTTGACAGGAAAACATTTTTTAATATCGTGACATCGAACGTTTTTTCTTCTCTTTTGGTTTAGACGATTTTAATATTAAAGCCATAATTTTCGTTCAATAACACGGGGTGCGCACGTATACAAAGATCATAAATAATATTGTCATCGCATATGTATGAAAAAATTGAAAAAAAAAAAATCGACGATCTCTAAAATAATATATACGTGTATACACAAATAATAGAGTACACATATTATACTCACAGATATAATAAGTTCAGTGGCTTATAAGACGGATAATCGTTCGAAATTTTCAGAATCTACCCGAATACATGAGAGAAAAAACATTTTATTGCGGTTATAATACACAAATTTCGTTCAAAGATTAAAACATTACTAGAAAGTGTGTAGAAATGTTTTGGTAAAATTTTGAAGAAAATGCATTTATACCAAATGTGGCGTATCCGTGCGTATATATATCCGCGTCCTATGTAATATATGTTAACCGTTTCGCAAGACCGTCACCGATGATATCCATCTGCATATTATTTAATTATCTGTTGCTGGACGTTTATCGTTGGTATATACTATATATATACCAATAATGATCACTGTACGTATACCGCATCGTTGTTGTGTAATTACGTATTTAAATGTTATGCGTGAAGTGTCCCTTTTTGTCGTCGTCGTCGTCGGCCCTTTCTAATCGTGCGGTCGATCCGACGACGACGACGACGACGAAGACGAAGACGGTGGGGCTACAATCAATCACGGCCGCGATTGAGCAATTCGCTGCACGCGTTGACAATTACAATAGTTTCGCTCTTGCGGTGTACTGCTGGTCGGGGGAGGGGTGGGTGGTTATGGCTGTTGCGGCGGCGGCGTAGATAAGATCGTCGGATTTGACCCCATCGTCGTCGAATGTGTGACCGCCGGCGTGCCGTTAAATCGACCGTGTCACCTTGTCCGTTCTCGCGCAGGGCCGTATATTATCTGGACGCGCCGACGGACACGTAATAATAATATTGTCTTTACCCGGGGCTTGTGACAGACTGTAGGATACTACTCTCTCTCTCTCTCTCTCTCTTCTCTCTTCGCCGTTTTTACTACTCTAGTCTTTGCCGTTTTATCATCATATACGCCTTATGTATAGATACCGGCTGGTCCTTGATTTTTAACTTATGAACTCTTTATTCCGCAATCCTTTATTTTGTTCATTACGATAAGAAAGTAAATTTTAGTAAAATTTGGTCAGGATTACTAAGCCCTTTCACGTTCTTCGTCGAGAGGGTTGAAAAATTGCAAAATACGATTGGTTTGTAGTTTTTTGAGTACAATAAACTATTAAATTTGTCGTAAAGATGTTAATCATTTAAGTTATAAATATTTATATTTTCAATAAAATAATATATCTACACAATTTTTCATACATCTCTTATTATCTATTAAAAATGACAAAGTATCGAATATTTCATTTATCTAAAAAACATTTTTGATAAGTAAAAATTGCAATGGATTGTTTTGTTGCGAGTCGGATAAATGTAAGAAAATTAAAAATATATATAATATATACAGAACATTATATTTTACATAAAAAAAGTAATGACTACATTTTTCAATTGTCAATAAATATAATAAAATATATAACACATTTCATTTTTTTGGGAACGATTTTTTCAAATATATTTTACTCGTGGTTTGAGAAATAAAATATATACAGTGAAACCTTGGTATCTCGAAGTCGCAAGGGATAAAAAAAATTTTTCGAATTACTAAAGGAATTTAAAGCATAAATAAAATTTTAAATAAAAATCTTTAATTATTGGGAAAAATATGTATTTATAATATACAATGTGTTATATATTGTATAGGTATACTATATACCCTAAGCTTAGTAATTACTTATTAATGCCGGGTCCCGGATTTAGTGCTTTACATTATTGTTATCGTAATATATATTTCATTTTGATAAATAAGTGTAAATCATGGCTTATGATGCATCTTTATATTGATAAAACATATTAAGTATACCATGGCTGAAGGGAGGGATGTTACTACACCTATAACACCCCCTCTGGCTACGCGTCTGGGTATACATATTATTAGTATTCGTAATTTGGGTAAGTATACATTATTTTCTATGAAAGTAGAAATCTGTCATTTTTGTTTGTTTTTGTTTAGTATTAGAAGTATTTTCAATAAAACTAGTTAAACTATTAAATTTAGGAAAAATGTCAGGAACTTCTCACTGTTGTTGGACATATCTTCGAAGTTCATGAATGTAACACCGTGTAACTTTATCGCTGTTGTCGATCACTAGCTTAACTATAATAAAATATCAACGTAATGTCCATACAACGTTATTACACGTTGATATTTTATTATAGTAACCACTGTCATTTATTTTATACTTTATCTAATTTGTTATATATTCGAGTTAGTGAATCGTAATAGGCGGGGATACCGTATAATGACTTCGACATATGGAAATTCGATGTAAGCACCTGAATAACTTAACACGTAACTCTAATACTGATGAATGATGAAAAAAAATTCGATTTACAGAAATTTCGAAATACCGGAAACCGAGATATCGAGGTTCCACTGTACAAGTTATGAAAATTAATATGTTTCTCTAAGCACTCAAAGTTTCTTACTTACGTCTATGTTCACATTATTATTACATAATTATATGTTAAGCTGAAAAAATAAATAAATGATTACAAAAGTTGTTAAAATTATAACTAGAAAATTAATAAAAATTAGGTAGGTAATGGTAATATGTAAATACAAGTATCCCATTAATGTAACTTTTTTGTTGTTAGGAAATTGTTGTTGATATTGTGTAATAACTTGTAGGATATACTATTTTTGGTCTTGTGTTTGCTTTTTTAACCATTGTGACTCAGACGAATCAAACAGTATCACCTACAAGAGGAAGATATTAAAACTTAGTGTTCAAAAAGCTACTAACACGGTGACGATGAAAATTACAATCTATGAATTGCGAAAAAATTGAAACAAACTTTATTGTTTGGCATCGGCCTGCACATGGCCTAAAGTTGTTGCTTATGTGTGTGTGTGTGTGTGTATACGCATACATGATATATTTATTATATGTGCATATTTAACCACCGCCTCTTTTATTCTTTCCGTAATATTCTTTCACTGTGACGGCCAAAGCTAAGTTTTTACATTGTGTTATAATCGGTTCGACGAGGGAAAAAAATTCTATTTTTTGGCGTCCAACCGCCGCTGCCACAATGTCCACATAATGACACGTATAATTCATTCTGCCACCGCCACCGCTGCCGCCGTAAAAATCTCAACGTTTTACTCTCCGCGGTGCGTATGGTGTTATGTAATTTTTTTTCCTGTTTTTCTTTTCACTCGCTCGCACATTCAAATTAATATCCCGCGACAGTCTTAACGTCTTCTTAAGCCAGCCCGCTGCTGCCTGTCGTACCGAAATAGAAAAACTCGCTTGTACGCCCGTAAAAATAACGGGCATGATGGAGATTATAATTTTTTTTAACTACTTGCTTCTCATACATACACACATATACACACACACATATGTACATGCACACACCCTGAGACTACACATTATGCTCATTAATTTACAAACGTAACCGTAATTGTGTATGTACGGGATACATTATTATTAATGTTATACCATTGTCATAATTTGATTATGGATTTGTTTTTTGTTTCAGCTCTCAAAGTTAAGTTGATGTTGAGGAGACCTATTAACCAATTAGTTGCCCAAGGAATTATGCCCTGTAAGTACAGCCATTTATCTATCGAATGTTCATCACCTACAATTCGTGTTTTTGCTATAATGATAGCATATTATAATGATATACTAGTAATTTATATTCTTGATTATTTATACATTACATTTTTTAAATAAATCAATGTATTATATTAAAAAAAAATTGTGAAATATGGGGAAGGGCGAATGTCTCCTCCCCCCACAAATACTCCCTTGCAGTTGCATAAAATAAAATAATATATAGTGATCAGTCCAAAAACATCAATATACGTAACGATTTATACGCACGCACGCGATTTAACAGGCTATCGGCGACGATCGTCGCGCACTGTGCTGCCCGATAAGCGCGTCAACAGACAAAAATAACATATAGGTACTGGATATTTAGACATGGGGATTTTATTAGATTTTATTAGGATATATGTATATTTATAAGATATTAAATTTATTTACTTTTAGAATATATTAAATTCAATGTGAAAATATAAATAGGATATAATTTTAACATTATTATTAAACACAATAGTAATCAAAGATTTTATGACATTTTAGGATTAAATTAATTTGATATATATAATTTTTTTGAATAACAAACTTTCAGTAAATGTTAATTTACCAAACTTTTTAACTTTTTTCTTTTTAACAAATGTGTAAAATAAATGTAGCATCTAAAAATTATGTTAGAAATGTGACTTAAAATTTACTTTTTTAGGATGTTTTAAAACATCGATTGCACAGTGGGACCACCCTTATTAAATTCAATTTTTTACACATAAGAGTGCGTTGTTTCATTGTAGTAAAAGGAATATTTCTTAGGGTGGTTTTTGTTTTAAATGTATTATTGGACCGACTGCAAATATTGCACTAGTATCGTTATTTTACCTCGTCTTACATTCGATATGGGTTGTGTTTAATATATTATTATATAAGTACTATTGTATTACGAAGCATTATATTCCTTGCTAATAACCCCTTGGTATATTTCAGGTTTGAAAAGCCCACCAGCCTTCCATGAACAAAGACAAAAGTTGGAGAGGGCTAAAATGGGCGATCTGTTGAAAGCCAAAATTCAACAGAGGCCCGACAAACAGCAGCTGGTTAGACAGCACATATTAGAGGACGTCGGTGACGTTGACCGATCATTAGCTGAACGTCAGCGCATGTTGGTCAAGTGCCGCTTGGCCGATTCGTTAAACACCCAATTAGCACACAGGCCCGGTCCGTTGGAACTGATTAAAAAGAATATATTACACACGGACGAGCCTATCGAAAGAGCCGTCAAAGGTATGTGTACTAATTTGTCATTCAATATATATATCAAAGGGTTTATAGAAACACTATAACTACCGACCCTTACGCTTCATCCAAAAGCTTGTGCCTTCACTTTGAAAGTCGAAGGAAAAAAAAAACGATCATCCATCAAAATTACTTTAATCATCAATTTGCTAAACGACATGTTATTACCATTGATTAAATATACATAGATAGCCCACGCAATGACAAATATTGGAAACGCCTAAAATGTCTCAAATGGAGCAGAATTGTGGTAGTAATGGATTCCTGATAATAGAATGCGCTGGCGTTCCATATAAACATTTGTAATCTCCAATTTATTGTTATCCGTGATCAATGTTGATACATTTCTGATAAAATATAATCAATTTTAACCATTGTTATACGTATACGTCTGTTTGTCAATTATTGTTATATGGTTTATATAGACGTATATCGACTCCGCCGAAAAGGTCTTTTTACCTGTAAGAAACCTATCGATTTTACCGAATATTTTTATATATCAATTTCGTAAACAGTTAATAGAAATATTTCGGACACCCATAAAATGTACCATCTACAAATATTTTGTCACTAGAGCATAGCAATTTTAAATTAGAATTTGTAGAGTAGAATAAAATATTATTTACTGTGTCAGTATTTAGTAGAAAATCTGCTGGAAACAATATTATGTATTTACATAATCTGAAAATGTTTTAATATTATAATGTATATGTTATATTCTTATATACATAAATAAATCATCGGCGGAATTGATATATAAAAATATTCGGTGGATTCGATGAACTCCAGTTTATATGACATACGAGCGTTGATAAAATTGTAACTGTCTACAGATTTTGGTTTATATTATATTAGATTGGGTTTGTAATTGGAATATATATCATCGGAATAGTTGGAATTTAATTATTTAAAACAATGAGGAAAATGGTTAAAAGGTTTTAAAACAAAATTTAAATGATACAATTATGATAATTACCTCCTTGAAAATGTTTAATTCAATAATTTAATAATATAACATTTGTTTTGAGATACAGACCACTTCACTTTATAAGTGGTTAAACAGAATTATATTTTATTTGTATAAAACAATTATAAATTGGATATATTTTCTTATCTCGGATTATTTTTACTCAAACAGGTTTCCTGAACTATCGGACGATTTGATTCCCCCACGTTATTCTCTGCCTATCTAAATTCGATATATAATAATTATTTCTTCAATTTTGACACTAACGCTATCTATTGTCTGATTTTGCTTATTAATAGGTTTCCATATTTTCCTATACCGTGGACTATCTATGTATCTTTAATCAATGTTACTACTGTAGTTTTTTATTTTTTGTAGTTTTTTTCTTCGTTTATTATGATAAAATTTGTCATAAACATTTTTTAATATGACCGCAAAAATTTTAATTAGGTTTTAAATTTTATAATACTTTTATATGATGCACGCGGACATACGTGCTTTAATGAAATTTCCTAGGTTTACTTAAAGATTCGCTCTCACCAAATATGGCTGTCATAGAGTTTGGCGACCGAATGCGTTTCTCCTATGCTTTAGTGTCTGCTCATTCGTTTTACAGAGGGTCAGATTGAGTTCAAAGCCACCAGCGAAGGACAAAAGGTCAAACCCGAGCTTCCCGATCAGTATCTGACGCTGGACGAAGACTCGCAGAGTTCAGGTGGCGCCGGAAGTTCGTGTTCGCCTCCACCGCCTCCACCACCGCCCCCACCGCCACCACTGACGACGGTGGCGCTGACCCATAGACCAGCGTATGACATGATAGAAACGGCCGCCGCAAACGCAGGTATCGTCACATTAACCCTACTACCTTCGCCTCTGGGCTCATCTACGTCCAGTCTGTCACCGATGAGTTCGGTGGCCTCACCACCGCCCCCGGTGCCACCCCCTATGCCGTCGTCGTCACTGCCGCTACAGGTGCACGGCCAACAGCCGGCGCCTGGCAAGGACAAGAACCGGAAGAAGAGCAAGAGCAAATCTCAGGCCAAGACCAGGACAATCAAGTTCCACGAGTACAAGGGACCGCCGAGCGCGCACAAGTCACAAAATCAAAATGCCAATTCGGCCGAAACTTCGTACGAGTTGCTCTTGCAGCAGCAACAGTTATTCTTGCAGTGGCAACTCGAGTGGCAACAAAAAGTTAGTAGTTCTACTCGATGTAGTGTCACCTGTATTATACTGTTGTTAATAATTGGGTGATTTTTTTTTCTGCCGACAGTATCCTCAACTCATACTGCCTGCCCCGCCGCATAAGCCGACCGCATCTGTTGTGGAACAACAATCGTCTACTGTGTCGTCGTCGTCGTCATCGTCCTCACCGTCGTCCGCGTCGTCCACGACATCCGTCCTGACCATCAACAATCAACCGCAGATTATCGAAACTCGTTCGTTACGCAATCTCGACGATTTGAAGGGTTAGCATAATTATTATACTAATATATACTAGTTTATATAATCATTTATAGATTTTCAGTAAATGTATTTATATGATTTTTATTTCTTATATTTACATTGTTTTTGACGTATAAAATTAAAATATAAGCACCGTTTATGTTTTCTCTGATTATATTGTAATCGGGTTTTCATTTCAGTAAGCGACTTAAAGGCTGAACTGAAGAAACGTAACCTTCCCGTGTCGGGGCCGAAACCTCAACTTATCGAAAGGCTACGATCTTATGCTGAACACAATTCGGATTTGTCCAACATAATGTCGTCGCCTAGTAGTCAATCAAATCCAAACAGTCCTCCGCGGTCGTCGTCCACTCCGCCACCTCCACCACCACCGCCTCCGCCACCACCCTTGCCGCAAACGGGATCTCAAAATACACCCGAAGAAGACCGCATTATACGTGAACAACAAAGGCGCATAGAACAGTTACAGAAACAATTGCTCAATTCTCAACTGCAGCTGCAACAACAACAGCAGACCAGGGCACAAACATTCCAGGTATAATTCAACAAAACTCCAAATTCTTGACCAAAATCTGTGTTTTCCGTGTAAACGATTTTGCGCACCTAATTATATCGTTTTCACATTAAAATTATTCAAAAATGTTTTAGCCTCATCAGCCGGTGAATGCGAAAGCAAATCTGGCAGCCTTCCTGCAACAACAACAGTTGAATCAACAGCAAAAACAACAAAAACACGTGACTGTAACGACAAATAGTAACAATTCAATAAAAATCAATAACAATAACAATCTTGAGACGCCTAAACGCCGAAGCAATACGATCGTGTTGGACAAGGAACAGGCCGCATCGATTTTGAACCAGTTGGACAATAACGGTCAAAGGTATGTGTCAACGATATTGCCGATCAAAATATTTATATTTTTTTTTTTTTTTTTTTATAATTTGTATTCATAAATCTATTGCAGAACGAATTCTCTTCCGAACTTTTTGGGTACGTTTGTTCAACCCAATTTGACCATTACGAACAACAATCACATCATTAATAACAATAATAATAAGCCGATGATTACGGTCGTCCAAACCACCACCGGATTTCACAAAGTATTAGACGACGATGACGTCGACATTCCTATGGCCGTAGACGACGTGAAACTACAACAGAAACAGCAGCAAGAGAAAACTAGCGTAAATTTAACATCACAGCTATTGGATAGCATGGATAAATCATCCTCGGAAAGTCAACATTCAGATTCGATAGAAAACAACAATCGAATTAAGAAGGAAGAAGTAAAAACGCCACCTCCATCACCATCGTCTTTCATCGATATTAACAATCTACCAATGGTGTTTGATGACTCGAAATTATTTCAAAACGTGAGTAACTGTAGTAAATAATTGTAGTATTGGCCTTAGTATTTGAAGTAGTAGAAGAAGTAGTATCAGCGGATTTTCGAACAAAAGCGTACTTAAATTTCAGTCAACCGTATGGATATTTTAGTTCATAAAATAATCAAATATTGACAATTTCTTCCTTCCGATTAATATCGGTGTCAATTTAAATTCACAACAACGCGTTTTGTACCATATACATTTTAATCCGTTGTTTTTATATTGATCTAATCGATTTCGGTTTGCAGGATAATCTCGTCGACCCGTGCAGACACAACGTATCCAAAAGTCAAATGATGGACGATGTTTTGGAGATATTGATCAGAAATGGAGAACTGCCAGCGTCCGCGGCTCATGATCAGACTTCTGGAGTTACGACAACCGAGGGCGATAACTCAGTCAGCGATTTTGATATACAGATGGATGATCCATTTGCTATGGATGTCGTGTGTAATGACGATCTGATGGACGTTGATACTGATTGGTTAGATTCGTTGGACCTACCTCCCCCGTCCGCGGAACCACTGGCTGATTTATTTAACGGAGAAGCTTCTGACAATGATTTCAAACTACCTGCCAATATGGATTTCTTGTGGGATAGGATAGACTTTGCAACGTGATTTTGCGTGTATAATTATTTGACCACCGTATATAGTATAATTAATACATATAATATATATATATATATGTATATGGATGAATGTATGTGTGTGCATATCGAATTCACCATTCCCTTTCGTCTTTTTTTCATTTCATCTTTTCTCATACTCTCCAATCCTATGCCAATATATTTTACATAAATTAAGTGTTCAATTATATTATTTACTATAAGATCATTTTTGGTTATGGTAACCAATATATAAATTTATATATAATATAAAAATCAAATTCAACTGATGAAAAATAATTATGCTCATTTATATATCAGGGTCGTGTACTTAAGAAAAAATATTTATAGAAATTATTAAATTATATTTAATTTTTCTTTTATTCATTGCTCAAAATTTTATTATTATTTATTTTTCTCAAACTGAGAATAAAATAATAAAAAAAAAAACCCATTAAATCCATTTTATGTGGTTGACATTCCTTAATTTTTATTTAAAAGAATTAAATATATACGTCCGGCTTAATGTGTAGTGTTCAGTGAACAAACAGAAGCATTATTTTCAATAAAATATTTTATTTGTAATAATTATCATGTACATATTATAATAATGTTTATATTAAACTATTTTTTTTAAACTATTATTAAGTATTACTAATTTCATAGTTAAATTATATTTTTATTTATTTTTAAATAAGGAGTAAAAATGACAAAAGCAAGCGGTAAAAAACAATATAATAATTTATAATGTTCGCTTAACCAATAATCCGGTGCTGAATAGTTATTAAAATAGTAATGTATAGTGAGCGCTTGTGAAACGACATACGGCATACCTAGTGTCGTAAATTACCTCAATGGGCTGTGCGTCGTACCGGGCGAAAACAGAATTATTATTAAATATAATAATTTTATTTTTTTTGTAGTATTAAATATCTTTCTCTCCAATGTATTATACATATATTATATTTATTAACCATTAATGTTTCTCAATATCTTATAGCTATGTCATGTACAACATTTGTAACTCTTACCATTTTCCTTTTATGCTTCCTTCATAGACATATTTTGATAAGAACAATTGTATACGTAACATATTTAATCTGTTCTGTTATTATTTTTACTACTATTACTTATTTTATTGTTTTTTTTGTTTTTTTTCTTTTGTACATAAATATGGTGCTCTTTACTTATTTTATATTATAGTCCATGCCTAGTTATTTATAAAACAATAAATTAGTTCATTTTCGCATCACGTTTGTTAAATCAACAATATTTAGTTAAAAGAAAAAATTATCGATCATTGTGTATTTCCCTTTTTGATAAATAGTTAAAATTATTTTCAACATTCCAAAAACTAAACAAATATACTATATAGCAAAATATGAATAGGAAATTAATATCAAATGAAATGAAATAGTTTTTGCATCATGTACAATATTATGATTATTTCGTACCAATTGGTACTCACTGATTGTTGTATAAAATTTTTATTATGTGTAAATTATTGTTAATTATCATATAATAACAATTTACTTCATAGCATTATTAGTTCATTGTGTATTATGATTTATGAACAAGATAATGATTAGTCAATTTTTATAGAATATTATAGATTGAAATTTTTAATTGAAAACAAATTGCCCAAAAAAAAAAAAAAAAAAAACAAAAGATAATAAAAAAATTCCTACATAATTTTTGACTTAACATTTACACGTAAGTGTATAATTATAAAAGCAATAGAATATTAATTAAGTTTAAATTATTGTTATTTTATTTAATATATTATGTATTTTGTTTATGTAAATTTTGCTGAAAAATATTGTGTATATATATTATATATTATTTAATATATATTATATTTGTGAGTAAACGAAAAATGATTGTTAACCGCTGCGCATTGTTGTTTACTTCCTTTCCCATTTTATTTACCACCTCGGGATGTTTTTACATAAAATATTTCGAAAATATTTTTTATCAAAGAGATTATTTTTTTATATGTATACACTAACTTAACTATTATTATTTACCTACTACATTATACTGTAATGGTGTTTTAAAATGACAAACATTTTGCGTCTTGGTTTCTTTATAAAGTCGCATGCTTATTATGCATCGCAGGATTTCGTCAAGCAGATTTCACTTCTTTTTCAGTTTTTCTAACGCTGTAGAATAGTAAAAAAACATTTTCTCTGACGGACTCTGTGCGAATAATGTATTATTATCATAAACTTTTTAGCGAGCATACTGACTTGCAGTGTACTGCACATACCGATTACCGAGTATCCATCGCATACCATTACAGATGACCGGAGAAACGTTATAACGTTGCGAAGTTTACGTTTGGAAAGAAATCTTCTTAGTTCTTTTATTATTCACCTTGCCGAATTTTCATGGCGCATTGTAAGTATTAGTGACTGAATTTAATATTTATACGAGTTGGGTTTTAGTTACTATGAGACAAGATTAGAAACGTCATCGCAAGTGGGGAGGAACAGTCGGATAAATACGTCGTACACATCTTAACGATGTAAATGTAACTTATTGTTCTATTGTGCTCCTAATGGTTATAAAGTGATAATGGTGTAGATGTACATACCTATTCACGTGGACGACGATGGTTTGTTCACAAGTTGATTGATACGAGTTTTAAAACGATCTGCTTGGAATGAATAATAGTATTCAACCGGGTACTTACTACTGCAGCGGTGGTATCGGTTTAATATTTAATATACAGTGCAGTTATACCACCGTTCCACGAGTACAGAAGAAGATAGAAACGGCAGATGTTTTCATTACGAGTCTAAAACGTGTGTGTTTTTGTTTGATGAATCCCACATCGAACACGAAAAGAGTTTCATAACTTTTATACGAAACAAATAAAACAATCGGAGAAAACGACGTAAAGAAATAATGATAATTTATAAGAAGCAATATGAAAGGAATAGTGTCTAAAAAAACATTTTACAGAAAATTGAACGGAATACGCGAGAGCGATACGTGGAAACCGATTTTTATAAAATTGTATATCACGATGTTCTTGTAATCAAAGATTTACTTGATTATAACCACATTATTCACAACTTAAAAATAAAAAAATCTTACACTCGTATTTCATCAGATTCAGTTTCTTTCGAGTAAAATATGATTGAAAGTTAAATTTTTTAGTACGACAGTAAAAATTGTACACGTTTTTTTTATCAAAAAGTCAAACATAAAATTATATGATTCGATTGTAAAATTGAAGGATCTTCCCAATACGATAAACTTGAAATTTAGATCATATTATATGGATCATTGCCTTTTGATTTCGACGAAACGGATGGCACAGTGAGTCGTTATCCCAACTCAAACGTACAATGCTTTCACTACACAGGTGTAAAATCGTTACTGAAACGATGAGTCGCGGTTTCCCAGTGATTGCGCGTCAGCGTCCAGTACGCAGGACGGAGGGTTCATAACTCATACACCCATGTCGCACATACACTCGAGGTTTTCACATCTATGATGCCTCCATGTCATAAATGTGGGACCGTATGATACTTTCCTGTAGATTATATACAGCTTGTAATCATTGTAATCATTACTGTTGGATAACAATTGGAAAAAATATATCTCTGAAAACGAACTTTTGGGTAACGGGGTATTTAGTGATTTTGTTGGTATTTGTTGGACTCGATAAAGAGCCGGCCATCACCACTGTCGTTGACACAACAGTACCTACTTCGGGCAACAACAAAAGGGCCGTCAAAGTCGATGCTCGAAATGTCTAAAGAGGCCATTGAATATTCGTGGATACTGATAGAACACTATCTTGCTGCTTGCGAACAATAAATTCCACAATCGTAATAAAAAATTTTAGTCATCGGAAAACTAATTGTTAACGAAGTCGAATGATCGTTATATTTTCTCCTGAAAATGTCAGTCTTGTCAATTGATTTCGAATATCGAATAATTCGAGAATGCTCGAATTGAAGGTAATCGCGTTTTTTTTTACCTATCTGGCCTAACCAAAACCGTATAACACTTAAAATATAACACATCATTTATGTATACAATTTTTACACTTGTGTAGTAATAGAATTGCATAAACAAAATTATAGTTTCTTCTTGCATCGAGCTCATGCATTAGATCGTAGAAAAAAAATAACCAACAATAATATATGACATTTTGTACTAGTTATAAACATGATGTCAAGATTTACCGTCATATTAACTATTTAATTTCAGGAAAAGATTTTCTAATCTAAGTATAATATGAGATTTAATGGAGTCGTAAAGGAATCTTCAGATTTTTTTTTTAATCATAACATTCTAATTTTTTTTTTTATTGCATTTTTAGGATCGCATTTGTGCAAGTGTACTTGTATATATTATAGTAACATTAGTGTACAACTTTGAACCTTCGATGCATCTAACAAGTTTTACTCGGTAATAATTTACACACGTGCGTACGGGTGGTCGTGAAAAACGTATTATACTATGGTAACATGCCTTCATAGTTTTCTAATTACTAAACTTGTCTTTTAATTTAAGCCAGTCGTCTATTAATTTTAAAGGAAATATGTATTGGATGTATAAGGTATTTTTTCTCCTGGAAATTTCAAGACTAATTTTAAACACTTGATTAAAATTTCGAGTGATCCTCTCTGTACGAACATAAATTAATCATTAAGAGAAGTTTTAGGTAGGAAACTCACTCACTGTTGCTTTAATCTCATAATCATTGATGGTATGTTTTTATGTTGTATTTTGCGAACCCAGTTTCAAGTAACAATATGTGCCAATAGATATCAGTAGGGTTTTGAATTTGTAGCAAATGAATTTTTTGATGGGAGTGTGATAGAAAGAAAATTGTATTTTATAAATACGTTTTGAATCGTTCTGATTTCAATGAAATAAACTTAATTAAGCTTTTTATTGCTTTTTCCACAAAATTTATGTATATATTTATATATAATTGTCATGAAATTTAACATATTACTATGTATATAATACTTTTACTATATTATTATTGCCATAAATGATAAAACCCATGAAAAAACAGTTATAAATGGGTGACTGATAAAATAACTTGTAATTGTGTTGAAATTGTAGTTTTATCTACAATTAATGACCGTACTTAACAATTTTATTTACGACTTAAAGAATGGGAAAATTATCTAAATTATATCTACGTATTTTTATAGCACGTTCGAATACTTTGGTTCATCGATAAATATCGTCCAAATGCCAAAAGTTGAAAATGGAAGTTAAAAAAAAAAAAAAGAAAAAATAAATGGAGAATTCAACGAAAATGTGTTTATGATTGACAGAAATATTCTATTTTGTAAATTGAGTGAAGTAAAAATAAATTCGTATAAAAATGTAATGTTCAATAACATATTGATAGAGAAAAACATAAAGAAGCATTGAAAAACCATGAAACATATAAAAAATTTATAAAAATCAATCCCTAAATTTCAATTTCGTCTTCATCATAACAAAGTTAGGATTTATAACACGTGCAATTGTAAAATTAGAAAAAGGATTTTTATTTTTATTTTTGTTTCAAGTATTTGCATTAGTATATTAAATATCATTGTGAAAAAATAATATTATAAAAATAATTTATTTGTTTTAGGTGAACATTTGGCAAAAATGTAGCTATTGTGTAAGGAGTAAAACACAAGTTGGAGGAATGGTGAAATAGCAAAATTAATTTAGAAGAATGTAATCATATTTTTTTAAAGAATAATAGATGGATAGACCTTAAAAAAATCAACATCATTCATAATGACACTGCACTAAACATTAATGTGAAATATTATAATTTCGTTAATTCCTTTTTTAATATTTAATTTGTGTAATTTTAAATTGTTTTTTTAAAATTTAATTAATTTTTTTTTTGCTTTTTCTTGGCTACTTAAAATGTTTTTTATGGATTTATTTTGCTACAAAATTCGAGCCTTTGTTGTCAGTGTTATAACTTGTTTAAATATCATCGGTGTACCTCTGATTAAGTCAGTTTTATAAGGACTTGATAGAAAGATGAATACGCAGATATTTGAAAATTGGTTTATAATTTTATACCGTAAAATAACTTTTTCAGACTACTATAAGTGAATTTTAATGTCACGACGTCTTGAATACTAAAATATCATATTTAATATTTATGAAAAAGTATGTAAGCAAACATATTTTTCTATCTAAAAACATTCCTCTTGTCTTATTTATGCTACTGGTCATAAAAAATCATTACTAGATTATTATATGTTGCTTTTTCTGCAATGAAGTATACTTATATTTATAAAAACTTAAATCAAAGTATATAAAATCCATTACAATAAACATTATAGTAACTTCAGTTCTGTACTTGATAGCGACGGTTAATCTCAGTTTTTCAGTTGAATGAAATAATGGCCTACGTAAAAATATGGTTATGGGATTCAAAAAATGGAGAAAAATATATATAATATTTCAATACTTTATAGCTATTTTTGATTTATGTTTACACAAAGGAGTTGCTTTTTATGAATATAAGTAAACAATATTTATATAAAAAATAAATAAATCTATTACAAACCATTATATATAGATTTTAATGAAACAATTAAGTGTCGTATCTATGCATATATATTATAATGAACTCTGTACGGTTTGTACTAATTATAAGCTCTAGAATGGTTTAAAATTATTCAAAAAGAGCCTAGATATTTCGAATCTTTTAAATATAGAGATACAAAAGAACAGTCAGTTTTACATTAATGTGTAATTATTATATATAATTATTTGTAAGTAATACAATAAATAAAATTGAATAAAAAGAAATTAAGCCAATTATGATTCTTTAAATTAAATTATATAAAATCCACCTAATGCTATAACTGAGTATACATATATACAATTTAAGGGGGTGGATTGAGACCCTGAAGGCCTGGATGGGTATAAGTTTTACAAACTAGCAAGCAAATTACTCATGTTATAATAACAAATATAGCTTGAGACTCAATCATAACATTTCTGGAGGATCTGGGTGGGTATGGTTACCTACCATCTCTGCTATTTTACCCTTAAATTATAAATGTACAACTGTAATTATGCTGCAAGAGTACAAAAATAAACATAGAAAAAGTACAACATTTTTACAATAATAAATATTAAAGTAGTGTCTGTTATGATTTATATGCATTTTAATTGACCATATAATTTATGAATACTATCAAACCGTATTAGTCGTTGTTGCGCTGTTAGTTACAGGTATTTACGGTGTAGAAGTGTGAGGATCGACATTTTCGATTTAACGAATTAAAATTAAATGTGAATAATCATGGGGAATCACGAGTTAGATGTATTGAAAATCCAATCTTTATCGATTTTAGTAAAAAAATTAAGGTATTTTATAAGATTTTATGATTTGTTCATTATGTATAGCGTGCAGATATTTATTATGAAAATATTGTGAAGAATAAAACAGACCGACAGAAAAAAATAGAATGAAATACAACATAAACCAGAAAATGTCAGAAAACATATTTTTTCCATTTCACCACAGATAAAATTTGATATTTTAATTATCAAATCAATATTAATTGTTGCGTAAGAAGTAAAATAATAGTTTTATGGCTAGCCGATAGATTATATTATATTTTGAACCCCGTACGTACGAACAGCTAATATTTAACCCAGTTAGTATGCGTGTATCTTTATACAGCGTGTTTGTAATATGATTGTAAATACGACAACTCGATTATCTGTAATACTATGATGCACGAAATGTTTTACAATTTTATTGAAATTCCGTTCGTTGCAATGGGAAACGGAAAAACGAATATTACAATGTTATAGGAAGAATTTTCGATCGCCAAATGTGTACGCAGTCATGTAGACCTTGTAAGATTGCCGAGAGATTCCGGGAGGTATAACCGTCGTGGAATACAGGTCACTTCACCTAAAAACTATTGCAAAGTTTTTCGGTAAACGGATTTTTGTACGCGTGCGCGTTTCGTCGCAGTGCACAGGGGCGAAGTATGACCTGTGTTTGTGTGTGCGTATGCGTACGGTAAAGGGAGAAGGATGAACCGTCTTTCAAGTTTTGCCCAAATAATAAAATGTGCTCTGAAGTTAGCGCGTGTTGTTTGCAAATAGTTCGTTGATACACGCCGAATCGTATAAGGCTTATTGAAGTATCACATTTTCCCTTTTTATCAGTTGTTAAATATAAATATGGAGAACCTAAATTTGATGAACCTTAATCGAAGTGACGAATAAATTGCAAGGCGTGAATAAATGATGGGTGGCTTTTCTCTCATATTAAGTGAACATTTAACTGTAGACACATCGATAGAACATGTGAGTTTATTGATATAATACGTATGCGGAATCGTTGACGGTAAATTTGTAATTAAAACTATACTCTATTTGGGTGTAAAGCATATTTAGCGGTTTTGCTTATTACGAAAATGCATGCATTTGTTCGATTTGTGCGTTTGGTGAGAAACTAAAAAACTTGTAAGAGGTGTATACGAATTAAAATTTATTTTCAGCATAAATATTGAAAAACGAATGACCAAATAGGTAAACGAACGATAAAGCTAGCGGTGAATAAAAAAAAAAAAAAAAATTTTACTCTCTGTTATATTCGCTGGGGAAATTATTGAGCGGAACACGTGTAGCGTTTAAGTACGCATTATAACTAAGAGTTGGAATAGTAAATATTTATGCACGTAAAATGCTAACAATAATGTAAGCAAACCTTTTTTTTATTTTATCAAAAAGTCTCGCGTTTATGTTTGTGTAAGTGTGTCTGTATTATAATTGTAGCAGCGACTGTTATTATAACACTATTATAAGTTATCACGAGAAAAATTTTTCAATTTTTGCAAAATCGATGTGTCAAGTCCTCGTTGAAATCAAACGTTTGTTCGGGTAGGCACTACACAACAAACTCAACTGTTAAGTGCGGAGTTAACACGTTAACGAGTTGTACGTCTTGAAGAAAAGTAAAAATAATTAAACGCACGTAACGGATTATTTTACGCGTGTAAACATCGCAAATTTATTAATTGTAATTTGTGTATACCTTTTTTTATTTTTTATACTTGAACGCATACACTTTCCCCCACTCTTACATGTACAGAAAAAATTTATATAGGCAAAAAAAGCAGGAATAATATTAAATGCAGAATCCAAAATCTGCACGAGTAAAACGTCGGATAATGTTATTTTGGGTTTAATTTTTTCGATTACTCGATTGATAGAGTTACTTATCAATACTAGGATTGATATGATACCTACATATGTTTACATATCATAATTTCAGTATATAAAGTACGATGCAGGTACCTTTACGTCATTTCAATATTATAGACCACCAAGCATGGCTTTACCTTACCGAAAACACGGACATTGTGCGTATTTTTGCGCATTTATCTGTACTTATATTAATAGAGCATTGTAATACCAGGTATATGATTGCATTATTTTTTATGGTGATCGCCTATATTTGAAAAGCAGCTTTGGTATTTTGAATTCTATTCCAATATTAATAACATGATACTAACAGAATATGGGACTTAATTTCTAATCGATAACGGTTGTTTGGTATATTTTCTTAACGATAATATTTATCGAACTTAATTGTAATATTTATGCATGTATCATAAGTCAATTGTGCTGTTTATAATGTATTTATGGGTCTAAATAAAATAATGGATAGGCTTGGCTTATATTAGGGTAAAATAAGGAAATACGTGCCGAAATGAGGAGGAGAGAGAGAGAGAGAGAGAGAGAGAGAGAGAGAGAGAGGGAGAAAGACTGCTTTGGTGGTAGAACGTTCTCTTATTAAGAAGTGGAATTAATTGTCATTATATGAACCCTTGTTACGGTCTCGATATCACAATTTTTAAACATTCATTTTAATGAGATAAATTTTCATAGCCCATACATTATTATATTATCCATGGTTGTAATGGACATTCAACCAACGGCCATTTCAGTTTTATAATCATTCAACCCGCAAGATTTTCTGGTAAACTTAATTCTTTTAAACTAAAAATCATATCTTGTGAAAACACTTTTGTGATTTGGTCAAGTTTTCAAATTCAATCGGTAATAATATAAAATAGTGATTATAGATATTTTATAATTTTTGACATAAGTAGGACAATTGTAGAACAAAAATTATTGTACATTTTTCAAACTTTTTGTTAGATTAAAATTATTAAATTAATAATTCACAAAAGAAAAAAATTAAGAAAAGAATGAACATTAAAATATTTATAAATTGCACAGGAATTTCAAAATCTAGGTTTTGTTTCGAAATTAAAAAAATACTCCCTTGATAAAATTAATAAACAATATTTCTTATCAGAAAAAATAGAACAATAATAGCGGAGAAGTACTTATATTCAAAATTGTGTAAAAATAAAATACACAAGAAAAACAAAATAAACACAAGAAACATCATGATATAAAATGCATTAATCGTTACTTTTAGAATCTATAAAATATTAATTTAAGCATTGATTATCATCCCAATGTTAACGCAGATATAAGGTTATTATTTTATATTTCGTTTTTTAACCATACTGATATTAAAATTATTTTGTAAAACAACAGATTTTGACAGGCAAGTATACGAGAGGGGCAATAGGAACGATGCCCCCCAAAAGTCACGAAACAAAACGAAAAAAAATTATAATACCTATTAAATGGCGAGCACTAATGAAAATTATATTTTTTCTATAGCAATTATGTATTGATATGTTTTCAAAAATCAAAAGAAAATTAAATTTCGCTTTATAATTTTTAATTTAATTTCATATATATATTTTTTAATGTTTTTAATAAAAAGTTGTCTTTTTAATGTAGCTACCTATTTTTTTGTAAACTTTTAGTAGAAAATTTATTCCTTTACAGTGTTATGAAATATTTATGGTAAACGGTAATACTTATAATATTATTGAATTATTGAATTTTATATATTATATTATGTCTATAATATAAAATGTCCCCCACTCTAATAATTACGCATGGATTTTAATTTCTTATTAATTAATTGGCTAATTTAATTTTTAAACAGTATTTAACTGAGGTTCAAAAATAGCCGGAGAAAAGATCCATATAAAATGATAAGTTCTCAATTCAGTTCGATCATATTTCTTCGGGATTAGAGTTTATTATTAACTTAAATATAAACGTGACAAATAATGCATTTGAAAAATGAATTCAAAGCAAAAGTTCGGTTGATCAAATAATGAACGAGATTTTCTTTAAAATTATTGTGTGTTTAATTTCCTTTGTCAACGCATTTGTAATTCCCAACAAAATTATCAGAAATATTCCGCGTAAAACGTTATTATTACTACTGCTTATAGTGTTTTATAAAAACTACAATAAGTACCTATTTAAAACAATACACATTTATTTTTAAACAATTATAAAATTCATTTTAGCTCAATATCTTAAAAATTATAAATAACAAATTTATAAATAAATGTGTATATATTATATGTTTATATTATAAGGTTTTATATAGGTTTTATATTTTTTATATTAAATTAAATTTTACTAATATTACAAAAACGAATTTTAAACCAACGTTCATAATATTTTAAATTCTTATTCCGTTTTAAACTCTACACTAACTTCAATAATTAAATGGTCAGTTTTGTTTAGCAAAATAGATCGTAAATAGTATCGTAAATGTCTCATTATTCCAAACGTGATTCACATAATCATTATTAACTGAAATCATATGTTAATTACTATAGAAGTCATATTATTACTATACACTGAACTGCTGTAGGTAATTGTTCATAATATAATATGTAAATTTTTAATAATCACATATCAATCAATTGATCAGTTATCAATATATATTATAAAATGAAGTCATTTTTTTTTTTTGTTTGGTATAATCTCTAAAATGGTTGAATGGATTTTAATGCTGTTGACATTGTCAGATAAACAGTCAACCGAGAAAAGTTAATGTCTACAATTTATTGATTTACGAGATTTAATAAATATCTAGTAACTTAATTAGTATGATTTTCACATTATTGTAGATTATTGTATGATACAATCGAATTTTGATTTAGCAGACGTGTTTTTTTCTCCTGCTGTCTCAAAAATTACAGATGTTATTGATCAAGTGTATAATTTCAACGGACCGTGGTACTGAAGAAACTGTTTTACTACAAAGAATACCAATTATACCATCAGATTTACCTTTTCAGTTTAAACGTATTCAATTTCCCATTAAATTAGCATTTGGAATGAATATAAATTAAGCACAGGGACAAATGCTTAACGTATAGTAGTAACATACGTTACTAGAATTGATTTAAGCGTTTAATGTATTTCTTACGGTCAACTGTAACGTTCGTCTGCTACGTGTGACATCCAAATTAAATTTGTACATATTTGCTCCAATTCAGAAAATATTGACAACGTCGTTTACAAGGAAATTGTTTAAATATTTGAACTATCAAAATATTGACATAATCTTTATATTTTACTCCATAGTTATACCTAAAAAATGTTTGTGCTAAATTTTGTACTTTGTAGATTAAAACGTTTAAAATAAAAAATGAGCAATAAGCACCAATTTTTTTTGGACAAGTACATATTATTATGTTTTACAATAAAGATATAAATGTGAGTACAACAAGTAAAATTGATAAAAACAAATATTACCTTAGTGTGATGTTTTTAATTTCTTATTTAATGATATAAACAAGAATTAAGGAAAGTATTTGAGTTGAGAGTGATCTATTAGAGGTTTGCTAAATAGAAGGAAAGGGCAATTAAAAATGAAAAGGTCAAATATGTTACAAAGTATATTATCATAATATATCGATAAATGTTTATTATAAATACTATATAATCTGTATATTTAATTAGAGGTACTAAGAATTTTAATTTAAAAGTGTACATCAAATAAAAATGTAGTTTATATATTTTTATTAAAAATGTCTGTTGATACAATAAATTGTCTTGACTTGGTACAAACAAAGATATATAGTTATGAATTATTTATTATGAACTGTGTTATAGCAATATATATAAATATATTATATATTATTTGATAAGAGTAAGTAAATTATAGTGTTGTTCTGTTTAAAATATATTGCAACCCTTTTAAGTACATTTGATGATCTTATTTGGTTTTCTCAAGTTAAATAATATAATAATAAATACGAGTAAATTTACTAATATGATAATTATTGTATAGCGACTATTTATGTGTATGTGTGTACCTTGTGACACTAAGTTAAACACTAAGTTAGCCAATAAAAACGAATTATTTAAATGGTATTATACCACAGTACGTTGCAGTTATTATCAAAAGAAACTAAAAACAGATACAAACATACCCAACACAAATATACAATTGTATATAATATTTACATAATATTCTTTCATTGATTTATTTGTTGTGAGATTTGGAGAAAAATAATACTAAAAGAAAGGCGTAATAAAATTAAAATATGAAATGTATACTGTGCAATACCATTATTATTACGGAGAGTAATTAAATATACAATTAAAAATTTTTTTGAGCGACAGAAATTTCTTTTAAAATACCGATTTGCGTACAAATACACATTTTAATCAAAAAATTCTATAAATATACCATAATATGGAAATTGTCATGGTAATACCTAGTTGTGAATATTGAATCTTATATAATACAATCTTAATTAATCTGTTTTTATCTTAAAATATAGTAAGATTTATCTTCATCTAAACATAATTGTCTAGATAGTGTGTTTAAATATTATTATAAATGTTGATTTATTTAGATAGATGTATAACGTTTGAATTTTAAATTTGTTCGAAATTTAGTTTTAATATAAAATGCTATTTAGATTTTTAAATTTTAAATATTTAACGTCTTTGAAATAATTTTTATAATAATTATAAAAATTAAATATTTATTACTATTTACCTAGGAACAAATTGACATATTTTTATTATTGTTCGGAAAATATATACATATTTCTTCTAAATTTAGAATTAATGTATGCTCAATTTATAATTTGTAGTTGTATTAGATTTCTTGATCACATGTATTGTTTGTCAAAATTTAACAAACAATACATGTGATAATTTAATCATCATTCTTATTAATTTTAAGAATATAATGATACATATTGAAAATTGCTTTTGACTTGATAATTTAATGTATTTCAGAGAAAATATATATTATTTTTTTTTCACACAAATGTTTTAATGACTTTCAAGACAATCGAAATAAAAAGGTATTTTTTTATTTTTATAGTTATAAAGATACAATTTTTTTTCTAGAATTATATTCACCTTTGGTACATTATTGGAAAACCAATAAACATAAAAATAAAAATCTTTATTCTCATGAGAAGAGATAAAAAGTTACTGTTATTTCATTACATTCTGTATATTTATGGATGATTTTTTTTTTTACCTTGATAAATGTCAAAGTTCAAACTATAAATTGATTTAGATTAAGCAAAAACTAAATAAACCTTTATATTTATTTTGATTAACTATTGAGTTAAATATTGTTTTGAAATAGTCTATATATTTTATAAATAATTATTTACTTTTTGGGGAATACAATTTAAGAGAAAATAGACTGCGGTGGTTTGGGCATGTAATGAGACGAGAGGAAGCAAATACAGTATGAGTTGTTATGAAAATGAACGTTTAAGGAAAAAGAGATGGTTAGATACGATTGAGAATGATATGAAGGCCGTTGGCGTGTGCGTAGGGAATGTAGAAAATCGAAATGAGTGAAGGCGTAGGATAAGGATGGCCAACCTCAAAAAAATGAGAAAAGGCGAAGGAGGAGAAATATTATTTTTAAATTTGCAATTGAAATAGGTGATATTGCATGTGAAATCAATAAACAATTCAATATGTACATACATATATAAAAATCAAACATGAGTATATTTTATTGTATTTTAAAATAAATAATTCTTCGAAACAGATCGTTTTAAACGTTGATATTAGACCAATATTACAGTATGTGGTTTTAAAATACTGTACATTAAACACAGAAAAAAGTCTATTAGTTTTAAATGCAGTGTTATTTATTATTCAGAACATGCACTTCTATTTTATTTTTTATAGAATCAAATAATTTGAATAAAAAAAAAAAAATATTGAAAAACGAGAATTGGCCAGTATAAAATATCTACCGTAAAATTAAATTAAATGAATACAGAATTTTTCTTTTTTTTTTTTTTTTAATAAGACATGTATTGTACTTTTATTTAATATATAAATTATAAACATTATTTGAATACTATAATAGTTGTTGAATACATACTTTTTGTTTGCTCCATTACTAAATGATAAATAATAGATGAAGTATTGAATATGGAAATATAATATATTATATTTCAGTATACTGAAAAAGGCAAAAGAAGTACATAGAATGGTACATCTGTTCAAATACTATATGTAAGAATACCGTTTGTGCAAATAAGAAGTGTTTGAAAGTTAAAACGTTTTATAAATAATAAGAGAACAATTGAAATTATAAAATAATTAATGATTTCATTTTATACTTAAATTTCAATTTAAGGTCACAGTTTTTATAAATACGAGAATATATACATTTATGCATTTTTAGAAATTGAATAATAAATAGTGTAAAAGCAAATTGAATAATAATTACTGTACCATGATGAAAATTCACTTTCTTATACACTTAAATGTCATGAAATTGCTTTCAAAATTAATTTTCGTGGTATTGATTTGCAATTTCAAGAATGCTTTTATGTTAATTGATATTTTTTTATTTTTATAGTTTACAACCACAAAGTAGCATTCGTATGGGCACTTTAGAATTTTGTTGAACTTTTAGAAGAATCATTATAAATGCATGCAAACCTACAATATGTTCAGTATAAATTTATCATGCAACTATTTTGTTGTTTATTAACTATGCTTTTACTTCGAGTAAATTAATATTTTTACGATAACTCTATACATACAATTACTAAAAGAGAAAATATATTCCTTTTTTTTCAGAAGATAAAAACAAAAATTATACATAGGCATATGCGCTATATACATTTCTAAAGTATATTATAATTACAAATAACAGCATTAAAATTATGTAAATTATGTTTAATCATAATGTAAAATAAAACGTTGTACTTACGTCGAACATATCACGTAGCCGATTTTGAGAGAAGCGTTTACGTTTATCCAATTAAATGAAACATTATGTAAATAATTCAAACTCGTGACCCCGACGATTATAAATATTCTTGTTGGAAATAAATCATTGTGTTTATCTGTGAGCCTTAATTATTCAAAAACAAAATTTCGTGTAACAAAAAAAAAAAAAAAAAAAAATAAAAATACAATTAATCTAACTTGGTGAATAGTAAACTCGAAAATTTTGTGTTCCCAGAGACGCGGAGTATGTTTTTTTACACGGAATTATGTGAGGTGATTGTAACACTGAAGAAAAAAGAAAAAAATACACTTTCAAACTCAAATAATATGTATTGATACATATTTAAAGAGTGTGAGGCCACTACTTGACTGGTTTAACCACATGTTGTTAAATTTAACCGTAGCCGGTTAATAATGATGCGGAAGATAATGTGTATGTCGGTCCGAACGAAGTTCGGGGGTCGTAGTTTCCTATTCGAGACAACTTAATAATAACAGTTTGATTATAACCCTAATGGCTGTCATGTCTATATTATTTCGTTTTATTGCTAGAAGTTATAATATTATACATCGTGAGTATGCGTTATGTCCAGAGGCGTAAAAATTTGTATAAAATACTATGACATAGAAAAAGCAATAATTTTAATAAACTCATCAGGATGGTTTGTGGATTCGATATACAACATTAAACTAAGATTGTCACTATTTTTTGTTATCAACCGAAAGAACATTCATATTTATTTTTGCAGTCGATGCTTATACTATATTATATTCTTCAAATGTTATCTTCAAACACTACAGTCGATCAAAAAAAAAAAAAAAAAAAAATAGCGGATCTTACCTAGAATCGATGATAAAAGATAAAATTATAATATTTTTTATAAGTAATGGCGCGTTTATGCGAACATATATGAAATAATTAAACTTTCATGTCTATACTTATCAATTATAGCTTAAGATTTTAATTTATTTTTTCTGAAGTTCCTTCGGATCTGTTGCATTAGACCTAAAAAAAACTAACAAAGGAGAAAAAACACATTTTTTTGAGTTATGTCATCTTATTCGAGCAGAAGTTTATTTCCTGATTTGGTTTTTATAAACATTCAATATTTAAGATTTATTTTGTTAGATATTAAATTGTAAGTTATTAATTTAAAAACACAATAATTTATGCTTTAAATGATTTATTATAATTTTAACTATACTTTCTGCACGAATACACACAATTGTTTACCAATATCTGTTAACATTTATTAACATAAAATTAATATATCCATGAAAAATTTTATTTTAACAATTAGTGTAACAAGATAATTGAAAAAAAAATAATAATAATAAATAAATTAAAATACAATTATGTAAGAACTATTGGAAATCATAATACTAAAAGAAAATTAGTACGCTTGTAACTTTTATAACGGTATGTTGTGTTAGGTTATTCAAAAATTTAATTTATTTTTTGAATACTTGTTAAACGATTTGTTTAAAGTTTAATGTTGCACTAAAAATAAAATTAATCACTAAAACTGTTTTTTTTTCCAATTTAAATTAAAATCAGAGTTAGTGTAAAAACGGGTCATAAATAATATACAGTTTTAATAAAATCTTTATGGCTTTGTGGTATAAAATTTCAATATAGTTGGGTCTAACACATAAGCGTTGTTACGATCACCGAATTAACTGTGCTTTGCACGATTCAATACAGTGGTTAAATATTGAAATAAGTTTTGTTAATTGTTAATTATTATTACTAAGCGATGATTCACGTGCTCACTGCGATATGCGCTTTATATTTCATATATATTTCATATATATATATATTTATCAAGAACGAATCGTTTATTCGGAGATAATAGAGTATTTATCGAACTAGTATGTCTCGCGCGCAAAAGTTACTGCGAATTTATTGAACCATTTAATTTAAATTAAAGCGTTGAGAATATTCTCGATGTTACGATGGGAATCGCAACGACGAATAAAGCATTATTGTTAGACAACTTGTGTCCATAATTATTATTCGAATTCTCGACTGTTTTTCGTGTTCATCGAACAAATTTAATCGAACTATCAACACATTGAATGCATTCCACTAGCGCTTGTGCCGTTTTTAATCAAATATTTCGCTTTTATGTGTGTTGTTCAAAGAACCCATACATTTTCCGGTTTATTATTATTATTATCGATAATATATCGGGTCCTCGGAGTCTTTTCGTGTTCAACATGACTGTACGGGGGTTCTCGTATATGTAAATTATAGATGCCTTTCATACAATGGATGGTTCACAATTAATTCCAACGACTTCTATAGGTTTTTCTATTTGTCTGGAAAAGTCGTAGAATAATCTCAGTGGTACATACATATGTTTCATTAAACTAGGATATGAAATAAATATGTACGGTCGGTTTCACATATTTTTCGATGTTTAGTCGTTATTGTACGCACATGTATATTCGAGAGTGTTAGGCAAATTTAGAAAGTGCATTTTCCGTTATAATATCATTGTACCATTATTGGCCAGATCGATCTGGCCCGTGGACACCTCGTGTAGGAAATTAATTTCTACTGTCCGTCATCATTTACCGTGTACCGTTGTATGGGTATCCGTGGATGAATATTTTCATCGCGTACGATATTATTTCATATTTGTCGAATACCACTTGTAACGCAATAGTATTCATTCAGTTCGTCGAATATGTCGAAGGGAAAAAACAATCAATGGTTTCCCGTTTGAAATGTTTTATATCGAAATTATGTAACCCGTGTCCGGTGTAGGTAGTAGTTGAGTCTATTTTCGCGTGTTTATATGATTTCAATCGATTCGTTAATACCGTTATAGGGTATTCAAAGCGGTTGGTTTTTAATGTTATGATTATATATTAATTCATACCACCATTTGTTCCGACTATTGTAGTTATCAGTACCTTATTATTCGATTGTGATGGATCCGTTTGCCCCGCACCACTCCAATGCAGCTAGTTTGCCTACTCGATACGCCGTGTTCACCGCGCGCGCACATAACAATGTTCCGCCGAGCCATGAAATCGTACGTCAGACGTGACCGCGAAGGCGTGAATATAATAGATTAACTCATATATAATAGATAATAAATATGATAAATAAACTGGACGGTTCACCGACTCACCAGCGCTAATAATGTACTCTACAACATTTTTATCAAACTTTTGTTATTATTATAATATTGTATGTTAATATTTTTTTGCTATTCGATTTGCATAATTATTTTATAAAAATAAACATAATTTTCTTCGTTGTTGTGTTTTATTGATACTATAAATTAAGTTATAGGTATCGCGAGACTCTAAACAAAACTTAATTTTAAAAATAGTAAAAAAATATGTTATTTCACGAAGCATGCTAGGGGTGCTATCGATATACTTCCTACGCCACCATCCGGAAGTTTTGTTTTATAATAATATCTGTGAACATTAATAATGCATATGTATATAATATCATCTTTGTGAAAGTACAGCACTGATTTGCTAAATAATTGGTATTGTTTTAAAGTAAAAAAATGTTTCGAACCCAGATATGATACAATTCTATAGGGGAATAACAAGAAAGAACAGTTCAACTGTAATTTAATCGTGCAATCACCACAACCAGTCGAATGAAAAAAAAAAAAAAAATTAAAAATTAAAAATAATTATAATTCTATGATAATAATGTTTAAACTGTTCCCTATAACGTCGCAGTCGTGAAGTAGAAGCGAATAATAATACAGAAAAATAAATAAATAATGTTCGGATTGATTATCTGAAAACACGTTTAGCCATGTGGGACAAACGACAGAGCGTTTCGTTTTCGATTCGGACGTGTCTTGCAAATTACAAATACGTGTAGTTTCGGCCCGTTGTAGGTCGATCGATCAATTTACTGCTCGGGGCAAAACTTGTCGTGCTTAAAATCCTCTAATACGCCGTCAGCTATAATTGTTTTCCTTGCGTTGCATCATGACGACGACGGTGTTGCAATGGAGCACATTCAATCTAAAACTTGGAAGTGTTATAATTATTTACTGGAAGGTAATCTTTGCCATACCTATTGTAATTACTTGAAATACAATTAATAACTTTATAATAAACTTTTCATTGCAACATTATAAAGAATGGAGTTAGTAAGATCCGATTTTCAATAAATAAACTTTGTAATTCTATATTACATAATATATTACATAACATATTATGTTGGATATGTAATATAGAACACCTTCCTTAACATATAAAATAAGTCAACAAAACTTACTTTGTTTTTTTTTTTATATATATTTATATATATTATATCATACAATACACATCAATACGCATTCAATTCAAGTACAATAAAATTATTTGAAATCCGAACTCAATTCATATCTGCTCATAACATATGGTTTGGTTATAATCGTAATGATTGTTTATGTATTAGATTATCAATATATAGTATGATATAAAGTCATTGTAGTAAACAAAAAATAATACTATTAAACCAATACTTAATAGTTAAAAATAAATGAGAGTAGTCTAGGATTTTTGGAATCTAAATATTCATTGGCAGCTCTATTTGTGCCCCAATATATTGAATATGTAAAAAATCGATGGAAAACGCGATTAATAGATATTGACGATACATTATGTTCAATTAATGAATCTCTGAAACATTATAGTCGTTCGAAAATCGATCCTCAAGTATTTTATCTTGTCATTTATTATTCACGTGAATTTTTCTTAACTGCATTTCAGGATATTGTTTTAAACTCGAAAAAACCGTAAATATATCATTATCATAATCAATCAACATAATGCAGAATTGTTGTAGAAAAAGAATTCTGAAAGATTAGGAAAACATTTTTTTGTGATTGATATGAAAAGCGAAAAAATATCGTTTGAGTAAAAGTAAATTACTCTCGTAATTATGTTATTTACAATTACAGTACAGTACATAGTATGTCAATAATATATAATGTAAGTGTATCATTAGCCTTCAAAACAAAATATTAATATCATGGTAATTGTATTATTTAGAATACATTATGAACGTTATGAAACTCACTTTTGTAGCACAGGTCTACAGTTTATATTAATTTTTATTATTTATTACGAGTTTAATATACACGAGTATAATATTATAATATTTATTATATAGTATTTTTAATGAATTATGAAACGCCTCAGGCTATCATGTTATTGTAGAATTTATGTTAATATCATTTGTAAATTAAATATTTACACAGTTGTTTTCAATGATAATTTATTAATTGGTTTTCAATATTTAATTATTCATTATATCTTGATTTTTAATATCACTTACTATACATAAGAGTATGTTCAAACTAAACTAAATTAATTGTGTCAATTATTTCATATGATCAAAATATATGTTTCAATATGTTATGTTATTAATATTTTAGCTTGTTTGAAGTTTAGCTTAAATATGCTATGTACACATTAATGAATGTCTATAGCTTACCCCAAGTTTAGACACATAATATATATAATACATAATAATATTTATATAAAATATAATATAATGTTAAGAAATTATTACTTTTGCTATATCTCTAGGCTTAGTGCATTTGACTGTTAGTACTTCGTACTATTGCGCAAATATTATAAAAATTAGAAAATTTTGATAAGATAATATTATGAATATATGAATAGTGATTGATGGCATTTTTCTGGCGTCGGAGCGTATTAACTTTTATTGAAATCACCAAAATCTAGCCATGGAACTGAAAACGTGAGTTGAATGTAGTATCGAATATAATATAGTAGTACATAAAATACTAGTGTTGTATTATTTGAAAAATGATATGATGTTTCTCAAATATCGTATATTGATTTCACCTTTAACACGTAAATTAGATAATATTTGAGATCGACATATTAAATGCATTAAATGCGATGATAAAATTATGACCGATAGATAAATAAAATGATTAAGTGGAAGACACTGGTAAATAGTGTTTTTTTTTTTATATTAGATAATGGAAATAAGACAATACAATTATTAGTTTATAGATTCTACTTCCTATCATATTCAATGCTAAAATTATAAATAAAATAAATAAAAATAACTAAGCTAAAATATAAGTTTAAATATAAATATTATAAAAAAAAAAAAAAAAAAAAAAAAAAGTTGAGTTTGGAAGCTCGCGATAATTTTTCGTTTCGTTTCGTTAACATTAAGTATCATACCCTTGACTAGAAGAGTCAAGTCCGTATTTTTTGTTGTACTAATTTTGAATTGCTCTTAGTTTCTTTTGAAATTTTGCTATAAATATATTTAGATTTATCTGCACATAATTATTCATATTTATCGAAATTACGGTCTTAAGCAGATATTGTAAATAACCACACATTTTACATTATAAAAATTAAGTTTTTATTTTATTTATATTTTATTTCGTTATAAATTAACAAAAATTTTTAAAATGTTACTATTCTTATAGGAAGAAAAATTATATTTATAATCATAATAATGATGTTCTATAAAACAAACATTTTCATTCCATTTTTTTTTATTATTTTTTTATTTAGTTTTCAACACAAAATTATTACATTTTAACAATTAAATTATACGAGTAGGATAACTAAATATAAATTTTAACATTAACATACATTAATCATTAATATAATATAATATAAGTAAAAAAAAATCAGATAATAATTTGAGATAATAATATAATAAGAATTAATTAAATATAGTTTGAGGAACTATTAAATTTGACAAATATCAGATAACACATTCAATAAAATTAAAGACGTGGTTATTTAAATTATTAAGTTAGAAACATTTTTGATAATTAGAATTTGGACTCTGGAATAAATTGTTTGTGTAGAAGATTAGGGCTGTCAAATGTATCATATATATGTGTTGAGTTGTGCAGTTTTCTGATTATAAGCTGGTAGGGTCGATTTTTTGGTGACATGAAAGTGTGCAAAGAGACACATTCGGCGATCCGTGTTTGCAGATGTCCACGAGAGCGAACTATCAGAAAAGAAGACGTTGACATACACATAAACCCGTTTGAACGGGTAATTTATACTGACGTGTTTCTGAGCGTATAAGTTATGAATGTTTCGAACATAGATTGGCAGAGTTGTGTGTGATAATGTCATGTTGATGGCAAACAATAGATTAGGTAATTGATTATATTAGGGTCGTCACAAGAGGTATCGAGTTCGATTTCGTTGTCCTCTTCTCTTATCAAAACAACGAAACGATTAGGCAAAACTAATGATTAGGTTTTCTGCCCGTATGAATAGGGCAGCGGTTCCCAAACTTTTTCAGCCTCGGAGCCTTTTTTTAAGGAGAAGTTTCTCGTGGAGCCCCAAAAAAAATTTAACGTTAATTTGCATTTGCCTGTGTTCTATGAAGCATGATTAACACGAACTGTATACATACGGGAGTCAAAATAAAATTATATTTATGAATAAAGGAAACAATAGTTTTACAAGAACTGGAGAAAATATTGTTTATTATTGAAATCTACAAAATTAGAATTAAACTAGTTAAAAAAATATTTAAAATTAATACAGCATTACATTTATACGTCTTATTGTGTGAGTCTTAATGTGAACAATGGGCCTGCTTTTTACTACTAAGTTTGTCGATGTCCGGTATCACAGAAGTCAGTTGAGGACGCATATCGTTTTCTGCATCCAAACGTGATCGATATTTGGTTTTTGTAGCTGTATACCTCGAAAAAGCGGTTTCACAAAGATACGTAGTACCAAAAGGCAGTAAAAGCAGTTTAGCTTTTGAACTTAATATTGAATGATCTTTCCCTAACTGAGCCCAAAATTCAGATATTGGTTTGCTTTTAAATGATGTCTGATAGTAACTATCCGAAACTATATCAATAAGAACCTCGTATTCTGCTGCATTGAGAGCTGCTGATTTTGACGTCACTGAAAATGGATTTAGAATCCACTCATAGTTTTTTCGAATCGATTCTTGAACATCCTTTGGAAAGTATGAATTCAAATTTTGAAGTAAATTATTAAGGTGTTCTTTAATTATTTCTAAGAATGATTCATTTATTTTTAATTCGTTTTCTTGTAAAATGTTTGAAGTCAATGAAAAACATGTCAAGTCTTTATTGTCGACGCTTTCAATGTAGAATGCTATTTTTTTCTTTAGCGCAAAAATTTTATCATTAGCATCAAATATTGTCTTTTGTTTTCCTTGGATAGATGTGCTAAATTCATTCATTTTTGAAAAAATATCTACCAAGTAACATAATTTGCACAACCATTCCTGGTCATTCAAATAATCTGCTAGCAAACTATTATTGTCTTTCAAAATTGAAAAAACTTCCGTTCGAAGTTCAAGTAAGCGGGACAATGCTTTACCTCGCGACAACCACCGTACTTCTGTGTGTAATAACAATGACTTGAATAAAGCTCCCATATCTTCACATAGTATTTTGAGCAGTCTACACTGCAAAGGTCGTGTCTTAACATGGTTAATAATTTTAACGGCGTTGTCAAGCACTTGCTTTAATAACACTGGCATTTTTTTCGTCGCGAGGGAATGTCGATGTAATACACAATGACTACTCGTGCAATTTGGTGAAACTTTTTTGATCCTTGCAACAACGCCAGCAACATTACCTACCATGGCCTTTGCGCCATCTGTGCACACGTCAATGCAATTGTTCCATAGTATTGAGTTTTCAATGAAAAAGGCATCAAGCATAGAAAAAATTTCACTTCCGCTTGTTGAGGATGTAAGTGGTTTGCAGAACAAAATATCTTCATGAAAAATACCAGAAAATTCGTACCGTACAAATGTCATCATCACAGCTAATCCGGCGACGTCCGTAGATTCGTCAAGTTGTAACAAAAATTTTGTTTGACCGATACGAGAAATTATGGTGTCTTTAACCTCGTGTGATAAGTCCTGAATTCGACTACGCACAGTATTATTTGATAAAGGTATACTTGAGATCATAGTCGCAGTTTTTTCATCGGCCATACACTTCACTAATTTCACTAATAGTGGTTTTATAAGAGTTTCAGCGAGGGTGTGCGGTTTGCCAGCAAGAGCCAATTCATAACTAAGTACGATGCTTTCAGTGATTTTTCGGAATGTGTCTTTACATGAGATATAAAAGTTTTCTGAGTTGCATGGAGTTCATCACTTTTTCTTTTGAAATAGTCTGCAGTTTTATTTGTGAAGTCAGGATGAGTTTCAAAATGTCGTCTTAGCTTAGCAGAGAACATTGAGCTATTAGGTAAAACTTTGTTACATATCACACACTGAGGATGCCCATCTGAAAATTCAGTGAATCCCATGTCTAAATATGAATCGTCATATTTTCGTTTTTTGTTTCCTTTCAGATTTTCTACATCAGGTATCGTAGACTCTAAAACATTTTTGCTACAACAATTGATATCTTCCTTTGATTGATCAACAGTTGTTGGCTTACGATTTTCAGGTCTTATGGAGCCCGTTTTGAACCACCGTTCCATTTCAGTAAAGTAGACATACACTGAGTCGTTCGTAAATATGTCAATTAAAATAATAAAAAATGAAAAATTGAATCAAAGAAAAAATACACGTCCGTTGTTCATAAATACGCACAATAAAATAACAAATTCACCGGATTAAACAAAATAATCACATGTCCGTCGTTCGTCAATTTGCGCGATAAAGTGATAAAATAATTTAGTAATTGAGAGTCAAACCTTAATTAAATGGTAGAAATTATCCAGTTTCTATATTTACTAGTATTATCTAAATTCTAAAATTAAATAATTGTACACAATTTTCTTATCGGGATTTACATAGTAGGTTGGCGTCATATCGGTGAATTATGTCAAGTTGAGTGTTGACGAGATTTTTATGAAATATATATTATTAAATTATATAAAATTATTAAATGTTTGTGGTGTAACGAACAGAGCCCTTGGGAAACCATTGCGGAGCCCCAGGGGCTCCGCGGAGCACAGTTTGGGAACCGCTGGAATATGGAAATAAGTTGAAGATAACAGTGACCTTTTGAGTTTGGTAGTAATCGGAAAGGAAAAGTTATTCATTTTGAATGTGAAGACGTATTCGATAAAATATAATGATAACAGAATTAAATCTCGATATTTAAACAGGTAAATCGCACAAATATGTGATCAGGTTGTAGGTCAACATTAAGCTGACAATCGGTCTATTACTAATTTATCACTAATTTAAATTGCATGATAGATTACTTCGTTAACAATCGAAGTTCTAATATTACTTCTTTCTTCAGATGGTGTAAATTGGCCATTCATCTCGAGTGTTTCTGCTAATTTTGAAGCGGGTAATTATGGAAAAACAATGATTTAGCTGTTGCCTTTGTGTTCTGCATCTCCTGTACTTGTTTAAATTATCATTAGAAGTTATACAAATAATAAAAATTATTTACATATATTTTATTTTTCAGGACAAGGATTTTAATTTTATTTAATTTTTTTTTTTTTTGTAAAGTAAATATCAATTTTATTTTTCAAGAATATTTTTAATTTTTAATTTTAGGTGACTGCTTAAAAGCAGCTATGATTGATGAAGCTATTTTTAACAGATGACTACAAATATTTTCATCGAAACCTTTCTGAATAACTAAATTAATGGTGTGTGCCACACATCTGCTCAAATATAAATTTAATTGGTCTTTTAAATTTCTTGCTGCATTTGTGATGTTTGATGCATTTTCGTGAGTAATGCCAGAGACTTTATCAGTTATATTTCATTTGTCTAAAAGCTGAATAATGTCTTATTTTAGATGGTAAGCTGTATGTGATACTAAGATTTCTTCAACAGCTAATGTTACATTGCACAATTTCCAATTCCTATCAAAATAGTGATCAGTGTGTATATTATAATAATCTATGGTTAATGAACTCCATCCATCTGTAATTTATATATATTTATATAAAAAAATGTAATAATCTGATTAAAATTGTATAACCCAAAATTCCAAATTCTAAAATTTGTATTTCAAAATCCGGATTTTCAGATAATCCCGATTTATTTCAAATCGCTAATAGATACTGAAGCGACATTATAAAATTTATTCCATCTCAGCCATATTAAGTTTTGTTGTAGACTATCTATTTGCAACAATTCATAAAAAAAGCTCAATCTAACATTTTGACCTATGCAGATATTTAAAGCAATAAACAAATATTTTTCAAATAGCTACATAATATGTGTACATAAGTTTATATTACATTGAATTACAAGAATAACTTTTAGTTTTTCAACTGTATATATTTGAGCTATTTTTTTGTAGAATTTTTATTCGTGACATAAAAAAAAAAAAAAAAAAAAAAACTCAGCTGTCGTGGGACGCCTGGCAGATGTGAAACATCGAAACTATTTTGTATAGAAAATATGCGTGAAGGGATGATTTATTAAAGAAAATAAATATAGTATAAATAAAAACAAAATATTTAAATCTTTTCAAAAAACATATTCTTTTTTACAAATTATGTATTAATTTAATACAAAAAATTATAGAATAAAAAATTACTCGTCAGAAAAGTATACATTTGTATCTGCCATAATTCAGTCATTTTTATTTTTATTAACTCTGATCTCTATATAGGCCATAAAAATCAACTCTAAATTAAATTTTATCATTGGTTCCAGATTTCGTGACTCTAGTACTTTAAAATGTACGGATCCAGAACTATTTATATTATACCATGTAAATTACTACTTCTATACTGGTTTGGACCATTTATTTCATTAATTTTATTTTACGTTACGAACGAGACGAACAATATTAATAATTATAATAATTATAATGGTGAGTTATTTGATTTCGTTGTAATTATTATTTATTGTACTTAAGTACTAATATATAGTAAGTAATATTTAACACGTTTAACACCACCCGTAACTTCGGTAGTTACACTGCGAAGCCGCGTCAAAAATGCTGTAAAGTGTTTACGCATCGATAACATTAGAAGCATATATTTTTTGGTTTATAAAATGTTTTTAAATTTTGTAATTATTTTTTTTTACCATTTTTTTTAAATCCTTGGTAGTTTTTATGAATAAAGCAACGTATTAAATCTTTTCTACATGATGGCTAGTACTACTGACATCCTCATTTTTATGTTGGAATGAATTTTCTAAAAAATATATTAGTCAAATGGTGTTCACCCAATGCATTTAAGGTACCATTTTTCATTGCTGTCCTGTGCGAAATATCGTGGAATATTGATCAGTGTATACTTGCTCGGCGATTTGGTACTTCTTGGGCAATTTAAACCACGAGTAGAAATAATTAACTGTGAAACCAATAATAATAATAATTAATAATTTTTATTTTCAGTATATAAATACAAATAATAATACAATCAGTGTATTATAGCACATTATATCAGTGTAATATAGCACAAGGTGATCCAACCTTTTGTAACTGGTGGGCCAATTTAAATTTTTATACCAACATTAAGGGGTGTAAAAAAAAAATGATATAAAGTATCCAGTAAAATCTGCAGTCAATAATCGTCAGTCTAATAATGACTTACACGATCTCTTACTACAAGTAATCGGATTCGCTGTGGCTGCTATAAAAATACGATACCGACATACGTACGTAGTGAGCTGAATCCAGTCATGGTTTTGGACATTACTCATTGAACGTATACCTACGTTTTATGGTAAAAATCCATATACCTAACGATTTTGTTATAATGTTATTGTGACTTTTTTTTAATACGAGTCTTCTATAGAGGAGGGCCAAAAGAAAGCTTTGAAGGCCTCATGTGCTAGATTCTATCATTTAAGAGGACATGATACTCAACAGTGTGCTACAGGTTAATGTTCAATACACTGTTTATGATAGAAGCTGAAATACTAAAACGCATACTTGCGACTGCATGAAGAGTGATCGTGATCGTGTCCATGGATCTGTCTATAAAATAATCATTCATTTACGAATCTTTGATAGAAAACCGATATTGAACGGAATATAATCATTCAGTGTACGAATGTATAGTTCAGTATTTTTTTTTTTTTTAATTTCAAAAGGAGAATATGATTTAGTTTTTTAATATTTTCAACTGATTATTTTATTAATTGTTAATAGTTGAAAGATAAACTTATATAAATATTAAAATGTAAATAACTATGATAAAAATCAATTTTTTAGGCAAAAAAATGAAAACACTACACCACAAATATTGTTCTCTTCGTTAAGACATAAAAAAAATTAAAATAAAGCTCCTACTATAAATTTATATTGAATGGGTTTTCCCGCACGAATTGTATATTTATGCTTGATTTACTGGTCTATTCTGTATTTTAAATACTCTGAAATATTAGTGAACTTGAATTATTCAAATGAGTAAGTAGTATATGACACAACTCATTTCATATAAATATATATTTTTTTGATTATTTTTATTCTTATCATAACATTTAATAAATATAGAAAAGACTTTTTTTTAAAAAAAAAAAAAAACTTATCATATATTAACGTTTTTTGCTTTTATAAAATTATAATTTTTCCATTGAATATTTATCTTTATTTATCTTTGGCTTTCAAAATTTACCTTATTTTATTTATAATATAAAAGTCATCGTGCGTCACAATTATGTAATAGTACAAAATGACAAAATTAATTTCAAAAGATGATGCAAAATCATTATACAATACATTTCATAAAGTCTTCAGTGTATTACTCAAAGCAATATGGTACTCATGGAGAACTATCAAATATAATTATATTATAAATATTTAAATTTAATAAAGATAGTCTGAAGTTCATTCGTTTTTATAACGAATATATTGTTTCGAAAATAATATGTGGCAATACGAAATTGTCATTAATTTATGTATATGTAGTATGTATTTAATTTTTACATTTAAAATGTGGTTATAACGAAGTTCGAATTTATTTATAACGTTTTGAAGCCAATAAGATTCTGTACTAAAAATATCTATTATCTTATTTATTACATGAGTTATTTTTCATAAGTAGTAATAGTAAAAAATTTGTAATACCTATTTTTTTAAATAAATTTATTACTCGCAATAGAATATTTTTTTAAAATAAACAAAACCGACACCCATATTATTATGTTAATAATTTAAAAAATAATCAAATGATTCTTAGTTATTTTTAATTATTACTAAATTTATTATTAAGTGGTAAAAAAAATAAATAATGGAAAGTGGTATAAATCCGACAGGTAAATGTGACCAACAGCCAAAGAGTCAACAGTAAATGGGACGGACACAACGATTTGTTTTTAGAAAGTTGTTCATAAATAATTATATGCTTATCTAATAAACTATGTAAGTTAATAGCTTGACAGACGATGCAATGTTTTGCAACAAAGCTTTAGAACCCAAGGACATAGACAATAAAATAATAATCATTATAATCATATTATAAATTAATCAATAAGTTGACACCTCTAAGTCGAGTAAATATTTGTCCAAATTGTCAAGTTTATTAATTCTATGAATAAATATTACGCACTCGATTTTTTTATAAACGATTTTTATATATAAAATCCAACCATGTCGATGAGATGGGTTTTTTTTTATTCAGTAATAGTATTACGCTAATGTGTACACATTGCGTGATATACATTACATGTCAAATTTATAGTGATTATTTGTAAACGTCTCTAATAATGGAAATAAATTGATGACTATATGAAGTATAAATGGGATATGTTATGATGAGAAATAAAATTCGTGAAAATTTCGTTGGGAATTAGAAATGAGGTGACATATGAAATGTATTAAGATGACTATTAAAAATGTATTGCTTGACCGTAATGTATTTGGCTTGTCGGCCGTTGGCCATGCAATCTCTCTACCACATATGCTTATTCGTTCCAGTGTCGTGAGCATTGCTCAAGACATTATACAATAATAGTATTTTGACATGGACATTTTTTATTTATTTTTAATTTTTTTTTTGGGGTTCTGATTAAAATGTTGTCGCAAACGTCACACCCGTCGCCGTCAACTAAATTGTCGTCAAGGAAACGGTTCATAGTCTCGTCTTCATCATGTACAAGGCATATCCGCAGGGACATTATGTTTGTGTATAGCATGGATATCCTTTCACAGGATTTCATTTGCTTTTTTTTTTTGTGATTATTTACATTGCTCACCGGCAGTTAATATCTTGCGGCTATCACGTGAGTTCGATATCAACACGCAAAAAACAATGTGCGCACGGTGCCGTTGAGTGGTTTTATTGTAACATGACGGTAAAATGACAGAAAAATCGCGGAACCCGGTTGAGCTAATTGTTTTTGGTCAAACTGGTGATCGTAAATCATTCGTACGGCGAATCGGGCCGTTCATGATTCGACTGTGGTAGTAGGAGATAAATCGGATGTTGATGACCGACGACCGAACGATGTGTTCGCACGAACTGCCCATCGCGGTACCTTGGCTGAGTTGGAATAGGAACATTGTAGAAATCATACTGAAATCGGTATCAGACTTTGCCTGAACAATGAATCAATCGAATTTCACGGCAGATCTTCACCTCCGCTTCTTTCTCGGCCATTCGTTTAACCGGTGCACCCCCTGCATAGTGTTGTCGTGTTTTTGGTTTGACAGTTTGACGGTTTCTATGTGTTAACGATTGTATTCAACTCTCAATTAAGAATGCTAGTGATGATATTAATTTTACTTTATCAACGCTTTTAAGGAAATTAATATTAACAACTAAACAGTAAAATCACGATGGTAATAACATGCAGAGTCTTCATGTTGGATGGCTGGACACGTTTGGATTCAGTGTCGATTCCGTGCCCTTATTTATGCTGCCGAATCACTACCTCGTTGGGTTTGTTTTTTCGTCCACTAGTTGTTTCTGCAACCCGCGCGTGTCACAGTTCAGGGGTTTGCGTGTTTCGTATACATTATGTTTTTTTATTTTTTCGTCATACTTAATAATGAAATCTTTTTTTTTTATTATTATATTATAAATCTAAGTATAGTATTACGTATATAAGTATTACGGTATAAAGAAAAATATATCAAATGCCTCAGCTGTGTGATTTATAATGGGTGATCATTATATTAGTAAACATCTAATACAGAGAACAAACGTCGAACACCTCCGACTGAGTAGTTATAAGTATACTAAGTAATCCATCTTGTACAAGGCCATTCGATACATGGGTATTTGCCAGCCAAGAGTCGCGCTCATTTTCTGCAGTATTTTTAACGAATCGATCACTTCGTATTTAATTAGTAGTGGTAAGTTTTCGCTGTAGAAAAATAATGAAAAACATGGCAAGACTTTCATATTATTAATTCACTCGACATTTCCAGTTAAGTGTTAGTTAGTTTTGAAGTAGTCGATTTGCCGAATCTATTAGTGGTGATAATCGTGACGCAAAAACCATCGTCGAGTCCTGAAGAATCCTCGAAAAAACCCAATGCTGATTTTACCTTATTAACACGTGGAAAAAAACCAAGGCCACCGATTGACGAAGGCTTCGAAAAATATAATTTACATTTTTACGTTGCAAAATATTGGCTACTGCAGTAGCCATGTAACCTAAACACCGAACATCCGTTGCTGCTGGGTACCGTAAATTTACTACGAACGTTCCACAGAAAATGATTATTTACTAAAACTAAAACCATTGATTACCTAATAAATAAATAAACTGTATACAAATTATCAGTTATATGGACGAAAATGTTTTAATGACTTTTCAATTATTTTTACATGCATACATATATGAATCATAATAAATAAAATATCTGTTTAATTTCAGTTTATAGTGCTGCAATTTGGATTTATACTGTTGATTGGGTTACATTTTTCTCATTTATTATCGTTGAGATGAGGTATAAATTCGCAAATTTCAAATATTTTGTAATGATTCATGGATCACATATTTTCTTTGTTTTATTTATGCATATGAAGCGGTGCTTTTTGTGCGAGTCATTTAATGCATTTCAGAAATACTTTACTCGAGAAGGATTTATACCAGATTAGAAATCTCTTAAGAAATTGTTTGACGATAAATATATTGGTGCCACATTTTCAAATTTGCCTCAACATCAAAATATTGGCTCCAATGGCGTAACAAGGGATATATACGTTATTCTCTAAAAATATTGATATTTAGGTTTAATATTATAATTTTTTTATTTATTTATTTATCTTTATTAACGGGCCATATGCAAAAATTTAAATAATTAACACAAGTAACACGCATATATGTAAATCAGATAATAATGGAAATAATAATATAAATACCTATAATGAAAGTATATAATATTAGTAGTAACGCCTATTTTCTCCAACTTTGATGAATGGTCCTTTTATTGGCCAGCCACATCATACGGTCCTAGAGATTATTTGTGCCATAATTAGTTCACAGGAACACGATATTTAGTAGTGCAAAAACGAATTTTTAAATTGATCAACGAAAAAAGTGAGAGAACATCAATACGACTTTTACCAATTTGTTAAGAACTTTAAATTAGCGTTAATTCTCCTGTAATGAAGCTTTTTTACGGTTTGGCAGCAAAAATTCGGCACAAAATGAAATGGCCCCATCCTAAATTTTCAAAAGATGTCGGGCCAAAGCCCTACCTCAGAATAGGGTTTTGGCGTCACTGTTATTATAGTTACTTCTAATGTGTTTATAATATTACAAAAAAAGTTTCTTGTTGGGATTTATTTTGATTATTTTTACAATTAATCTTATATTCGCATACTATTTTAAGAAATTATTTAAAATAGTATAATTTTTATTTATTCTGTGGTGACTGATTGTTTAATATTTGAAAATATGTATATTCATTTTAAATGTTGCTTGTCTAGTCACCGTTTTGTAACTTATTCATAGTCCAGCAATGTACTACTATTGATGCACATATCAATGATTCCCATAGGCTTAAACGAACAAGATTAGTTAAAACTATGATAATTAATTTCCCCCCCCCCCACCATTTTCACTTATGTTTATACCTCAATATTGTATTTTATATACTTCTCGTAATCACTCTCTTATACCATAGTTCTAGTAAAATATCATTACTTGATATCCTATGTAAGTGTCGTACGTTGTAGATTAATTTATAAATGTACATAGCTTGTAAAGGAAAGTAATTAAAACTATCGATTGATCATTGGATACTCGGTGGATTACTAGTCGTTTGATGACCTCTGGATGAACCCGTTAGTTGATATAATTGCTTTAAATTCTCCGGTTAACAGCGTGATATTAGATTGTGGGGAATTATTATCGCGTCCGATTGCCGTGGTTATACAACCATGTTGGATTTGGCATTCGGTCATTTTAACAACATTCACCCATTTTTTATCCTGAAATCACTTGAAACTGGTATTCAGGAACGTTCTGTCTATTGATGGCATCAACGCTCAATCAGTCATTAATTTCTTCTGATATTTCGATCTTCAACCCCCTCCTCCAATCTGGATACATAATTTGATGGCGATTGTTGTACTACTCACCAAATTCACGACGTTTCTTTTTGGGTTCGCATCACGTGCCAGTCGCCGGTTTCATGGCGATTGAGATGAAATCATCAATCCATTTAACTTAACCACAGGGCAACACTAGTATTATTAGCATATATGTATAGGTCCATTGTATAGTTGCAATAATATTGTTTTCAGTTATTAAAATTAAAATTTGAGCGAGTTCTTTATTTAATTACCAGAGAGTATAATTCACTAGTTGGTTTCCTACGAGCAAAAGGTATAGTTCAACATTTTTAACACAGTTGAATACTTACCTTAAACGGGTAAAATAATAGTTAATAATAATAATAACGTTGAATCAGTAGGGATAATAACGCTCAGTGTCGACACTTGAGCCAAATTCCTGTAATTTAATTTTTATGGTGTTGCGCCTGTATTTTTGACAGGTATTAATATTATAAAATTTATAACACTTGGGTTATTTGGAAATGTATTATTTATTGCACAAATTTAAAAGAAAAAACTAATTTACACTTTTATTTAATTTTCTTTATTTTTTACAATAAATGAAAAAAGTGTAAATACCCGTAGGAACGTACTGAAATAAATCAATGCTCTGAAAATGAAGAACATTTTAAAATAAAAATTAAAATGAGTTTAAATTAAAAAATTAAAAGAACGGTATCGATTTCTGTAGTTGAATAGTAGAAGGATGTATGTGTGTATATGCACGAACATTCGTGTGTATGTTTGTATTTATGCGCATGGGTATATCGTATGTCTTTGTGGGTATACACCATGAAATAGATATTACATCGATAATATTTGTGACAATTCTTAGTAAATTTAATAACGAAGTCTGTAAATAACATGTCACTTATTAGAAGAATATTGGTATACTCGATAGGTATGCTCGTAAATGTGATATATTATTATTACTGTGTTGTTGGGTGTTGATATTTCCGACAGGTGATAGGGATTGCAATCGAGTTTTCGCGTCAACGTAATGTCGCATGTATATCATATAGGGTGTACGGACAAATGCATAACGGTATTACTGGCTCGACTGCGGGATAGACTAAATTACTACACAAGAAAATTCCTAACTATAAAGCAGGTGATTTGATGACGTACGCAAAGGACGTAGGAATTCATAAGGACATAGTTCATGTCTAGATTTTCGCAGTAGAAATATCACACTGTTTCACTAAAATAGTTCACAAACCTAAACTGACGCAAAAGTTAAGATATTAGTATCTGGTGTTAATCTGCGGTCTGAATTTAAAAACCAATAAAAGCAACATTATATAACTACATCATACTCCGTCATTGTCTAATAGCAGTTAGTAAAACTAATATTAGAGAGCAATAGGTACGACAATTCTTTATTTACTTTATTTGTTTAATTATTCAATTCATTACACTTTACTTTCAATTATACTCAAGTTTATTTATTATGTATTATTCGTAAATACTGTTAAATTATTATTACACCCGTGACTAGCCACAAATTTAACTTGTTTTAGACCACAGGTTTAGAATTTAGAATAAGTTTTGTCGCAGTATATTCATAATCACATTTAATTTTAAATATCGATTGTAACGGGAAGCAATTCTAGCATAGTAACATAGGGACACTCGAATTGCCTTCGAAATACCTGGAGGCAATTAAAGTGGCAAAAAGTAACCTTACTAGATTTCGAAGGCAAATCGTGTGCACCGGTACACGTTGCCATCAATGTTAAGTACTAGTTATAAATATTAACCGTGCACTTTTATGTGGCGGTCGGTGTATGTCTGCGTGCATGCGTGTATATACCCCCTATGGTGGCGATCCGTTTTCCCTATACACGAGTTTCGTATAAATTTTGACGGCATTACAGCGCAATAAATAATAATAACCTATGGTGTGAAATCGCTGTACGTGGGTGCATATGAACACAGCTGAGGAACCTTTGGTAGGGAAAAAAATTTGAAAAATTTATCATAGTTGATGGGACGTGGCCGTAGAATTTATAAGATGTTCTTGGACCGACATGAAATTTATTCGGTTTTCATTAAAATAAAGCTCATTATTTTATTAGAGCAAACTATTCTAATATTTTTTTGTCTGTGGTTTAAACAAGTTGTTTCATTTTAAATTATTTACGAATACCATTTGAAGCTTCTGGTCGAGTCGATAAGTTTTGATTATTTTTAAAAATTTCTAATCTAGATTGGTTTATGCTTTTTGTGTATAATATAAAATAAAATTAATATTCACCTAAGCAAATATTGTTGACTGAATGGAACAATAAAAATTGTTATTAAATCAATAACTTAAAATTTTTCTTAATGGGAATTCGGTTTTAATTTTAAATTATTTACTTTTGCAAGGATAAAATGTACGGCGTATATCAAGAATATAATTTTATCAGTACTATATTATACTATATATATATATATATATATATATATATATATATATATATATATATATACATAATATATAATATATATATTATATATATTATACTATGTAAAAATAAAATATTTCAAACTTATTAACACTATAAAATTACATAGATATTAGTGCTTTAAGTTTTTAAAATTTTTCAATGCCATTTTCAGATTTTTCTTTTAATTTTATACAGTAAATATTAAATGTTTTATCATGTGTATGTTCGTTAAATAGTGTTAACCCATTGGTAATTTTGCAATTGTTTATTCATGTATATTCTATTATGAAGAAAAGTATCGTGATCCTTAAGTCGACAGCCAAATTCGCTTCGACAAGCTCTACAAAGTTCTAAATTAATAAAAAGAGGTATTACGTGACAAATCGTGATAAGAGGCTTAATCGAATAATAGAAGTATCGATAAGGATTTTAGGTTTTCTAATGTCTGCGCTTACAGGCCAAAATTAACTACGGAGAAATAGTATTGTATTCTACTAATTTCACAATAATAATTATTCACAAATATCCTATCATTGAAGTAAACATAGCCTTAAAAATGTGTTCTAGTTACCTCCGGTCAATTAACACTCTTTATCAATTGCCGGAATATAAATATAAAAATAATTTTATAAATTAATTTCCAAAATCAAAAGAAGACGAAGTGATAAACTAGAAATAAATGTTTATTACCATTAATGGTTATTGTATGTAGTTTGAGGATATGAATTTAATGTTAATATATCACCAATGTGTAAAAATATTGTGTTTTCATGAAATAAATGTAAGTATTATGTTTACTGATTTATATTATCATCTATATTATTCTCCAAAAGCATTGTATTTTATCGATACTAAATATATGTAATAGTGGAGTAAAATTATAACATAGTGCGGTCCATATAAACTTTAGAATGCAAATATTTGAACGTATAGTATAATAATTTTAAAAAATCTGAACTTAAAAATCATAAGTGACTTTATAAACTGAAACATTTCTCTTTATAGCTGCGGACAGAAGTTTCATATTTTATTTAATTTATTTTTATGAGATTTTAAGGACTTGAAAATGGTATTATAATTCTAGTAAAATATGATTATAATATTTATATATGAATTCAAATATGTGGGGCATGTAATAAGGTTTATTAAGATCAGGGCTAGAATTTGTAAGCAATAAAGAGTTGTAAAATGTACATTTTATTTAACCAAAATATGCAAAAATATGCATTTTAATTTTTATAAAATACTAAAATACATTTACAAAAAAAAATATTGATTTATTGTGATACATTAGTGATTAGCTGATTGTCTTAACTATAATATAGTTGAGGTAAAAAATTATAAATTATTTGTTTATTTTTCGTATGCGTATTTATTAATTATTATTTTAAAAATTGTCAAATATTAATTATCAGTGATTGGATAGTTGTATTCAGTGGCGTACATAGAAGGGGGGGGGGTTCCGGGGTTCAAACCCCCACAGGGCCAAAAAGAAAATTGTTTTATTATTGATGATGTGTAATATATTCATAGTTTCATTATTACGCTTTGAACTTAAAATATTCAACTAAACAAATATTATGATACTTAAATAATTATATTGATAAGTGTTTGAAAGTTAACTATGCTGTTTTTATATTTCAGTAGCTATTAATTTACTGTAATGTAAAAGTAAACTGCAAATTGGTAAAAGAGTTATATAAAATAATATCTATTTATAGCAGTTATTTATCTTACTTATCTGTGCAACGAAAAAAAAAAATAACGGTTATTTTTGTTAACCCAGAGCAAGATTGAATGTACGCCACTGGTTGTATTATAACGTTGCATGATGTAGTTGGCGCATATAAAAAAAAAGGAATTTTTCCTAGTGTTAAATTACAGCTGAAATTGTTCTCGTCTGATTCTCCATTTAATATTTTATTTATTGAATGTAGAGTTTTAAATCCTTTTGGATTGTGTGTAATACACGAATACTCGACAAATTATATCTTATCTTGGATTTTATATTGAAACCTGTAAACTTGTATTTATTGTGTTTATCTTTCTCTGTCAAACTATTAAATATTTTATTGTATATTTTACCATAAGATTGTATTTGTGAAAATAAAATTAATTTTTAACAAAACAAACAAAGTTATATACTTTGATAAGTTTAATTATTACGAGTTTAAATACAATAAATACAATCATATTAAAAGTTCAAAAATATGCATAAAGCTCAATATATACAAAAACATGCAAAATGAAAATAGTACCATTTTCATCAGAATAATTCTGGACATTACTCACTAAAACTCAATTTTGACGTAGCAAAAAAAAAAACATGATATTGCATACAAATCCTATCCCTAGTTATGATACTCGGTGAGTACTGTTGGAATACTAAACAAGTACGTATGCTTCGGACTTCGCAATTTTTGAATTAGCTAACAGTTGTACATCCTACCAGCCTATTTCACATATTCGACGGGTAAATCGCATCACATTTAAATAATTATGAACAATACTATTACAACAGTAGTATATTTATTGTTTTCTGATCGTTGATTATAAACAATGTTTACTTTAATAGGTTTATTACCAATAAAAATCATATAAGATAACAATTATTTTTCTAAGGGGAATCAAACAAATGTGAAACTTTCATATACTTATTCATAAAGCCATCCTAAGGATCAATCATCATATTAGTACAAAATTATGATATAAAAATAAACACCAAGTTTAAAAAATGTTGGTAAATATAGTTTTCCAAATTTCAACCAATAAATATCATTTAAATGTATCGATACAATGATTATGAATATTGTTTTACATTTACATTTAACTTAAAACAACAATGTATTACCATTTAGGTACCACATTAAATTATTTAATTTAAATAAAAATTAAATTTATCCTTAGGTAATCTATGAATAAATTTAAAAAATAAGAACTTGGATATTGTTACGTCGATACTAACGATGACCAATTTCAACACAAATCTATTAATATTTCATAAAAAAAATAGTTTAGAAATATTATATTTATATCAATAAATAACGCCGAATATTTTTAACCACTCTGAACTTTTAGGGAGCTTTCTTAAAATTTCCTTTTGGATCTGGGGAAAATGGTATCCTTGCGACGGCCCTGCTTTTTCATATGGCTACGAATATAATAAATCTTATCTGGAGTATAAAAAAATTATAATATTATACAAAGTTTATGATTTTACTTCAAATTGCAATAGTACGTTTAATACGTTATTAAAATACTCTGGGCGATCTTTTCCACCTACAAGTCGTCGATCCAAGGGGGAGGTCAAGGGGGTCACGGCCCCTCCAAAAAAACATCAAAATTAGGTTATTCGTGGTTATTTAAAAATTAATATATGCATGAATTACGTTTTTACTTTTTGTTCAATTAGATATTTCTTGCAATTAAAACATTACACAACGTATTATATTCTTATACATTTAAACTAAACCATTTGTTCATAAAATCATAATTTCTATCCAACTTCTAAGATAATATTAATAGCAATTATAAACTTACTGATAGACCATAAAATTATTGGCGAGTAAATATAAATATAATAGTAAATCTGCGGGAAATGTTTGAGTGTTCGACCATTAACGGAAAGATAACTTAGATAAGAATTTCACAAGAACATACCCATCAATTTTGATGATATTATTTCTAAATTTGGAAAAACGAAGAAGATTAAACTTTGTAATTTAATTTTAAAAATAAAAAATGTTATTTATTTATAAAGTTCTAATTTTAATTAATAATTTTCTTTTATTATTTTGTAATTGTGTATTATATTTTTGTCCTTTCAAAAAAATAACTCCCCCTCTTTGAGTTTTAGATCCGCACCTGTCCTCTACTATAAATTATTATAGTGTAATTAAATCCGTCACACCGGTGGCGTCAGTTGTTTCCACCAAGCAGGCCCGTATTTAGGGGGTAGGCACAGGTAGGCACATGCCCGGAGGCGTTGAGTCTCAGAGGCAGCAAAATATTTTTGCAAAATTAATTTTAAAAATAATGTACCTTATGAAAAAAAAAAATAATAATAAAATAGTTTGTTTTATTATGTTATAATTTAAAAATTAAAAAAAAAATTGTATTTTTATTATATGATAATCTGTTAATTAAAAAAAGTATTAAACGATTTTCATTTATAAGTTTATATTAATATTAAAGAATTTCGATTATGGACGAAGTAATAAGTGTTATATTAATATTTTTATTTATTTTTTTTTTTTGGGGGAGAATAAATTATATATTAATCAACTATTAATCTAGCTCCAAATTATTAAATACGGTCCTGCCACCAAGTACCGTGAACTAATTGATTTTTCATATCTTACCATTTTAAAATATATTTTAACTAATATACAAAAGTATTTACTAAAATTATATATTCTGTAAATACAAATCAACTCTCACGCTCGTTTCATATTTCTAGATCCACCTTTGCTTACAAACGATAAGTGAAAATCGAAAATTGTGGATTTTCGCGGTATTAAAACCTAATATTTAAACGCAATGTTTTCTTAGTGTTTAGTTCAATTTTTTCTCTTTAACCAGTAATATATATATATATATATATATATATATATATATATATTTAATACATAAACGTTGAACGCTTAATGCTCGTAAATCAATGTATAATTAAATAAAAAAAATGATATCAAAAATAGCGTAGATAAATAAATAAACGCATAGCCCGGAGTATCGTGTTATATTTGTACAACGCAATAGAAAAAAAAAAAAATAGAAAAATTTAAAAAAATGTACCTCGGTAAGGCCATTACGTTACCGAGTTACCGTCGAGAGTGTAACGTTTAAAAGTATGCACAAGCGAAACGGGCCGCACGAAAACCGCAGTCAAGACTCCCCGATTGCCAGGTGTCCCTCACCCCTCGCCCGTCGTCAAGCACGACTCACGTACACGACGGCACGGCGAGTCCGCTACCCCCACCCCCGGAAGTCGGAAGCGCGTATTTAGTATTCACACTGGAAATGGAAAGTTATTATTACACGCGAAAAACCACCGCGGCGACCGCGCACGTAGCCGCCGACGCCGCCGCGATCGAAGCGGCGAAACGCGAGCCGGGCCGATTGATCGATTCCCTTCGCGTCTCCGGTGCGCCACGACCGCCGCGGCGTTTGATCATCGCCCGCGCGTCAGCCGAACGCAGCGCACGCGTGATCGACCCCGACGCCCCACCCGCCGACCGGCAACACCGCCGCGGTGTTTAACCCTCATCCCGCACACCGACGCACCGCTCGCCGCCGTCATGCGACATTGTTTTTGTTTGTTTTTTGTTTTTTTCACGGCTATTTCTCTTGTACGACTCCGGGGTTCATTTCTTCTGGTTATTATTATCGGTCCGTTTCGTTTGTTTCAGTTCGGAAAATAACAAATTAAAGCGCTCATCACCTTTTTGTTTGCGCGACGGAGAGTTCACGAAGAATTGAAATGAAAAAAAAATAATATACAAAGTGGACCCCTACACGAAGACCAACCCCATCGTGAAATGCCTTGATTTCCATTGATAAAACGAACCATCCCTTGTATTATTTTTACTACTGAACCGCAGCGCTTTCCGTCACGCTGTTACCAGTCACGTATGTTAAAATACGAACAGTTGAAAGAAAGACGCACGGGTAAGCATTATGTACACCGCAATAAAATGGCAAACGCTTTGATTTTTTTTACTAAAAAATTCTTGCTATGTCTAAAAATATCACCGTCATATCTATGTCGAACCCAAACAGTCACGAGTTTCTATCGGAGCCCGTTAACTCTACTAGATGTAATTATCCGTTATGCTCGTAGCGACGTGCTGATTACCATACGAATGTCGTCCAGCATGTATATCGGTTTTTATTCGGAAGTTAAGTACCATTGGATTCTATCACCATGTTTATTTTTTATAACTTCTCGCCTCCGAAGTACGCGAATAGCAAAATAAATAAAATTGACGGCTGTACAAATTCGGATACCGAAATAAGACATCGTTATCTCTTATGAGGCGTATGCCTATGCTGAAATCACAAAGAGTGGCGATTGCAAATTGATTCAAATTGCGTTATTATTTCTTGTATACATTTCTTTGATTTCCAGGAAAACGATATAAAACCGCGCATGTATTTGCACTGTAACATTTATGTTATGCGTTGAAGCCAATGAATTTCATGTACGGTCTTGCAGTGGAGCCATAGCCGGTGAACTACTGCCGCACAAGTAATGTATGTTATGTGATATTCTTATGAGATTATTGGGGTTTCCGCTCGAGAAATTTAATTTAATAAATAAATAATAATAAAAAAAAAAAAAAAAACACTATCCCAGTTGAATTCAAACGGAAGTCGGACCAAAATAAATTCCAAAACCGTACACGTTCATGTACATAGGACATTATGATAAAAATTCTTTTAGGGGAACGTACGTTACACAGACATATGTATTATCGTCTCGGATACAGCGATGTTTAATCGTTTTAATCGCTGCCGTCGTACTGCACAATATATACGTCTATACAACTTATATATATATACATAGGTATATATAACAAATACTTAACGACTACCGTGAGAAACGCTATCGTCGGACCACTTGTTGAATTCTTATCGTTATTCAATGTCTTTCTCTCAGACCACGTAACATGTAATACGGATGCACGTACGCGCATCTTGTAAGAACCCAATAGCTTTCGAGTAATTGGTGTTCGCACACCGTCGGTGCCGACGAATCGGGGCTTTTACGTTTCCAATCGCAGTTGTGCACATTTCGCGTGTTTATAAATGCTAAATCAATTTTCGCGCAGTTGAAATGCTAAGTCCCGTACTTGTGAATAAATCGGAGACAATAACGTCACATGTACTGAAAATCCCGAGTAGATAGCAATATTTGTACGATTTATTTTATTATTTCGGTAATGTTGAGCTAAGTGAATTTGAACCAACGGGATTTCGTTTTTATAAATATTATTATAAAGACTCGCATTCTATTATAATAATATATATTTCTTTAGACTGAACTTTTATAACTGACATCTTATGTGTTTTTTTTTCTTTTAGTTTTGGAACTTCATTCGCATTCAACAAGTCAGATTACCACAATATTGTGTCAAATAAAATAAGTAAACAATTAGGTCAAATAGCTACTAAATTTTGTCTTTTTTCTCGAAAGCATTTTGAGTTGTGAATAAAAATGTAAATACATACGTTTTTATTTTTAAATTCGTTGAATATTTAGTAACATCAAGTCAAAAATCGATTGTAAATACTAATTTTTATAAGTGGTCAAAAATAATACACTCATTATAACGTCGTTTTGGTGCACGTAATATAATGGAATACTATAATCTGTTGAAAATTAACAAGAAGCGTAGCGAACATTATTAATAATAATAATAATGATTGAAACTCGATTGTTCAGTGATAACTAATTAAACTTTTAAATTCAAAATTAACTTTCAAAGTTATTTAAAATTATGTTGGATTAAAAGTAAGAAATTTTAAGTACTACAGCATACCTATAGCTATGAATCGTGATCAGTATGACAATAATTGTGATAATGAACTTATGCGTCCGTGGCTCCGGGCATAAGTAAGTATAATATAGTTCCATAATTATATAATAATATAATAATTATAACTTACGGTATCAATTATCCATTTTAATTTTTCAATAAAATAATTTTTATGTTTTTAAGTCAACATGTGATTTAGTATTAGCTAGTGCTGTTCTATGATTATTAAATAAATTATTATTTACTGAAAAAAACTCAAAATAAAAATATTATTTACAAGCGTAGGCTCTAAAAAAGTAATGAAAATTAAAAAATGTAAAAAAAAAAAAATAAAAATAAATTGAAATCTATATTTTAACAGTTACGATGGAAATAGTACGCTGCAATTTAAAAAAATAATTACATCAACAGATAACTACTTTTAATTGTTGTTGTGAAACTGTAGCTTTAGCGCCTCTATAAAACGATAATAGCGTCCCTATCACTGCGATGAAAGATTTTAGTAATTTATTTCTAAGATAATTTTCAATTTCGTGTTTATCCGAAATATTTTGAAATTAAATCAAAAGCGCAACGCATATCATAACTCCATAGGCAATTTTATAATTAGCAACATTTTTCTTGTTAATATGCTCTAGTGTATAAATATTCCAGACATGTAGTTCTAGTTCACAACAGACATATTTGATTTAATAATTTTAAATTATTGAAAGCAATGTGTGGAAACGTTAAATTTACAATATTGTATTTTGTTTTAGAGGAAGAGAATCGGGGCTTAGGTAAGGAAATCTATACTATAATATACTATAATATTTTAGTCTTTGTTCAACTACTTTGTTAATGAAAAATTAATAACGAATGTTTCATTTGAAAACATCATATTTACAACGTAATTTCACAAATGTATACTTTAATATTGGATTTCTAAAATTAACTACTATAAAACGTGAGCTACAAAATTCAAATATTTTTAAATTATAATATTGATACAAAAAAATAGAAATAAAAATAAATGGTATCCTTGTAGTTTACTCTTAATATAATTCAAAAGACATTCCGTAAAAACAATACAAATTTAAAAGTAAAGAATCTTAATCCTTAGTTACTTAATTATTACTTAATTTACTTAATTTTATTACTTATTTACTTATTACTTAATCCTGTAGTTGTTTTCAAATTACAGATGAAAATTATTTCATTATACTATTTCTATATGTAAGAGATCACTTTAATTTATAATTTATTTCTTCTGATATTTTAGGAATGATATTATAATAAAAGTTACTCCATTGTAAATGCATTTAACCAATCGTATTTCTCATTTGGATTTGTAATTTTTTCGTACGCTCAATCCGTAACCAATGACTGATGGTGAAAGCAAGAAGGGATATGTAAAATGGAGCGAGGATAAAAATTCTTGGAATTATTCACAAACACATTTTTTTAAAATATTTAATTAATGCAAAATTACGTATTTGATTGAGGTAAACATAATATGTATGCTCTTTGTGTAATTACGAATATTTTAGTGGAATTTCTTAATCAAATTAAACAAAAATCCTAGTATATTTGTTTTAATTTTATATTCAATACATGTAAAACTATAAATAATATTAGTAATGGTTTTTAAACATAAAACTCTCACAGTAAAAGTTGAATTATTAATGTTTTTCACTAAATATTTTTACAGTAAAAAGAAGGATATTTGGTGTACGACACGATTAAAACTTTTGAATACAATTTAATGATTTTTTTTTTCCTAAGAGTAAAGTAACTTATAATTGTATAAAGTCTAGAAAATGTATCAAAATTAACTTGGGCTATTATTATTAATGCTGTTATTATTATTTATGAGTTCTTTGTACTAATTATAATAATGTAAAAAAACAAAACAATATATTATTGCAAGATAAATTTGTTTAACAGCTGTAAATTTTCTTGTGTCCATCGTGTCATAGAATGGGCATTTTTAAAATAAAAAAAATCTTTAGCATTATAGTATGCTTGAGTTGATAATTCCATAAGTAAAAAATATTATTAACAACAGTTAACAAATTATTTTCTTAATAAATAGAGTACATCATTGTCTATTTATCGAGTACATGTACAATTAAAGTAAATATAAAATAATAGATTAAACTTTGGATAAATATTTATTTTAAGAACTACATATTATTTATTTATTATTATCAATTATATTCTCATTATAAAAAATGTAAATAGAAACATTTTTAAAATAAAAATAAACATAAGTATATCGATCCTATATGAGTTATAATATATTTATAACTAATATAGTTATTGTTAAAGATACAGAGTATTATAATATTAACCTATGGACTACATTTTTCCTCAAATATATCAATATCCATTAAAAAACCAGAATATTGAATAATTGAACAGGGAAATAAGATTTATTTAACAAAAGTATAAAGTTTATAAGATCTATACCAAACAAAAAATTACATATGTTATTTTTAGCTCTAAAAAGTATTATCGAATACAAATATGTTGGTTACTTTCTCTTAAAATACAAACTATTTGAAGATATCTAAAATATTTATCCTTAAACATTTATTTTTATACCGAATGCAGTGATTTAATACTATCGGCAAATGATGACAAATTTATTGTAAGCTACATGTTATTACAATATAAAATAAAATAGTAAATGTTTTCCACAGATGTTGTATTTTTTTGCTCTTCTCTTCGAAACGTCACGTTTATAAAACGTAAACAACCTATGACTTAAGGTAGGACAAAACAGTTACACTGAGCAATACATTTTTAGTGTTAACATGTAATTAAATGATGGCGAAAGAAAAATAAATTATTTTGTGGCAATATATTATTACTTAAATTGTGAAGTAAATAAATAAAACATAGTTAATTGTTAAATACTGTTTTAATTACTTTATTTAACGGATTAATTAATTTTAGATGCCGTTAAAAAAATAATCATAAGGTTAAAAATAATTGAAGTTTCTCCTAATTTATTTTTTTACATTTAATTTAATTCAGCTTTTATATTTTTTTTATCCTTACATTATTAATTGTTTTCTTTCTCCGTAGCTTGTGAAATCCAACAAAAAAAATTTAGCATTCAACATTATTTGAAGGTCATTGTTAGACCTTTACATCAACGAATTTTTCTATATTCTTCATAATATTATGTTTTATGAACTTGTACGTTTATTAGATACTTAATATATTATGTATATTCTATTTTTGGTTCTGATCAGTACATTTTACAATTATATAGATTTTAGAAGAGATAAATCAAAACTAAAAGTCAGAATAATGCCATTTAATAATGTAAAAACTATTAATTATCTTTAAAATGGTAATATAAGTAATCAATTAATGTGTTGGGGGACGATAAAATTAATATTTGCAGGATTTGCAACAACTAAATAATTAATATTGTTTTAATTTTGTTAAAATATATTTATATATTTATATATTATTTACATTGATTCGTTGAAGTATCTGATTTTGTTAAAATTTAATTTTGTAATTCTTATAAAAATCTATTAATATACGAGTATAATATACTTAGTATGTATATATGTATATACATATATTTTTTTTTCGTTACAAAGAAAATTTTGTATAAAAATTCTTTATTAAATTTTTAAAGTTCAAAAATTGAAAGGTTTATACATTTTAAATTACAAAAAAGTAACAAATCTTTTTAATTGATAACCTTTTGTTTATAAGAAATATTCAAACGCTTGTTAACATTTTTTTTTTCAGTAACAGAAATGTATGAGGAATCATATGGCTTTTAATTGGTTTTTCGTAATAATTTAGAAAACGATTGGGAAATGTGTTAATGACTTCTGCCCTAGTACCAGAAAAATATATTTTCCTATCAGTAATCTTTTTAAGATTGAGAGGAATCTTTTTGATCAAAATATTGTAGTTTCAAAAAAAAAAAAATAATAATAATAATAATAATTATAATTATTGTAAAAGGCAAAATATATATTGGCGAATATCAGTAGCCAGGTTTCAAACTAGGTTTAAGTTTTTTTTTCTTTTTATTATCAATTATTTGAAAATATAATGAGGAATTAAAAAATACCTCTGAAAATAATTAAATATAATTCATTGCCTAACTTAAAATTTTTATTCGGTGATGATCGGAACATTTATTCTGGTGAAAATAGTATACCCACGCAAAAAAAAAAAAAGTCACACATCATAGTATTATATTCCACTTTAATTTATTCCTTGTTTCATTCATAGTATACAAAAAAGATAAGTGTATACGATATGATCCATACAATATTTTTATTTTTCGGTCAATTTACCATAATCCGAAAACAGTATTTATATACAATTTAAATTTATAACTTTAAAAAAAAATTACTGTAAAATGTTATATTTTTTCAATTACTATTTGTTTATAATTAGTTTTCATACACCATTAATTGAATCTATAATGTTATGTTAATTTTTTGACCAGAAATGAAATAAGTTTTTATTGTTCCGAATCTGTTTATAACTTAATGATATCAATGTATAAATTTTTGAGTACGTGCAATAAAGTGAAGACTTAAAGTTCCAATACATAATGTGAGAAGTATAAATGTAATAAAATAAATCTTTAATTATATAATTTGATTAATTATATAATATTTAATAATAATAACCAACATTCTACGACCGCAACAAATAGATTTATTATATTCGTAATGTGATCCTTGATATTAGTTAATACAATGAAAAACAATTAAAAATATCAGATTTCTTTAAAAATTAGTTCTACTTTAATAATTATATTTTCTTTATAAAATACAATTTATACATATACATGTTTATTACTTTTTACTTTTTTAAACATTTTAATACAATATACATACCTACATACATTATAAATTTATTAGTAAATATATAAATAAATAAAATTATTAAATGAACTCTTTGTGTTTTATATAAAAAAATATTTTCGGTAACTCGAATTTTTTTTTTGCCGATTCGAATTATCGAGGTTCCACTGTATAGATATCTAAAGTACATTTTCCATCATTATTTTTCCGATGTCAATTTGAACAATCTCTATTTATTATTATTTGGGCGTTAAAGTTTATATCCTGAGAAAAATCAATTATTTTTAAACAAATAGCTGTAAAATCTGAAACATGATATCGTAAAATTATCTAAACAATTATATAAATTTCCATGGATAGTTTCAATAATATAAAATTGAGTAAAATGAATATTAAAATCAAATAATTAAAAAACCGAATTCTCCTGACGAGGATTTGAAAATTATTTATTATATTATCTGGAAGTTGTCGTTTGTGTATTTCATAGAAAAAAATATAGGATAGTTTTGTATCGATGTTATAATTATTTATTTGCTTAGTAGCATGTGTTGTTTCTGTCCGATTTACAAAGAACATCGCAAATTTACGTTCAATAATTCAAACTATTAATTTTATAATAAAGTAACCGACAATCAAACTTTAAGGGAAGAACATTGTCTGGGTTTTGTTGATCGGTTTTTTTTACGGTTAATTTTTTAAACGATTTATTTTTAATTGTTATATTTTACATACTAATAACTTAAATAATACTTAAAATTAAAATATTGAAAAAACCGTCTAACAAAATACTGATATTATTGTTCCCTTAGTGCAGGGATTCTCAAACTTTTATAAACACTGTACCCCTTTTTACCAATAAACTTTTTATGTACCCTTTCTTAGTTAGTAAACTAAAATATGTATAAAAAATTTAAAGTCACACACATAATGCAAAATAAAAAATAAAAAGACCACCACAATGGTTATTTTTACTTATTATATGTATATATATATAATACGGCTTATGGTGGAGGGGCCATGGCCCATTCCCCTAATAGGTACGGCACTGCATAGTTAAGTAAAAAATGCTGCAATCGACAGTATATACATTTATAATGATAACAAAAACATCTATTATATTTTATTAAATTAGCTTATTAATTATGAAACTTGGATGTTTACCACCTTAATTAAATAATAAATTGATAAAATTAAAAGAATAATAATAATGAAATATAAATAGGTATTTTTGTAAAACGATAATAGTCATATAAAAAGTTTATAGCATTTTTGAACGTAGGACAAATCAAACAAATATTGGACAATCCTGTCCAATGTAGTACGATTGGTAACCCTAGCATAGCTTAATGTGGTGCCAATATAATTTTAACATTTTTGACTGTGTACTTGGTATAACAATAGAGGCGTTTAATTAATGATGAATTTAACGGTTAGTTACAGTATTGTTTTAAGCCTGAAATTCGCAAATGTTAACTTGAATTTTGGAGTTTTTTTCCACTATTTAAATTTAAAAGTTTGTTGGCCAGACTCGTACCCCTTAAAAAATGTCGAGTACCCTCTAGGGGTACGTGTACTACAGTTTGAGAACCACTGCCTTAGTGTTTAATTAAATATCAGTTATCTGTAATATTAAAGCTTAAATCACCACATTTTAACTACTGGACGAAAATGTACCATGTTGGATTGCCATTTTGTACATTTGTCCGAAGGGGATAACACATACGGGTGTTGCATCCTCTTAATAAATTAAGTTCCTATCATTATTTGTAAGATTTTTAGTGGAAAGGTTTTGCATTATAGATGCTTCGTGTCTATTACGGACCATTGTTAAAGCAATTAATGATTCTATCTAGAAATCATTGAAATATTTTTCTACAATTGATGGAGAGCGCATTCAGCTCTTATGTTATGTCATTGCGGCTGTTGAAGTCACCAAGTGAAAACAATTTTCCACAGTGTGTTGTGTTTTCAAAAAAAAAAGAAGTGCATATAAGAAGAATATAATAAATCACTATAATTGTTGCGCACAGAATTGTTTTTAAGATTATGGGATTATTCAAATTGTATAGTATTTTTTCAAGTCAACGAGTTCTTTTTATTATCCTGTTCGATTTTGTTTGGATTTTTAAATATTTGTTGTTTCTATAATAATTGGTTTCCAAAATTACGACCTTATATTTATTATAATTAGATTTTTTTGTTTTTATTCGGTTTAATATTAAATATAGTTTAGTTTTGGTTTATAATTTAAAATACACAAATTATATAACTAGACTGTTATTAAAAATATTAAAAATATTAATTAATTAATATACATATATTATTTTTTGCTGTATATATAAAATTAATTCATATATGGTAATTTATAAATTTTGTTTTAATTTACAAAAAATTATTATTAATTAATTTATATTAATTCAAATAATATTTCATTTACTTACTTTTATACGAGTTCTCGGTTGAAGTAATTAATATTTACTTATGAGTCAACATTCACTCATTGAAATACTATTAATTAAATATGTCTGTGATTTTTGACTGAAGTTTTTCATTAAAATGCTAATTTACTTAATAATTTAATTATCTTGTAATATATCGTTATTATAATGCATATACTTTGCGAAATTCTCACAAATACATTTTAGCAGCTGTTTAAAAACATGAAATTCCAAATAAAGTTTCGAAGTCGTCATTTTACTTAAATATATTAAATATTGGATGAGTAACAATTAGTTATAGGTTACATAATTACTTATATATTAATTAGTTATAATATGACTGTATTTGAAATCAATAAATTAAAACTGTTTCATAGAAAATATGTTTTTTCAACAGATACAATATTATAAAAAAATAAAACAAAGATAATATTTTTGCGTCTATAAATATAGAGTTATTTTTTTTTAAATATTCTACCAAAATGTATCCTATTTCCTGTTTATTTAAATGTTATAGTGTTTGCGGAATAATTTGAATCACATGCCAAAATACAATTGGTGATTAATTTGTAATGAATATGTTGATTTCTTACTCTCATGTATTCATTCTTAAAAAAAATTTAAAGAACCTGTTTTATATAAATCTTTAGCATTTAAAATATATTATCTTAATTATAGTATGAACTATTATATTTATACTTTATAATATATAGCCATATAATTTTAATTATGAAAATGATTGTTTTATTGATTTTGTGATTGATATCACAAATATTTATTTCATTACAATTAAAAAAGATCATGAGTGAAAATATAAGTAGAAATATTTTTTAATATACCATTTTAAATATACTTCCATCCATTGACAAAAAAAAATGTACATATTATTTATATCTTATGAATCGTGATAGTTTCTTTAATATTAACAAATCAGAATGAATTTAAAAGGAGGATTAAATAAAATATGCTTGGTTTAATAATATTAAATAAAAAGTAGTTTTGCTAGTGTAATATTATAAAATTCAAACAATTATTCATCTTAAAATATTTATTATATCATAATTATTAAAAATAATGGTTTCGAAGACAAAATATTGTTAACTTTGACGAATAACTATATCACTTGAAATAACATGTTCAAAAGGATTTTATTTAAAATTTAGATTTTCATGATATGTTTAACTTCTATATTAATTCGTGTTTAACATTTTTTTTTTAATTGATATTAAATTACATGTCAAGTTTGTGCACGCGCGCGTGTGTGTATGTATGAAAGAATAAATTATACCAGGGAAACATTTGTAAGACAATATATTACTAATGAAGAAGTTGAATAAGTAGGAAAAAAAGTATTGTGGTAATGGAAAGCCTTTAATTTAGTATGTTCACTTTTGGTGTTCATATTCAAAGAGATGATATGGTACAGAATTTATTTATACAAGATTTAAATAATACATAAAATTTGATCTTGTTCCAAATCATAGTTCTCAGGTGGATTATCAATGAATTGAAGTAATGTTTCAATCAGACATTATCGTGATTCAAGGAAAAAAGTATAAGTACAGTCGAGTCGCGATAACTCGAAAAACTTTACAACTCGAATTGTTTTATTCCCCTATAAATTAGTTAGATATCTCGAATCATATATATCTCGAAGTGAGATATACTTCAACTTCGACTGTATAATATAACTCAATTTGACGTTGAGTGGATTAGATTCGTTAAATAAAATAGATACAGATTCCTTGTTGAATGGATCATTTTTATCATTATAACACGATGAGTAAAATAAGATGAAAATAAGATAAAAAAAAGATAAAAATAAGATGTAAATAAAAAAAATATAAAAACAATATAATTAAATTCAAAAAAATGAAATTCCTTTTATGTCTGTGTGTTTTTCTATGTGTAAATATTTTTCTCGTTTAATTCGTTTTGGCTGATATTAAGCCCTAGATTTGTTAGCCTAACCTGTACTTGGGCATTTTCTGAGCTTCTTAAAAAATAATTTTAAGTGGTACTTTTATCAAGCTTATAAACCTTGAATTTAAAATTTTTTGCGTGAAAAAACCAGCAATTTGAGATATTGACATTTATAAATGGTATAGTATTGTTTAAATATCTTCGTATCAGCATTTTAATTTCTACAAAAATAAAATTCTTATTATAAATTTAAATAAATAATAATCATTAAGTATTTATTAATTAATTATATTATAGGTATTCAAAGTCTTCAAGACATGTTAAGTTTAAAAAGAAATATTATATAATTATAAAATTGTAACTATTGTGAAATTTTAAACGATTATATATGCGCATTTCAAACAAAATATTCTTTTTTTTTTTATTAGATTTTTGAATAAACAATTATAGCTCTACAAATATTAGGAAAAACAGTTATACAATAAAATTAAAACAATATAATATATACATTTTTATATGTTATTTAAATACTAAAGTAATTCTCCGAAATATGATTTAAATGATGAGCATAATTGGAGTTAAGAATACACAAGATTCTTTATTCTGTCAATGAGTAATTAAATCGGTTGTACGTATTACTATATACATGCGGGTTTGTCGAAGGAAATACGAAAAACTTGTATTAAAATTAAGTTATGCAAATTAAGGATTATTAAAGTACTATTGACAACACAAATGAGTCAATTATGGATGAAAAAAAATGTAATTAGTTGCATTAAAATTCAAACTGTTTAATAATATACTGTAGTTAATTTATTTATTCATTCTGTCAAAAAAATTGACGTAAACTGATTTATAGCTTTAAATTACACGCGCTATGACATACTCATATAAATGTACATCTATCATACATTTTTCATCGAATATTTTTAATTTTATCAGAGAATTTTAGCCAAGAGTTGATAATGAGAGATGATAATATGATAAATGTAATATTATACCTTAATATAATTTTTATAATGTAATTATTTTTATGTTTAACTTATCTAATTGAATTGTTGTAATGTTTATTAACTAAGGCAGAAAATAAAAAAAATTGTAATTTTTTCTGTTTAAAGAGAGATTTTTTAGTCTTTTTCAATTTTAAGTTAATTTTTGTTTTAATTACATTTTTATATATTTGTTTATGATACAAGTATTTCAATATTTGTAAGTACGATATTTATACGTAAAATGGGTTTCAACAAAAGAAATTTTCATGATTCACTAGGGTTTATCTATTAGTATTTGATTTTAGTTATTGTTTTAAGAGATGTTTTACAAGTTATATATATATATATATATATATATATATATATATAAAATCTAAAATCCAAAACATGGCTAAAGTGCGCATTATCCGGATATTATTATATATTATTATATAGGATATTATCCTTAATAGCCACACCGGTTAGATAAAGTAAACAATTAACATTTAAAATCATAATTTTGTACACATTACCCGGCTAAAGTAACTTTAGCTATCGTGTTATGGCTAATGTAAAATATTAATAAATTCATAATAGTTGCCGCCGTAACATAGCGGCTGATCGACACACGCCCACGCACACACACATAGGACAATCGCGCATCGGCCGTTATTTTTACCTTTATCTTTGTGTCAATTATATTTTGTGTATTGTGAATTATATAATATGCAAAACAGTTATTGGCACGTTATCTGCCGCCGCCGGCGAGTGACTCCACGCGTAGTGTAACACGACCGCCGCAATTTTTGTCTTCGAGCGTACGTTCGAGTGTAAAGACCGTCTGTATGTCGAAATTATTGTATTTTTATTATATTTGTTCTCCTTTTGTGTTTATGTATCAATTTTTATTATCATTTTTTATTGTATAGCTTAGTAGGACCAGCTGGCCAGTCTGCGCTCCACAAACCGTGAGTTATTGTTATATTTTTTATTGTTTACAATTATTTAGTTGTAAGATCAAAAGGGCCGTATAATTATTAATTTGTTGTGCCACAAGGGCCGCAAGGTTTTATTATTATTATATTTTTTTTTTGATTATAAGAGCCGCACGTTATTTTTATATTATTTATATTTGTTGAGCCAACAGGCAATTTTATTACTTTAATTATTTATATTGTGCGCGCTAATCGCTACCCCATAATTGATGAATCTATTTATTTTTGTGTTGCTGTGAATTTTATATACACTTTCTACTATTTTGTTACCAGTAATATATAATATTTAATTACCGTTTTTAGTTGTGTCTTGTGTATTATTTAAATTTCTAGTTTTAAGTACGCCACGAAGTAATTTGTAAACCGGGCGCACGGCATATTATTGTGCGTACCCGGCCCGCACAATAATTATATTTTATTTCAATAAAATTAATCAATATAAGTTAACAATTAAATAATAATAAACTATGTGATATTCCCTATTTTAATCTGGTATTTTGAACATTATTTTTGATGGTATAAAAAATGGACAAAACCTGATGAATCCATTATCATCGTATGATGCATAATTAATCTTTCTTATCTTGTCTTTTTTCGTTGTGTGTACCTCGAATTCGTTCTTGTGTATTGTTATTACTACAGCCATTTTTTTGTTTAAACCACGTTTTTCTTTATTTTAATGTTTGATAAGTGTTGTTCTACAAAACTTCATTGTCTTACATTTATTTGTAATTACATTTTTGATACCATGTCCACTTACCAGCATCAATTGTGATTTAATGTGGTTTTTGTCCTACGTTGCAAATTTGTATATTCGTTCGTGACAGTAATTCAATGGTTACATGCTTTTTTATATTAAATTCATTGTATTGCTTACATCCCTGGTGCATGGGATGAAATACGCCATTTACAATATAGTCAATGTGAGTATTGGTCGATTTTAAGTGTCAAATTTATGTTCGGACTGATTAATGTAATGACATTAATCATTCAAAAGTTAATGAGAAAACTAAAATAATAAGTAATATTATAATTAATGTAATTGGTGCGATCTATAAATAATAATAATAACAATCAGTAGCGAAGCACAAGTATTTAAGTTGGGGAGATATTAAACTAATACGTTACAGTCCCCCCTACCACTTATAACTATATGTATTTATGATAAAAGGGACTTGGTCTTTTATTTTTTATTTCATATTTTTTTTCGTATGAGTAGTTTAATATTCCATCATTCAACATTTCATTGATCAAATCTTCAGGCATTATGGCGAATGACAATAGTATAATATTTTAATATTTAGATACGAATATCCCACCAGAAATAAATAAATCGTAAAATAAAACCAACCAATAACTACGATAACAAAATTGCGTTAAACGATAACGCATCAACGCAAAAAGCAATTACGATTACAATAATGTATATTAAAATGAAATAATAAATACGAACGTGAGACATGTCTCATAGCGCAATGATAATCCCCACTTAATAATCTATTCCCCCTGCACACCATGCTTTGAATAACGAGACGCTGCAACGCGTCGTCTCATAATAATAATATTTATATCTGTATTTGGATGTATGTAGGATTAACCACTACGCCACAATGGACGATAGCTCACGTGCACTGTCCTCAACTAATCTATTTTAAGAATACTAATACGGTATGGCACAAAAGTAAAACTATGACAAATATTGAAGTATATATTACTTAAAAATAAATAAAATATAATAAAACCAAATTAATGTATCCGTATTAAAAGTGAGTAGACATTGTCTCATTGTCTCTTATGACGCTTTGTCACTAATAACAATATAATAAAAATAAATAAATGGGCGTGGCAAAAAAAAAAAAAAAAAAATGTAAAAAAAAACAACAAAAAACTTGACCGAGATTCGAACCGAATCTTCTCTCGAATTTCTTAAGAAATACTTGCGTGAAACAGAAAAAAGATGACGTGCCTCCTCTTTCGAGGCTTTGTATTCTTTTACTGGTGACGCTTTCAGTTAATGCATTCTATAGATTATTCATACTCATACATTTCTATGGAATGCATTAACTGGGAGCGTCATCAGCATACATTCCATACTTTTCACCAGCTTTTTAATTCGACACGTCATCTATGTTTCACGGCGCCCGAACGAGACAGCTCGGACGCACAGGTGTTTAACAATTTTTACTATTATTTAAAGTAAAGTGTTTAGATTTAACCAGATAAAAATAATAAAAATAAAAAATAGATAAGTATCTATTATTTTATTTAAATAAAAATCCTAAGGCTATCTCAGAAAACTTTAGTTATTTACTGTAATTAATCTGGACATTTTTTTTTTCGATATTTAATGAAATCTTTGAACGCCGTTATAACTTAAGTATGAATACAACAAAAAGGTATAAAATTAACCCCGCACACGAACTCGTATGTTAACACTTGTTCACGGTGAAATTCACTAGTCTATAGCGCTGGACGTCGACAATTAATTATGTCACGTTATTCACGATAGTCGCTAAAACATTAGGAACTATAACAAAATGGCAATATAACTGCGAAAAACGACACATACTAAAATACCAATACAAAATTGATTGAAATCGTTGTTTTACAAAAAAAGCTGTAGACGGACGATAAATTCACAAACTTTGCAAGTACAAATAAATTTACAAATAAATGCAAGTGCAAAGCATCGGGTGTTTTATGTAATTCAATATATCATCAAAGTTTACCGTATAAATAATAATAATAAATTGTTATCTCATAAATAGTATTGATAATATATGATAAAAATAAATTCAATATTATATCAAATATAGTTAATCAATATTTAATTTTTAACTTATATGCCAAAAAACGACGGCTAAAGTTGCTTTAGCTAGGTAATGTATACAAAACTATGATTTTAAATGTTAATTGTTTACTTTATCCAACCAGTGTGACTAGAATGCACAATATCCGGGTAATGTGCACTTTGGCCATGTTTCCGACTTAAGTCGTAACATATATACATAGTGTAGATTTACAATTCAAAAAGGCTGACTTGGTTAAGGGTGAAATCTTAATTAATGATGTCGTTATATAACTTGGTGATACGAGAACAGAGATGACATTTTTTGAATATAGCTTAAAATGATACATTGCTATATATTTTTCATCCATATCAGTTAGATCCTATGTCAGAACTCCTATCATAATATTTACAACTAATAATAAAACTTTAAATTAATTTTAAGAATTAAATGAAAAATTGATTCAACAGGGTTATTTATTAAATTTCGATTTAGAGAAGACTATTGGAATAAAATACGAAGACCAAGAAATTGAAGCATATTGTAGTTATTACTATTTATTTTTATGTAAGTGATACTATGATTAATAATTTAAGGTACAGGTTTTCAAAAGAAAATAAAAGTTATTAATAATTTTGTGAATATGAAAATAGTCAAAATTGTATTCATTATAATGAAGATAATATAAATAAATGATTAAGTAATGTAATTAGTTTAAGATAATTTAAAATTTTATAAAGTTCTGTAATTTTCTACAATTACTATATACATATATATAATAGATTTTAACTTCAATTATATAAAAGCAAAAAAGCTTAATGGAATAAATTGCTCCAGAAACAGTACTGATGATTATAATATGATTTTAAATAAAGATATCCAACCTTCACAAGTTAGTGAAATTTGCATTAACTGTTCCTGTTAGTTCAGTAACTTGTGAACAAAGTTTTTTTCTTAATGAGAAGACTAAAAATTGGCTTAGGAGCAGCATGTTGGAGAAGAATTTCACTGATATAAGTATAATTAATATTAAACGAAATTATTTGGTAATTTATATTAAAATAAAAGAGGTATAAAACACATTTATTAATATTGATTGAATTGATAATGATTGTTATGCTTGAAAATTTAATTTAAATAAAATGACTGAAAATTTAATAAATATATTTTTTTTTAAACTGTGTACTGTAAATATAATAATAATGATTAAAATTAAATATTGGTAATATTTCATAATGCGAGACTCTTTTCTTCGTGTGAGTGTTACATAAACGTAGTACCCCAAGGTTTGAATTTTAATTACACCATTTATAAGCTGTTTGGTTTCAATATCGAAAATGACAACATTTTGAATAATACATGTAATATTTTTAAATTAATATATAAACTACTACTGCTAGTACTACTATTGGTTCAACATACAAAATTTAATCTGCTATAAAACAAAAGAACGTACATGATACTTTTCTCTATTAAATTAACTGTCGATTAGAAAATGTTCTTGTCTATCGCAGTTAAAAACTGCAAAGAAGAATTTTTTTTCGATTCTGACACGTATTAAATATTGTTTTTTAAACACAACTGAATTTATCCCATTTATTCATTTTTTATTTTCAATGATGGAAATAATTTTAAGTTTCAACTATTCTGTCGTAAAAATTGAGCGTTCTAGTTTAAAATTATGATATTTAAATTATTCAGCATTTTAAAATAATTTTAGTGAATATATATTTTTTTATCATACAATAAAAAGTTGAAAATCAATTTTCACAAATTTATTTATTTTAACGAATTTTAACTATAAGAAATAGGTTAAATATTATGTTGTTTTTTACTCATAGCGTTTAGAAAAAATTAATGGAAACTTAATAAGCATTTTTGATTAAAAATTAAACCTATTTTATGAATACATTTCATTTTAATACTATGTTTATATTTATACAACTATTAAGTTATTTTATTATATTCTGTATTTTATATTTGTTATATGAAGTTATTAAATTGCTATTTATAATTTGTTTGTTTACAAGTAATAGTATAATATTTTAATCTTATCGCATTCAATTGAGGTCATACGGTAGTTATAATAATTAATATTGTCAACCATCTTTAAAAATATAAGCCGAACATTTTTCACACAGAATTGTTTTTTCGAGAAGAGCATTGGCACATTTCTTATTTTAAACTTTAAAAAACCAATTTGGTAATGCAGCAATATCAAACATCCCTCCTTTTATCTTACCTGACTGTGAAGTCTCACTATTTATTTTATTTTTTTTTGTGGAGAGAAGGTAAGAACATAATTTAGTTGTTATTTTATTATTTTACTTCATTTTTGTAATAGTTTAAGTGCCCTTTTTAGAATTTCGTATAGCCATAAAATTATTAATTTGGTTATCACCATAGTTATTTTATGTAACATATAAAATATGATAGGTATATTATATAATGGCTGATTAATTTAAATTATGTGTGTGTTAGTTTTAAAATATCTTCATTATTTTATTTTTATAGACAAAGAGATAGTTTAAAAAACAATAATAAAACAATTAAACAATAACAAAAATAAATATACACCTACTTAGCTCTTAATGATACTCCACCATCACCGATAAGAGGTTATCTTTAGTGGTGAGGTGGGCCATCTTACCATGTTATATATAATCATTGTATCCTACTGAAATTGTATTTTTCTTTTTTGGCCAATAAATATTATTATTATTATTATTAAAAAAAATAAAATAAAATAAAACAGTCCTGTATATACCTAAGTGGTATGCAAATTCTGTGCATGTTAAATTATTTTAAACCAATTAGAATGTTATTTCAGATTACGCTATTAATTTAAATTTATAACATTTCATAATCACGTACACATTTGTAATCATAAGTATTGTTTTAAACTTCGAAAGAACGATTATTTTGTTTGTATTTTGTAAAACTATCTTAAATATGTCTTTATTTATAAAATAAATTGACTAAAATTTATATATGACTCATAAATAATATTCTTTGCAGCCTAAAGTGATTGATTGTCAAAGTTTGGAAGAAACTAAAACTAAATAGCAATTTGTACTGTTGTGTAAGTATATCAAGAAGTAAAATAATAATATCTATAGGATTAAGATGTTTTGCAAACGTTTTAAAACAATTTCCATGCGAACGACAATCTAGAATCATAACCAAAATAGTCACTAAAATATCCTCTTGGGAAATTAGAGTTTTTTATCTGAAGTATTTAAAGGATTTGCAAAAACGGAGTTATGTTACTATGCCCGAATAATTCAACTTCAAATATTGATGTTATTTTATTCATGATTTTGAAATGTATTACAGTAAACAACGATAAAGTTCTGTGAAAATTATTTTCACTGTATAATATATAATATGTTTTAAAAAGGAAATTAAATAGAATATGTCAAAGTTCAAACAACAGTTATCAATTTTTTTTTTTAAAGTTATGACATCAAATGCGTATTCGATAAATCAGAGAGTTATGTGTAAACTAATCATCTCTAACGGATGATATTTTTAATAAAAACATATTTTTATTGTTTATATAAATAAAATAACGAATCACTTATTTACGAAAGGGAGTCATATACCTGTCGGGCCTGAAGACGATTTCCGACAACAGTGCGCATGAGTTTTAACATTTTTTTATTAGTAATATGAAAACTGGTCCAGTTACGAAATTTTTCCTTTTCTATTTATGTAGCAGTATACGAGTACTGCAGGAGTGGAGTATTCAGTCACTTTTTAGCAAGGAAAATCCACTTGGGAATTTTTATCGAAAATTTAATTCTTACTACATACTTCTTATTCGCATATGATTATTTCTTCTAGTTGTACTGTACTTGGATTTCATCAATTATTTACATTTCAGATCAGTGCTGATGTTATAGTTAAATTACAAAGATCTTAATACTATTTAAATAGTTTTATATATTTTATAATTCCAAAGAGCCATTTGGTTTGTTCATAATATTATAAAAAGTAGGTGGTTGAATGAATTCAACGATCTTACCAACATTCAAGTTCCGAAAAATAAATTAATAAATTATGAATACAACAAATGTCTGAGTCTTAAAATATTTTTGCTCGATGAAGTGATTATATAGGGCCTATAACTCAATTAATCCTCGGCATATATGATTCACAGATGTAAAACTAATTACAAGTGTGACATTTGTCATACAAGTTAATTATACGTTGAGTGTAGTAATACGATTCATACAAATAATTATTCTTTGTTCTCCTATACAAGCATGGCAGTTAATTGTTTATAATCTTAAGTATGTACACACAGTATGTGAATTAATTAGAATTTATTTAAAGATTATTCAAACAAATCTAAAGATGTTCTCTTTCCTTAATTAGAAGATTGTTTTTTTTTCGGAAGCTGAATGATTCTTGGATGTTGCTATACCAGTAAATTATGAAAAATGTCTAGTGCTATTTGTATTAAGATACGTTTTTTTCAAAGTGCTCCAATATTCAAAACCTATCCTGTAACACTCTGTTAGTCTTAGGAGAACCATTGGGAGAAAAACCTTTAGTCTTATTCTCCGAGAGGTCAAACAACTAGATAAAAAGAAAAAAATCTAATAATTCATAAAGGTTGTTTTTTTTTGTGTATAAAAGTAAAAACAATTGTCAAGGTTCAAAGTCAATTTTGAAAATATTATTTAATACTTAAATAACAGTATTGGGACTTATCTAGATAGATTTTTTATCATCTTTTATCTTATATAGATAAATAACGCTAAGTTATCTAATTACTTATCTAAGATAACATTTTTACTTATCTAGATAATTGTCTGAATTCTTTCCAAGATTAGAGTTATTTTTATTCTTGTATGGAGACAAATCCAAATCAGAGATCATCAAAATCGGACCGATTGGACCAGTCGTTCTTGAACTATAAATTCTATAATCAACCCGATTTTTTTATATATATAGATTTTGTATTCATAATTATAATTCATGTTTTATTAATAAGTAATTATTATTTCTTGGTATGACATTTTGTTTGTCTTTTCGTGTCGGAAAAATATTTTTGGTATTTTTAAACTTAATTTCTTATTTTTCCATTGAAGTTCCAAATAAAGTTATTATTATCATATATATTTGATTTTAGTATACACTCGTAACTCATACGCCGAAGAGTCAATACTTAATTCTTGGAACCCGTAAAGTCGTAACTACTTATAGAATAATGAAAATCACCAAATTAAGATTATATGGTAAACAATATTGTTAACTTAAAATAATCTCTTATGTATTCTTTATTCATCCTGATACTAAGCAATTTTCATTGTTTTTTTTTTGTGTCACATTTTAGTGATTAACTATATTGTACATTATATATAAATACTGATTAATGGTACACTATATTACTACAATAAACATTAAACACTTAGGTACCTATTGATAATAATGGTTATATTTGAATCTTCATAGATATTATTACAAATATGAAATATTGATCAAAAAATAACATTTTTTGAAAATATATTTTTTTTTATCTAAATAAAAATGAAATTATCTTTTATCTTTATCTAGATAAATTTTGCATTATCTATTCCCAACACTGCTAAATAATAAATCAAATTACATAATCTGGTTGAATCATTTTTAAAAGATCAATAAAATACAAAAAGTCATCATGAGTGGCATTTTGACGTGCACAAAATGTAACTAAATTTGGTTTGGTACTGACAAACTTGGAAAATCTAATATCTACATGATACTTGTCTATAATTCGTGAGATATTACGTCCTTGGAATCCAATTACTCTTGAATGATACCTACAGTCAATGAGTATGTCTTCTTTGATTCCGTTTTTCTGTTTAAAATATGATAAAAAACATAATTATGTTGTTATAATGTGTTAATCGTTTGAGATTACTGCTAAAAGGTCAATAAACTAACAAATTTATCGACCATTTCTTGAATTTTATCTCTTGCTGATTCAGCTTTTTGCCGATAGCCAATAATTTTTATAATGTTTTCATTATTAACTTTGCCTTTTTTAGGTAATTTTACTTGTATACCATATTTATTGCTTAAATTACGATCAGTTTCTCCTTTTTTACCGATTTTCATGGGATGAAATTCCGGTTTAATAACTATCTACAAGTATTTAAATAATTATAATACCTTATGTACATTTTTTCCACTAGAATGAATAATAATTTAATTTTACTATATGATTATATATATATAATAAGTTTGGTGGATTTAAATCACTTTAATTTCATATAAACGTAATTCTCTGTATTTTTTCAGCATCATATATTTTAATATAAAATGTAATAATATGAGTAGTTTATAAACAATTTAATATAATATTAACATTACTTATATAGCAGGGATGGTCAACTAAACGATCGCGAGATGAATTCGAGTTCGAATTCGCGACACCCTTTTGCATTTTCGTGAATTTTTCAATTTTTTTTCAAAAAGCAAATAAAATATTTTCATATGTAAATTTATATATCTTTGTATATAGTACGAATATAAAAATAAAATTATCAAATCAAATGCAATCACAAATATCTCATTGAATGATTGAATTAACATAATAATAATGGTAATAATAAAAGTAGTAGTATAGTTATAGTAGTAAATATTATTAAGTTTTAAGTAATAATTTGTAATCAAATTTATTAAAAAACGTGTAGTGTGAAACTATAAATTTATAATGTACATTAAAAGTAATAAAAGAAGTGTAACATGAATGTATATATAATATGTTTTTTGTTTAGTGACAACAATTTTTTTTTTTAGTCGATCGCGACCTCCTAGAAATACTCGGTGGTCGATCGCAAATATTCAGATGTTGGCCACCTCTGCTTTGTAGTATCTGAATTTGGTTTTTGATTTAATACTTTAATTTGAACATTGTAATCTTCAAGTATTTTTTGGATTGTAACACCATTGGTCCCAATCATTGAACTATGGCACTCAGATGGAACATTTAATACATAAATTTAATGTTCATATTAACATTTTTGATTTTGTTAAAAAAATATTTAACTTATGGCAATAGTTGTTGGTATATTATCAATTAATAATTGTTTCGCATTTTCACAATGTTCAAGTTTTCCGAAAATTGTAACTTTATTATTCACACTAAGTGAACAATTTTTTTTAAAATCTTTTCTATTCATAATTTCTTGTCTATGATTCTAATGGTATTCTATAAATTATTTTAAGGTTTGATTATTATATTTAACTAACTATTATAAAAAAATAAAAATAATAGTTTTATAAACTACTACGTATAATTTATTTGAATGACTTATCCTAGCTTCCATTTATACAAAATAATACTAGCACTTTGGTTGCATAATAATTATAGTTAGAAATAAAAAAAATTCATATTATATAACAAATCAAGAGTTGAACTTTTATTATTTTGACTGCTCTCGCTGATTTACTTATGTGCCATAAATATTTCATTACTATTTTCCTATTTTATAATTAATTGTAAACAAGTTTTTGTTCAATTGATAAAATAAAAAAAAAAAAAAACGTGTCCTAAATGTCCTTACAAATCCAAACCAAAACTATTGAAGTTTATGTAAGCAAAAATCAGCAAGAGTCGTAAATCACTTTAAAGAATTGAAAATATGGCAAATATGTTAAAAAAGATTTTGTTATTCTTTGAGATTACAGAAAAAATAAGTGAAATCTCCTAAACTATTATTATAAATAAAATGTTAAAATAAACATTAAAAATGTTCTAATTGATTAAAAAATTAACAAATACGTGCTTTCATATTTATACAAATTTTAGGTCTTACGGTACATATACAAAAATTAATTAATTCAGTTCCTAAATATTTTTAATTTTTTAATAATGTAAAATAAAAATCTCATTACAGTTCAGCAACAATTTTTCCATCTTGATTCCTCTCTATTATTTACCCACTACCTTCAGTAATCTTTTAGCAATACTCAGTCTTTTCCTTTTTCCAATTAAGCATCTCTGATATATATATATTATTTCTCACGAATTTCAGGTTATATCTATAAAAATTACTTATACTCGTTCTGCCAGGTAACTAAACTCATATAACTCATTGTCAATATAACCCAATGTAATCTTATTTAGTACTCAATTAAAGGTATTGGGTAAAAGCTTAAATAATAATCATACAATTATGTTATTATATCATATCAATTTCAATTTCGTTTTAGGATTTATTCTAATCTTAATTCAATATAAATGTAAAATATAACCTGGTAGGTTTTCAGGTAAATTAATAATTAAATAATTAACCTAACTATTTTCATTGCTGATAAATTAACTAAACTTAAAAATTTAACATTTCCTTACAGATTAACTTGAAATTAAAGTATTATTTATTAATTTATCCTAATTAAGTTTATTTTGATTTTCAAGACCAAAAAAATATTTTTTTAAAAAATGATGCATTCGATAACAAGTTCATGGAATTTAGAAAAATATAAAGATAAACATTTCGAAGATTTTTTAGATGAGACCATAATATTTATTACAGTATTAACTGTTAATAGGGGTCCCTCTAATCTCGGAAAAAATACTCAACCGTCTTAAGTTTATTGAGTAAGAATAGCGATGCCACCCATGAATTACATTACCATTGTTATGAAAATTAGCTGTAAATGTATATTACAAAAATAGGTACATATTTTCAATTATTAAATAATTCTAAAACTAATAGTACTGTATAATTATTAGAAATATTCCATAATCTACAATATTATTATATGTTATTGAATAAGAGAAGAAATTCAATAATTGAACAACATTTTGAGGTGACTCATTTATTAAGATTCAATAGGTATTTTAATTAACCTGTTCATTGTATAGTTTTATTTGTTTAGATTTTAATATAATCAATCAAATCAAAATGTATCAATATCTATATGGCGAGTTCCTTATTTACCCAAAAATTCACTATAACATTGTTTTGGAACATTTATAGTACAGTAATTTGAAATTCGTGTAAAAAAAAAAAAAAAAAAAATTATAATAATGAATAATGAATAAGTTGTTGACAGCGAAATACGTTTATAAGTTGATCTTGTTAATTCCAATTTAATTAAAAATAATTTACTTGAATTTGGAAACTCGCGATAATCCTACGCATCGCTTTGTCAACATTAAGTCTTTTACCAATGACTAAAAACATCAAGCCCGTACTCTTTGATGTATTAATTTCGATTTTCACTTTTGTTTCTTTTGAAATTTGCTATAAATTTATTTACATTTTTTTCCCCTAATTTTTTATATTTTTTCAAATTAAGGCTTTAGGTAGATACTATAAATATCTACACATTTTACAGAATAAATATTGAGTTTTTATTTAATTTATATTTTAGTTACGTATATTTAAAGATAAACAAAATTTTCTAAAATATTACATGCTAATAAAAATGAAAAATTATATTTAAAATTATAGTAATGATGTCCGATAAAATAAAAGTTATTATTCTATTATTATTTATACATTTTTAATTAGCTTTCAACACAAAATTAATATAATATCTCATTATAAATTATATCATATAAGTAAGATGACTAAATTTATGTTAATCATAATTTAATGTCGGTAAAACATAGTAATTTGAGATAATAATAAAACAAGTATAAATTAAATATGGGCTGAAGACTTATTAAATATTATAAGTAACAGATAATTAAGTGATAATTAAAAAGAATAAAGTACAAAATAATTTGGGCTATAAAATAAGCTGTTTATGTGGAACAGCTGTTAGAATGTAGATAAGGGGATTTATTAATGCCGAAAGATTTGAAATACGTTTGGAAAACGACTTATCGTCAATAGGGCTAATAGGTAATAGGATATTATTAGGATCAGTGACGGAGTTGTAAGAAGCTTTGGAAAGGTGAGGAGGTTAGATAAGAGTAATCGTAAGTACAGAATTTGCATTTTGGTTATTCGAATGAGTTGTTTTGTGACGTTTAAGAAGTAATTTATATTTTGTACTACCTTGATAGTTGAAATTCTGATCATCCATGCAAGGGGTACACTTGGATGGACTTAACTTTTTTTTGATGCAACTTTATTTAAGAGGGGCGCATGTAAACTCCCCTAAAGTATTGTAAATTCCCCTAAAAATATTTTGCTACCGAATTACATGTATGTAAACTCTCCTATAAGTATTTGGCTACTTTATTAGTATTTATATTATTATTATTATTATTATTATTATTATTATTTATAATAATAATAATTATTTATTACTATTATACGTAACATATATAAACATTGTTTATTAAAATTGTACAATTTCCCGTTAAGAGTCATCTCCCCCACGTTGATCTCATCGTAAATGGCAATGGCAATAGTTAGCAGTGTGTTCATAGTCATGACATTTTGGATATTGAGATGGACCACTATGGGACCTTTAGGATAATTAAATTTAAATGTTAGTGTATAACATTGAAGATACATTCAGAATTTTTTTATTTAATTTGGTTAAGGTCCACGAGAAATAGTCGACGTGGTTGGCTCTTTTTAATGACGTTTGTATGTAGTGATCTGATTTCAAAAGGACATCAGATATATCTGTTATATGTGTTGAGTGGTGTAGATTTCTGATTTTTGGTATATCTGGTAGATATATTGGTATCATGCAAGTGTGAAAACAGATCCCGATAGCCATTAAGTGATCTGTGATTCCGTTTGAATGTAGACGTCTATGGTGGTGAATAATCAGAAAATAGGACGGTGATTTAAATGGAACTCGTTAAGACTGGTGATTTGTAATAACGTATATTTGAATGCGGATAAGTTATGAATATATGAGTAGATGGACGGAGCTGTAATGTTGATGGAAAATAATAGTTGTTGATTACATTAGGAACGGCATAAGAGGTATCGAGATCAATTTTGTTGTCCTCTTCACTCACCACAAATGCGAAACGAATAAGCATAACTAATGATTTGAATTTTTTCTTCCGTATGGATAGGAGAATTAGTTGATTATTTAGGTTTGTCATGAAACGGAACGTCTGAGGTGACGTTCCGGATCGTGAAAGAATATGAATGCACGTAGTTGTTATAAGTAATAAGAATTCTCTCTTTTGGTATAATACATAAATAAACATACAATATAAAGGGCTTAGTAAAGCTTCAGCATGTTCCGACCAGACTTGGAAAAGTGGGTCGGAACAGTCAGTGGTGCTTATGAGTGTTAATATTATAATATTGGGTGTATCATACGTTATATACAGTTATGGATCTGGGGATTTACCGTCGCCTGTACAGGCTTAATTAAACGGTACCCTGGCGACGAGCCGAATCCGAGGAGGTTAATTTGATTAAGTGCCTCGGTATTTTGGGAGCGCTGAAAAATGTTGTTTTGGTGACGACGAGTTACGGCCGAGTGTTAGTCCGATCGTCGTGGGTGCTGGAATAATTCCTCTTAATCTGTTCGGTCGGATGGCTGGCAGTATATTCGGGTTTTCTGGTGTTCACTGGCCAGAGGTAGTCCGTATCATGCTGGACGGGTAGCAGCTGGACATCCCGGGTCTTCGATCGTCAACTCCGATTTTACTCCGCGTTCGGGCTTCGGGTCAGGCACCGTCCGTTGTCGGTCGACCGTTGAGTCCGGGGCCGTCCGTACGTCGAAGGACCGTTTGACGTCGCACCGAAAGGATACGTGGGTTGCCGTGTATTGTCGACCGCGATTGCACTTCGAAGACGTTCGCTAAATAGTGTTATTTAGTAATCGATTAGCCCGGAGAGTTGTAATCCAGGAGACGACGCCGTGCTGTGTGATGTGTATGCAATATACCGTCATGAGTGATTGCGGTGACAGGCTGTGCAAGTTCATTCTAGTTGGCGTGTGGTCGGTGGGCACTGTCTATTTGCATTGCGGACGATGCTTGTAATCGTAGCGATGGTGTATTGAGCTTTCAGCTGCGGTGGCGGTTCCGGGCCTCTGATTGGCTGTACAGGACCACTTGTAAGATAGTCGCGGCTGCTGGTATCTTCGTATGTCTTCCTTCTCAAAATTCAATTCAGTCCTTTTGTATGGTTCGATTGATGTCTTGAGAGTTGATGTGGAAGTTGAAGAAGTTGAGTTTGTCGGCTTGCTTTGCTTTGTTTTACACTGTTTCAAGCGCTTAGCTTCTGCCAGTGAAAATGATTGAGACTGAAGTGTTGCTAACTAAATACGCTCATGGGCTTTCTTATGTTGGATTTGGAAGTCAAAAGTTAATAGGACGGTTAATGCATTTCTGGGTGATTGCGGTTCTTCTGCTGATGTCGGAGATGTGATTGTGTGGAGAATGGATGATTTGGGTTTTGACGGAGTTGGAAAGTTGATTTATGTAATCCTTGATGGGTAGAATGTCGGTGGAGTGACGAATGGTTTTGTTGTTCACGAACCAAGGTTGTCCGGAAATTTTTCGGAAATACGTTGATTGAAGCCTTTAAAGGTTAGACCAGATAGTCAAAGAAATATGTTGGTTGCCCAGATGGGAGAAGCATATGTGGCTATAGGGCAGATGTAGGTTTTATAGTTAAAACATTTAGTGTTGATGGTGAGGTTTGGGCTGGATAGTATAGGTTATAGAGAGTATTTGACGGCTTTTGCTTTATTGACATCGGCGACGACATGTTTTGCGAAGTTTAGTTTTCTGTTAACGTGTACGCCAAGGAATTTCATTGAATTCAACCATTGAAGTTGTTGACGGCGGGGTGCCGATATATAAACATACTACCGTAACTACTAGTGAATTGGGTTCATGACTGAATTCGTTTATAACTAATTCGGTTCATCCGATGTCTGGTCGCGTCTACGTTTACGGTTGTAGCTTCTCTACCATTGTTTCGATTAAATCATGGGTGGTGTTTATGGATAAATATTTTCATCCCTTATACGATGGTGCCACCCCCGATCTCGTTATTTTATATCCTTGTCGTTATTTTCCTCCTTTCCTCTTCCTCGGTTAATCTCGTATCATCCGTTTTATGTTGGTCACAGTATCCTTCTCCTTCGGTGAATTTGGTAGTATCCCTGATCGTTATATTACTAATTTAATGATATTAAAATGGCAATGATAAATTACTTTGTTAAAAATTGGAGTTTTAACTTTATTCCTTTTTTCAAATAATGCAGTTCGCCCATTGATCTTAATTTTACCCGATGCTTTTGAAACGGGCTACACAAGGTTAGGTGCTGGAAACACATGGGCATAACTATTTCCCTTGATTCCTGCAACTCTTGGATTTGTGGGGCTGGACACCATTGGTACATTTTTCATATTTGGGATATCTTGCTGTCTTGACTTCAACCTTATAACTGTAGCTATAAACAAGTATCAAAGATTTATCTTTTCTGAAACAAAAATTCAACACACTGAAATAAAAATGTGAATTAATATCTTAATAATTCAATCGAATTTGATATCAATGTTCAACTAGTGTAATAGTTTAGAATTGTATTTGTTACTTCATAGAAATCATTAAATGTTCTATAAAAATTAACAATTGGCAAATTTATTTAATCATTATTAGTTACGAATTTGCAAAATATAATTTTACTATCGATAAATAACGACTAATAATACAATTTGGTTCTGTTCGTATTACCAATTATAATCGATTGCAAAATCAAAAAAAAAAAACCTTTAAATATCAGACATTTATTTAAATATTATGAAACTATTAAATACCATATAAATACTATAATATATAAGTACTCAGTTTACGTTTTGAGTCTTTACGAATACATTTTAGAGGATAACAGCCTCATGATAAAAAAAAAAAAATAAATACAAAAAAAAATATTATGAACAATTTTGTAACCAGATTTCAACTTTTAACTGTTACAGTTTTTTAAGCTTTTTTAATTAGAAAACTAAGAGAATTTTTGTCGAAATTTGTCAACATTTAATGTTCAAACATCATACATTTTTTTCTTTTTAATTCATGCTCAATTATTTTATTTATTAGTAAAGTATCTGTACGAGAAACATTTTGTTCCCAACTAAAAACTTTTTACTAAATTTAATTTTTCTATAATTTTCAAAAAAAAATAAGCTTTACATTTTTAAACATATTTTTATAGCTAAAAACAAAAGCATTTTTTTTTTAAATTATTTAATTAATAAAAATATTACGAAAAAATATCAAAGTTCTGCAGTTATTATATTTTGGGTTACGAATCGTAATTTTTGTTACATCGTAACTTACGATTTAACAAACATATCATTTTATCAAAAACCTGAACTCCATAATTATTGTCACTATTTTTTTATAGGTTTTCGATGGGTTTTTTTAATTATTAGAATAATTGTTAAGATATTCGTAAAGTTATCTCTATCTTTAAAATAGAAACTAGATATTGAAATCTTCATTTTTTTTATAAGATTTCTATTAATTATGTCCATCTAAAAAAAAACATTACATGTTATGCAAATGACAATAGGTATACGATAATTTAACTACACGTCCTTCAAATTGACTAAATAACGAACAAATACTCCATTTTTATAAGAAGTTCATATACTTATTTTCCGTCTTAATATGCATTAATTCGCACTTAAAATCTTATAGCTCAGTCCTAACTACCCTTTGTTATTGTTACAACTATAAATTTCAATTGTCGTAAAAACCGTAAAACCGATATCATAGTTCATAATCCTATGTGCGATAAGACATAATAGATATATATATATATAATAATGAATATAAGTATACCTATACCACATTTATCGATGATAATTATGTATAATATATAGAGATGTAACATGTAGTACGAAACGATGCTGCCGCTAACCGTTAACCGCTAACCGTAATTCTACCAAAATTTGATGGCACTGAAGTTTTGTGTACGGATACTGTTGATTAAGGAATAAAATAAGGAGTTGTTTTTTTTCTTCCGATTTTTGGATTAAGGATTTTAATCGGTTTTCACATGTTTGATGGATTTCGTGTTTCGGTTTTAACTAGCTATTGAATTTTCCCCGGGCACCCCGGATTCCAAAACTTTGTTGTAACCCGTTTTGACTCGCTGTTACAGATAGCCTTCATAGTATAATATATTATAATAGTTTTATCGTTGACGCCAACAAAACGACCATCATTTCTTATCTAAAAGGCGAATAATGTTTGCAATCGTGTTTTTGCGTGTTTCGAGAAAACCACAGACATTTGTATAAATGTTGCCGAGCAACCGACTCACGAGTACGTACAAATTATATAATATTATCCTAAATATATACGTATGCATTGAAATTTATGTTGTAATTTTCTTTTTCGCGTTCGCAAATGAGTGATGTCGACAAAGCGAAGAAACTATTACTATCGATATCCGTAGCCAACACAAAAAATGTAATAAATGTCTGTATTAAGTATTTAAAGAATTTTACGTTAGAAAAATGCTAAACAGTATTGTCTGCATACGGTAAAATTCGTTTAGTACTAACAGTCATATGAGTTAAAAGTTGTACAATGTCATTTTTGGTAATATATGATGAGTGTGTTGATCCCAAAAAATACAACAAATATTTTTTTTTTTTTTTTGTTCAACGTTTGAGGGAGTGGGTTAATTTCCCGTCGTCCGTGAACTGTGATACTCGGAGAATTATAATTTTCGACTTATAAGTAACGTCAAACGCGGCCGTGCTGGTTTATGATGGTATAAAATGTATTTTCGTCGTACGTGGGGTGGCGCCGATTCTTCGGCGCATGATTTCGAAATGACAATGATGGACGGGCGTGTGGCTTGCTGTGTATTATATAACATAAGCATTGCGGTTTAAAATCGATTTGGAGCATCTACGGTAGCTCAGTTTAAATATACGTATATAATTATTATTTTTACTATCACCAATAATTTTATCATTACCATACATGAGTATAGTATCCTACAACACTAAAGGTTGCGTACAGTGTGTATTTTCTAACAATTAAACGCGGTTTGGACTTGAAAACGACAATAATGTTAAAAACCATTTCACTTGAAATAGGTTTGTTTTTTTTTCGTTATTTTTAAAAATCCAACCAGTGGTAAAACACTGAACTTACGGAAGGATAATGTTAGCCTCCAGACATCAAACCGACTAATAGAAAATTTGTATTATGACGTAAGCCCATAGTTACACAAATTCATTAAGAACTCTTATGTAAGTGTGAAGATAATAATTGTATTATATACCTACCAAACATAATGGAGGCAACACTTTTGGCACTACTGACAAAATACATAATAATATACCTTACACATTATTAATTAACAACGTCGCTGTACACTCTGTACTCACTATAAAATAATATAGGCTTGGACTGGTAATTAATAATAATTTGCGACCATTTCCGAGGCGATGTATATAGTAAAAGGTGTTACACAACTGTTTTTGAGTATGACGTAACAATAAATGCATAAATGGTAACTACCAAAGTGTATCGAGCACGATAAGAGTTTCCCCACAAATAGATGAAGTGACATATATGGACTGATTTTTAATTTTTCCAAAGGCATTATGATCTAATTATCTTTATAGATGAACTAAAAATATGCGCGCATCATATATTTTCATCTTATGAAATTCCAACTAAACTAAGTACGTTACAATATAATGTAATGTCGTTGTCGCTTTTGTCCTTCATGTTGCAGAGACGGCGTTTTGTATAGGCAAAATTAGTACATATATGTGTAGATGAGTACCATTAATGTATTCTGCACAATTATAGTTTCACAATCGTTTCTCGAATGTGCGCATATCACCGTTTCCCTTTAAACTATTGTACACTAGCAGTATGAAAACATAATCATTCAGATATCAGTAAATTACAAAATAAAGGTGAAAATATTTTAAAAATTTTATCATCTCTAGAGAACTATGTATCAACTCTGAGAGAAAATGTAAAGTCTCAATCATAACTTTTTGAGTTACGACGGAAACAAAATTTGTTTTTATCGAAAATCCGTTGTAGATCCATGTTATAGTTGTTTTTTGTTTTTAATTTTTTTTGTCAATTTTTCTCATTTTTTTTTTCCGGCTTTACGATCCATCGAGAATCTTTACCGCCAAAACTACCTCCTTCCATTTCTCTCTATCATACGCTAATACTCGCCAATCCGCACCATCATGGGCTGCCGCATTCCATATCTCATTTATACTGTCTATCCATCTTCTTCGTGGTCTTCCCCTTGGTCTCCTCCCCGCTAACGGCCAAATCATTACTCCTTTTATTAGGTATCCGTCTGCTCGCCACGCATGTCTGGCCCATTGCATTCTTATACTTTTAATAAATTGTACAATATTTTACTTTTTGTATAAATGTTCTAATTGGGCATTCGATCTCAGTTTCCATTGTTGTGTTTCGGTATTAAATACCGCACCATATATTCTTCTTAGGATTTTCCTTTCGAATCTTCTTAGTTTCTCTTCGTTACCTTTGGTTGTGGACCATGTGGCACATGGTTAGACCGATTCATTACTGACTTCACTCAGAGTTAAATTGTTGTATAATTTTATAATTGTTCAGTTATATGATACTTACCGCATTAAGATAGCTAGGAACGGGGTAATTTTTTATTGCGTTATGAAACAATACAGTTATCGTTTTATTGTATCCAAGGCGTGGCTTTCGCATTTGGAATATCTAGTAGTTGCGGTAAAAAAATTTTTCATCTTAAACTGTTTATGATATCATTGAATTTCTATGACTAGTTTGAGTTTAACTTTGGACCACATAAAAGATTATTATGTAGAAACGGAAAATAAATGTTGAATGTGATTTCACTTAACAATGGTGTTTTAAAGTTTGTGTTACTTAACTGAGTTTTAAACACAAGTATTCCCTTCACAGAATTCAATTTTATCATACGACGTATACATCGAAGTCAATGACATTGCAGTTGATGGAGTTTTGAAACATATTATAATAAATTTGCTAAAATAATTTTTTTTATAAATACAAGTGATATTGTTTCATTCGTCATAACCCATAGGAGATGTATATTTATAAAAAGTTAAATCAGATTAAATACTAAAAATTCTTTGCGTCTTTACAAGAAAAAAAAATCAAGATCATGTTGTGCTTCGATTTATTATAATATCTGTGTATAACATCTAAACTTGTAAATTGTATATTCTCAATCGAGTGTAATATATATATTTTCAAATTTTAAACCTTCAATTAATACATATTCAAAGTAAAAATGTTGATCAAAACGTAGTTTATTGATTCAATTATATTTATGGGTCAGGTCCATATGATGTAACTACATAAATGGTACTCGTAGAATGAATTATAATATTTTTTTTTGATTTTGCGTTCACAAATGTGCATGTGTACATGTGTATGTGTATATTTGTGTGTGTATGAGTTTCTACAAATTATTTATTTTAGTATTATGTTTAAAAATATGTACTGTTATTTCAATGATAAAACAGAAAATTGAATAAATGCAATTTTTACCTGAGTTATTACATTTTCAGCCACGCAGTCTGAATTTTCAATTACACATTATAATTGCATGGTTACCTTACATATATTGTAATATTATTTATGTAGTAGAGAGATCGTAAATGTTTTAAAAATATTATATTCCACGGGTCCAAATTTTACACGAAACGCAAAACCTACGTATTATGCGACTCTATATTTTGTACTCAATTACAGGAGCTTTCGTATTTGTTACGGGATCATATAAAATGTTGGTCACGTGCGGTTGTGTGCGGTTCAATCAAGCGAACATCATGTAAAAGTAATAATAGATATTTTGAAAACAAAGCAATAAACGTCCGTTGATTAATATCAATGAAATATCAAATAATCAATATTACTCAAATAATAATATACGATGTTAATTTATTCCAAAATGAACATGACATTAATTAACGGAATTTTCGCAACAATTAATGCCCATTGAAGCAAAAGGCGATAAATAATATTTATACTATAAATAATAATAAAAATAATTAATTTTTCACAAATATTTGTATAGATATAAGTACATTATATTTTAATGAAACTTTAGTTACACACAATAAAATATGTTTGATAATACAAAATATAAATTGGATAATAGTATGTTATTATAATTTTTTCTTCTTTATGTTCACAAAAAATAATAATAATAATCATAATAACATAATGTTGATATCAACGCGTAATGATATTTTAGATAAATTAATATATCAATGATGGCCAATATTATAGTTTTGTTTGAGAAACTATCATAGTTATTCATCGTACATGTTTATTCATACACATAGGACAATTAATTTAATTAATAAGATCTTATTAACTTAAATGTATACATTTTATAATAATAATAATGATATACATTAATTAGAGAGCTTTCTACAAGTTAGTTATAATTATAAATTATAAACATATATATAATGTAAGCTAAATAGTTGAACAATGAAATTAATAAACAATAAACAATAAAAGAGCAAATTTAAACCAAAAATACCAAAAACTGATTTATATTTACTAGATTTTTATTTGTTTATTTATTTTTTTTTTTGCAATCGAGTGGATGCATCTTTGTTGATGATGTAGCTAATTAACTAATAACATAATAATCCATGATAATCAACTATTTCAAATTAACATCCGAAAAACGTTCAAATAAATTCGATATACTTCGAATGTACACACAATATCATAACTCTCTTTTATTGGTAAGTTTATTAGTGGGTTCAAGAAGGAGGAGTCAGGTAATAAACGATTGCAGTTCGAAACAAATCAGTGAGTTTAAATTTCAATATGCTTATATTTGCGAACTGATTCTTAGGCTAGTGATAGCGTCTGTGCACCACCACGCCCAAAGGTCAAAACTGGTGCACTTGGGTTCGATGACGTCTTGTTGGTTCACTGCCAACAACTCCTTATGTTAGTATTGTGTACATATTTTTTTACTCGATGATGACCAGTGTTCGTCCCGGCAGGTCCGAGCCTAAGTAGATTTGACAATGTGATACGCACTATACAATACCTGCATTTTGAGATTCGTAGTCGAAAACGGCAAATTATGATGGTGAAAATATAACCTGGACAAATTGATATTTAATGATGTAATATATTAATATACAATAAATATAATATATATTTAACTTCTTAATAGATAGATTCTCAATTTCCTCGTTTTAAGATAAAACAAATCCTGATTCTTGTTGAATTTGTATTGTAAATAGTTTTTTTTTGGTAGAGTAATAATATTAAATAATAATACGAAACAAGTTTTTTTTTTTACTTGACTATGGTCGTATTAGTTAGCGGGAGAGAAAGAAGAGAAACATAATATATTACATGTATAATATAAGCAACTACTCGGTAAAGATTTAAAATAACACTGACGTAATAAATAATAAAAATGTTGATACACCTATGTTAGTAGTTTAAAAATATAAGGGATGGATGTTTTTTTTTTGTAATGAATTTCGTGTCTATTATTAAAAATGTGTTTTATTATTAATTCATAACTAATTGATGATTTTTAGCTAAAAATAAAGTGAAAATAATAATAAATCATGTTATATATTTTATAATAATAACTATACTCCATCAAGTATTATACAATAAAATAATTGACGTTATAAGAATCAGTAATGTGATTTATTTTGATTTTACCCGAATTTACAACAATTAAAATTGAATATAAAAAGAAATTAAGAATTTTACATCGTTCTCTGTGATTTTTAGTGGTAGATATTACAGTTTTGAGTCAACAAATACCACGTAGCATAAAATACATTATGTTATTGTGTTTTTATACTTTTATACATCTATATAACAATGAATAAAATATTGTAATATTTTAATGATGATTTAAATTTATATTGTATAAATATTGTGTTATACTTGTAATCAAATCAGTTTTACTTAAGGTATATAACGCACAACTTAAGTCCTTTGTAACTAAAAACACCTCCCTCCACGTATTCAAAGAATGTCATTAAAAAAATTGTTGGCCCCCTGATTATCATGGCACATTCTTGATTGGGTGTTCCACAAACTATAAAACAACTTCAAAGCATAAAGGATACAGTGATTTAAATTTAAATAGGTTTTACAACGTCTTACCTTATAAGCTCTCAAAACACTTTGCTCGTTTGAAAATTCCATACCAGGCTCTTTACTTCTTTTGTTTCAAGATGAAGTCTTATGTCGAATGACAAAAATGAACACGAACACGTTTTTAATCACATTTTAGGGGTTTTGGACGTTTGTAATTTAATCGATATTTGTTCCGTAATATTCATTAAAGACAAATTAAAACATATTTAGTTTCTTCACCACGGTCCATTTGGTTTTGGAGTTGATCATCGAAAGTGCACTCAATCCACACATACAGTCATAGCACTCATACATGTACACGTAGCAATGTGTTGATATCAAAACGATTTTTTAATTGGGCCCAATTCCCAAACCATGTTTAAACTTTATTCACTCCGATACACCACACTTCCCGATTAGATTACGAGAGAAGTTAGCTCCCCAACTATAAAAAATACTTTCCAAAATAATTGTAACCTTATTTTCTTAATTTAAAAAAGTTAGATTGTAATTTATAATATCAACTAATTCAATTAATTCGCCTAGAACATATCGTAAGTCGAAGAAAATAAATCTATATTTAGTAAAATAAACCTAGATTGAATAAATATGTCTTTATTAACTAGAGTTTTACTTTTATTTTTATTCGATTAGGCTAAAATTTTAAATAAAATATGTTTTATAACATATTTAATTTATGAAGATATATAATAAATTTTTAGCACCCATAACTCATTATAAGAAGCCACTTTACATTCATTATAATTCAATAGTATAAAATAAACTATAAAGTAAATGAGTGTAAATATTTCTTTGAATTATTAAAATGATTAATTATAATTATTTTTAATAATAAATATACACCTGTTAGAACCTCACAAACATAAATAAAAAAATAAATTTCGAGAAAAAAATTAATACAATCTTAAAACACTTTCATATTTAACATACTTAATCTGACATTTTTACATAAAATAATATATGTGGTTTCACATATTTGGATTCTGTACACTTATATATTGTTCGTCTTTTAACAAGTTATTATGTATTCCCCAATAACTTTTAATTCGTTTGCAGTGTGTTACGTAGTGACCCATGATTTTTACATCTACATCTCCAATGTATGAAATTATTGACTGCAGTGAAAACTTAGTGGTATATAATAAATTACTTCCTAAAATATATATAAATAGTTTTTTTTTAGTATTTAACTGTTTACTTTTCTTTTCTAACAAACTTTAAACAACTTTGATGGTATATCATTGACCAAGATTTTATTCTCATTTATCGTATTACCCTTAAAAACATCTGTTTCCAATAAAATATGTTCCTACAGTACTCTTACATAATTTCTACTTATATTTTCGCAGTTTGGTCACCATTTTTATTTTTTTTTCCGTAACATTTATCTAAATATGTATTTACATCTTCTAAGCGTCTACTACTATTTAACAATTCAATGAGTATTATTATTGCATTATAAAATACTATTTTTGTAGTACAAATGGTACATTCCAATATTTGTACACTGCTTGGTATATCAGAAAAAAAGCTTGTTACATAAAGCAATAACATTGATATTTGCGTCCAATATTGAGGTTCAGATTCTATTGGTCACATTTTAAAAAGTTCAATTTCTACCAGCAAATTACCATATTGATCATAAGTTATACTTGTCACTCCACGAAGAGGATATATTTTCTTAGTCTTATAAAATGATTCATTTTATTATTATCAATATACAATTTATACCTTTTGTTATCGATTTAGCTTACTGTTATAGCTACTAAAAGTGAATCAAAAACACACATGTTAAATATCAGAATTTTTTCTTTATTTACTATAAGAGCTGGTAAAAGATTTCCGTAAATTATCATTGATAATGAAGTTGATTTTAATCCTGAAGTATTTAGTACATGGCGAATAATTGAACATGGACTTGTATATTTCGAAAATCGATTGGAATTTTTTCCTCTTTTTTGATTTTGATAGGTCGGTCTGCTTTATTTCTCCAATTTTCTTATGCCATTAGTTCATCTGTTATCATTATATTGATATCAGATTAATCTGAATTGATAGAAATATCATCATCACTATAAAATTCTGATTCAACATTGTTACTTACATTGCTATTTATATCGATTTCTCCATTTGTTTAATTACTATATATTATATTACAACTGTTGTTTGATTTAATATCATTTTTTGATTTATATTCTTGATTTTTGTTGACTCTTAATGATCTAGCAATTTTCAATTCTCCTTCTATTGATAATAAATGTGAACCTACAAAACGGTCTATGGTCCTAAGTGATTGTCTCAATTCATTTTTGACATGAGAAAAATATCCTTTGACTGGTGCTGAAGTGGCCTTTCTATATTTTGATTTGTAGTGTCTAGCCTATTATGTTTGTCTAGAGAAGAAAATTTTTTAAAATACAAAGAAAAGAACCACATAAACCAGGTAAAAAGTACCTATTTAAACATATATCAGAGAAAAATGCTACACATTCTTTAATATTTTTAATAAATGGATCCGTATTATTTTAAATATAACTAAGACTTTGAACATTATAAACTTGTAATATTATTTTTCTTCATTTTATTCTAGAATTTCTTCGTCTTCTTAAATTATAGTTTCTTTGAAATCGACATTTTCGATTTGTTTTAAAATATTTTTCCTCTATTTTTCTGACGAAGTGTTTATTTTTATTATATTTTGTACTTTCTATATTACTGTGGGATTTAAGTAATAAAAATCACTCACAATTTAATTGTGAGGAATTGCCGAATATATCGCGGAGTGTAATTTACGGTGTGTCGCGGATTGTACTAACGGACTGATTAAATGAGCGTCTGACCAGCCGGTATATATATATCGGCGTCGATTGTCTAGAACATTCTCGAAATTACCTTAACGAGATAATCATCGCATATTCTAGAACATGAGATTTCCCCTTATCCACTGACAATATTGTAAACAACTTGGACGATTCGCGGTGCGTTGTTTACGTCACCACATTACCATCAAATTTTGAAGATGCAATGACTAAAATTTCAGTTAAAATTGTTTTAAATTAATTAACGTAAAATTCTTTAATTTTTTCGTGACTTCTTATTTTAAAATATTTTCATCTACGAATCATTTTAAATAAATGGGCAATATCCAAATGCACATAAATATCTAGTCTAGAATTTGGAACTATTATATCATCTTCTTCATCTTGAAGAATATTCAAACTCATTTCACAGAATTGAATCTTAGACAAATCATAACAGAATATATGTGTAACAGCTCCTGTACGTGCATTTACCTGACCCTCATTAAGAAATTTACGATTATTCGGAAGGGCCGAGGTTACAAATTTCAAAAAGTTGGTTACAAATTGTATTTTATAAGTTACAACTAGTTTTGGACGATTTCGTTGAACTGGGGGGGCTGCGTGAAGTTAGCCCCACATTGAGAAAATACCCGTAGCTTGAAAAATATTAGGTTACAAATTCTAAAAACTTGGTTTCAAATAGTTACAAATTAAGAAAATAAGGATAAAATTATTTTGGAAAGTATTTTTATAGTTGATTGTCTAACTTCACACACGTGATTAGATTGCTCGTATATTTCGCCAAACTGACTAATAGCTAATCTACAGTACCAAATAAGGATTAAGTTGTCTTTTTTGCATCGGATGAATGTAGGTTTATAGTATCAATGACCTCGCAGTTCGAATATTGAAAAAATACTATCAAACAATTCGAATAAAATCAACGGGTATCGCCAATACTACGGTAGTTATCGACAAACATAATTATTCTAAATCACTAAACTCATGTTGAAATGTTGACTTTCCAGCCATAACACTGAACGAATAATAGGAAGAGTTCGTTATTTTGTCACGTCATCAACACCAAAAGTACCTCTATGCTCTTCTAAAAAAAAAAAAAATGCACAATTCCAAATCGAATCAAACATTGTCTGGCTATGAAATAGCCATCGTATGAAATTTCATAAGTTTGATGTATTTTAGTTTAAATAAATTTTTTTTTTTTATCGAAAGGTTGACATAAAATTATGAATTTATTTAACATTTTTTGGTTATTTACCAATATTCGAAAAATACAGGATGACAATATTATTCTTATTATTTTTTTTTTGTAAACATTTTATGATAGAATCATTATACATTAGACTAAGGATTCCCAACCTTTTTTACTTAACGGCACACTTAAATTAATAATAATGAATATACACAATGCCATAATTATATATAATGTAATATATCTATATATATATATATATATATAAAAATCGATGTACATTTTGAATAAATTTTATTGCTCAAGATCCACCGAACCGATTTCGATAAAAATTTTAGGGCATATTAAAATTGATATGGTTTCTGTGAAGTTTGTACGCTGTGCGATATGTGGTTCCGGAATTATGGCCTCTTAAGTGTACAATATTAATCACGCACGCACGCACGATATTCAAAAATTATTGTTTTGCCATGGAGATATATATATATATATATATATATATATATATATATACACTCTATGTGGTTATTTTTTATTATTTGTTTCCGTGGCACGCGCGTCTATGGTAATATTTATTGGTTTGAGATTAAATGAGATTGATTTTTATTCAATTTGAATTGTATGGATTTAGGTGTTAAAAAATACCACGACCAAGACGACAAAATATTGGCCGACGATCACGTAATTATGTCACCCAACAGTCTCATAGGAGATCTCAAATCGCAATGCTGCTTGATTGAATCTAAGGTAATTGAGACGTTCTGATTCAATCTTTGCTTACATGTCTACAGCATATTGATGGAATAGTTTGCCACACCTCAAAATGAAGTTGTCTTCTTGTGGATGAACCATGAATCTGTATGAGTAATAGTTCATCGCACTAACTGTCTTGCCTGGTATGTCGCGACCTGTAATAAATACAATGATAGAAAATTTAAATGTCTGATTGTTTTCAAATTAATACATTTTCAATTCATATGAATATGTTACCGGTTCGTGGATCTATCAATGGTATATTGATATGATAACCGTCGTCATCTTTCCAGTGCAATAATGGATACTGTAATACATCATAGCTGTGATGAAGCTCTGATACACGCTGCAATTGCTCATTTCTTCGGTGTAGCACAATATCGCGAGACGGAAACTGCTCTCCAACAATTACAATGGCCACTTCATCAAAGGCTGGTGCATTGAAGCGTCTTATGATATAATATACAATCTGTCTTATGATATACTATCCTATGATTATCGGATGGCATAAGATCAAGAGTGGTTTTGAACAATTTAACTAATTCATTGTGTTGATGGAAAAAAATTTGCAGGTCCAAAATAATTTGACGCCTTGCACTTGGAGCAATTGCACAACGCCGATTCAATTCATCATTGGTATTCCCAACAAAATAGATTTGCAAAAATTGAGGTTCAGTGTCAGGGAATGGCAATAATGAACCAGCTCTATGATAAATCTGGCTTTGAATCTGTAACATATGAGAAATACAATTTGATATTGGATCAGAATTCGTGAAAATATCAAAATAATTGCTGGTCAGGTTGCATTTTTCGAAAGATATTCCGTATGAAATAATTACCTTGAACGTCGGCATAAAACTGTCTCTTATAACTTTTGTCGCACCAAAAGAAGTCATTTGAAATGGCGTATTATATTCTTGAATGTGGGACAAAAAATGCTTGGACGTTGGTGATGTTCCAAAAATCAATGAGTGCAATGGATCAGGTGGAGATTCGAATGCTGGCAAATTCACTTTGCCATTAGTACAACACATGCCAGCCGTTTCACCTGGAAATTTGGCTGCAGCACAATGTATAAATCTCATCGTCATTCCACCAATAAGACCATGTTCATTGTAATCCATTTCACTGCTGTAATGAAATGCAGCAAATTCCATGGCTTGTGCATGATGCGAAATTCGTGACTTTCGTCTTGATGCTCGATTTACTGACGGACCTGCAGATGTAGTTCGATGTTAATTTCGTAAATGTTGAACAACATTTCGTTGTAAATGTGCCTCTTCACTTTGAGATCTTCTATGAGACTGTTGCGCGACATAATTATATGATCGTTATAAAACAATAATTTTTGAATATCGTGTGTGCATGCTTGATTAATATTGTACATTTAAGAGGTCATAACTCCGAAACCACATATTGCACAGCGTACAAACTTCACAGAAACTATCTACATATTAATCTAAATATGCCCTAAAATTTTTATAGAAATCGGTTATGTGGATCTTGAGCAATAAAATTTATTCAAAATGTACATCGATTTTTATATATATAGATATTCGTTTGTTGCTAGGGGATCGAAAAAAGAAAGAAGGTAAATAATAAACATCTGATTTAAAAATTGCATTTAGAGAAAGCAATAACTGCACACAGGCGAATTCTATATATGGACTACGAAGTGCAAGGGTTCAGCTAGTTATAATATAATATAATATATATAATACAAATTTTATATGACATCTGAGATTGGTGTTCTCTACATAATTTCTCTATTAATGGTGAAACATTTTTAAACGATACAAACTGTTAAAGGACAATCAATATCACCATTCCACGTAAATCCAAAACATAAATAATTATCAACATATTTACGTTTCATTTTTAAATTTAAGCTTTTATCACTTATTAAAGCTGATTGTTTAACATTCATTCCAATATTTAAATTTGCATCAACATTACTACCATCCATTAATTTACGCTTTTTAAAAATCTGTCTATTTTTAAATTTAATTTACAATATTTCTATATCTTGATCGAAATACATATATCGTATAATGCGTAACAATTACACGCGCTCAATTTTCATTATAATGAGCTCAAGGCATGTTTTCATATAGTTATTATAGTATGTGGTAAACGTCAACGCAGCTACTTGTAATACCTGTATCGCGTAGTATCAGATCAGATCGCGTAATATTATAGCTGTTTTATCGTTTTTTTTTATTTTCAGGGGAATTTCGAAGTCAATGCTATCATAAATATAAATTATAATTTTGATTATTATATTTAGTTATGCTTAAAGAATTATAAAATAACAAAAACTGTACGGCACACAAGTGTGCCACGGCACAGTGGTTGAAAATCCCTGCATTAGACGGCACTCTGCATAGGCAATTCAGGGAATTTAGTGTTTTTTTACATTTTGCTTAATTTTCGCAAGTAATATGCAAATTTAGTCGAACTTTTGGTGGAACAAATTATAGTAAATACATTATTTAACATATAATATATACTATTTTATTGCTTTAGTTAATAGAACAACAAAACACTAATCAAAATCGATGTACGTACAAAATATTACGTTATGTTACATTTTTTTTCACTATTTTATTTTTATTTTATTTTAATCTTATATCTTATGGATATATTTCCATCTAGTCATATACACATATACATGAAAATGATATACATATATATTCATATTTTATTTGTGTAGTGTAAATATAAGCATTTACTTTATCGTTTATATATAGGTATTTTTTAAGCATATATGAATAATTTAATAGTACACTTTTTTATCGACATATTATTCAATTTAAATGCATACACTTACATCTATCAAAAAAAGCTATCGATCATAGGTATCATTTTATATTTCAACTAGAGTACCTAAATGTCTAAGTTCTATTTATTTTTTTTATTGAGCATATATATTTATAATTTGTATTTTTATTATTCTTGTAAAATCTATCATACTATTTAATTGAGTAGTTATAATTCAGAAAAAATTTAGATTAAGTAAGGTCATAAAGAATGAATAAAGAAAGTGATAATAAATATTTTGTTGGAACATATATTAATATCTGGACTTAAATAATTTATGTTTGACTTTGAGCCTATAATGTTCAGTGATAAAACACAAAATTCTGTTACTGCTAAAAATATTGACATTATTATTATGATCGTGAAGTTTTTACAAGACATTTCCTTCTTATTGGATTTTGTATGTATACATTCAAATATGAGAAATTCAACTAACTACCTGCACGATTCGACTATAGATCGACTGTCTTTTGCTTTCGGTGTATAACCATGTTTCATTTTTTGTTCGGAAAATGTGTTCTAGTTTTACATAACAAATTTAACGTTATATTATATCTTATTATGGTATCCAATAGAAATGTATATAAAACCAAAAGTTATATTTTTGATTTTTTCTTATACGAGTAAAAATTGTTGAAAACACATACCGTAATGTTAAACATAACATTATTATTAAGGTAATATTTGTATGATTCCGAATAAAGTTTGACGTTTTCATCACATTGTTTAAAGGATTCGTATTGTAATATGTATATGTGTTATAGTAAAAATCCGAAATTCGTCAACACTAATTTTAACTAGTCAATAGTAGTTTTCTCAATTCAATGTCGTTAATACTGATATTGACTAATTAACCAGGATTTCAATGTTGATATCACAGTTTAAATCCGAATAACATCAAAATTAGTTCTAACTAGTTAAAATGTAGAATTAACGAAAACTTCAATTGTGTTACTAGTTTTCAACTACAAGTTTGTATCGAAAGTAAATGTGAAACAAGCATAATTTTTACCGTTTATTACTATAGTACAAACTATTGCAGCCAGTGGTGGACTGGGTATATTTTTTTTGGTCGGCTGAAATATAAAAGGGCCCATCACCAATGAGGTCAATAGTAAATGGTAATGGGACTTTTTACAGTCTTACATTTTTAAAGATAACTAGATAATTGTTTTGAAGTTCTAAAAACCTCTTCCAAAATAATGTATATGTACCAAACTATTTTTGTAAGTACCTTACCTCTACTTGAGGTTCCATTTAAACTTTTACTCCTTATATAATGATAAAAATAAATAACAAAATATCTATAATGGTACCTATTTAATATTAGTGTTGATGCATATACTATAAAATAACATAAATAGATATTTGTATTATTCTCATTATCGCTACGTAACTGTTGCTTGAAGTCTATTTACTAGATCCTTACGTATTATAATAAAGACCTGGTATAGTATTTTATTAGTATTTTATGATATACATATATAATCAATAAATATACAGTTCATAGCTATTAAATGTTTATTATAAAGCCTAATTAAATTAACATTATTTTTATATTTTTTTAGCAAATTTATTTACAATTTCATTTTCGTCTAATTTGTTGATTACATATCTTTATATTTAAAATAAATAAATTTGTAAATCGATCTTGGGTCATGGAAAATCTAAGCCAATGTTTTATTGGTTTCATTGAAGAGAACAACCTTTCACAGCTGGCTGAAGTTATAGAAATAGATAAAGCCACTTGTAAAAGTATAAAAAGGTTTGGAAATATTTGTTTTTCGGCAATTTCTTTGACATAATTTATATTGAAATCTTTCTTTTACTACTTAAAACATAAAATGCCACTTTCATTTCTACTTCTAAGCTATTCTTTGTAATGTGTAGTAATTCTTATAATTATAATTATTATAATTAAATAATTAGTTATCATTAATCTTTCATTATCATTAATATTTTGTTATTTATACCTGTAAATTTATTGGGATCAAAAAATGTTAATACTTACAAAATATTCTAATTTTTAAATAATTTGTCAATTATTGAACGAAAAATTTGTAATAAAATAATGTAGAAAAAGGTAGATAAGGTAATCGGTTTTATCTAGTGTATATTCTCTTTGACAACGACATTTTCGGATCGGTAAACATTAGACAACACAGTTGGTCGAGATAAATGGACGTATCTAAATTAGAATTGCTCAACCCGATCACCGTCCTTTGCTCGTAATCATGTCAGGTGAACTAGAACGTTCGCCTTGGTATGAATCCGGTATATTAGATTTAGGATAAACATGGAATATATAAAAAAAAAAAAAACACGCTCATTATTCACGCGTAAAATACGTGCTTGCGAACGTCTACGAAAACGACTGGAGCAGAAAATATCCAAAATCTTTGGTCCTCCAGAAAACACTGCAAAATCCACCCAAGCGCGTTGTTCAGTATGTGTATTATAATATTATTTGACCCAGTGCCGATCGGTGGTGACCGGCCTAGCCGGACATGATCGGTGCGACGAACACCGTGCGCTATTTCGCACCGTCGCCGTAAGCCGTAAGAAAACGAACTGAAACCAAACCGCGGGTCTGCGCTGGACGACGCGTCCGTCCGACGCGTTTCGGACGCGGTGACGGTGACGAGACGGAAAGGCGACCGCGCTCTGCGTTGCGGGAGACGACCGACGGAGGCGGAGGTCTTACGCTCAGTCGGCACGACCTGAGCCGATAGCTGCGGACCGTTAGAGACCCCGATGCCCCGGTGTCCGCGCGCGCACAACCGCCACCGCACAGCGTGCTACTGGTGACAGTTGTACCCCTTCGACGGGACAAGGGGTACGAGAGGTTGACGAGTGGCGGGTGGATCGGGACGCGGATGGAGTGTCGGCGGAGGACGGGTTCGTGATCGGCTGGGGATGCGGTGTGAAGGGACGGAGGACGCGATCGGAGGCGGCGGAGTCCCTACCCGCCGCCTGCTCCACGCTCGCGGCACCTGTTGACAACCCTCGGCGACAAGCAATGCCGCTGCTGGTGCTGGTGCTGCTGCTGGTGCTGCCTGCTGCTGCTTCGGCTGCTGCTGCCGCGCTGGTGTCAGCCACTCTTGAGCCGCGGTTCGTTGCGGGTGGTGGTCCGTCGTAGTAGCATGCTCTCACACGCTCACGTCCGTTTACACGCATTTCGAATGTGATACTGTCGTATATTCCGTACACGGGTGACCACGAAACGCCGAGCGGGTGAAACACCACACGAGTTCGTATAACGCAAACGCACTCGATCGTGTCGTGTGTTAGTTAAAAAAAAAAAAAAAAAAAAAAAAAAATTAAAAAAACCAAAAGAAACAATAACAATCAAAAGTAAATCTTATCGCTATCTTTGTTGCCGCCGAAATATCGTATTTTACTTTTTTAGACTTTTTTCCCTTTCGCTCTTCCTCCCATCGCAAGACGCGCAGATCACTCATCGTCGCTTTCACGTTACAGGTAATGTACACACTTATTTTTTCAATTACTTTTTCGTACGTAGAACTACGGTTCACTTGGACACCAGTACCTGTTGGTCGAACGGTATCGTTTTTTCGTCTAACGGGTCGTTTCGCCATCGAACGTTTTACGGTACGTCGTTTTGGGCGAATGACCCGATCGGATTTTACGTATGGTTTCACGATTTCTTTGGCATGTCCTGGGCCAATAATCAAATATTTACGGTCCTTATTCAAATGAATATAAAATTCGGGCCGTTAAGCGGGATAAAACGGCTTTTTTTAGTTTTCGACATAAAACCTTGGTATAAAAATATTATTGGATAAGCTCTTTAATAAAACAAAATGCTTCAAGAATGATTTTTTCGGAAAGCACTTTCAACCTATTATTATATTGATTCGGTATATTGATATTAACAAATTTAAATTTAAATTCTTAAATCGTTAAAATAACTACAATAGTTAAAACGATATGCTCATTACACTAAATTAATTTCTACCATTTCAGTGAACAATTTGAATACGTTCGATTTCTGTTGTTCTATAGATAGAAATATCTTAAAATATAAATAAATGATTAACGATATGTTAATATTCTTACTGTATAAGTAGATGTACTATGGAAAAGATATTTTAGTTATTCTTATACAATAATTTTCACTCCCATAAATAATTTTGTTAAAAATTGTTAAATGTGTGTCAAATAATATTCACATGATCACAGTTGATGAAACAAGGCGTCTAATCATATCATGTGACTAAAATAGTTGTATAGTTGTTTCTTATAAACGAATTTCACTTTTGTTATTTTTTCCAAATAAATCAAAAAATAAATATTTTTTTTTTACCTAGTGAAATAAATGTATCTAACTGTTGTTCATTATACATTAATAATATGTCTAGAACATTGTACATTTTTTTTTAAATTTTGCTTTTTTCTTTTTTTAATAAAACAACTATTTTCATACTTCAAATATTTATAAAAATTAAAAATGTTTTGATTTTAAAATTTAAATTGTTATCTAATAATTATCTTTGGTTTTTCACATTTTATTTGAAACTTTAATTATTATCAATTGACTAATATATAGAGTTATTTAATATTTTTCAAATACGTTATAAATGGTCAAGTTATAGATTTAATATAATTAATCTATTAAATAATTTAAAAACGTGAAGGATACGTTTAATTTATTCTATATCAAGTTCACGTTTTTGTTATTTGTATTGAGAAAATGTTTGGTATGCTTATATTCAAAAAACTATGATAATATTTAGAAACGAGCATTGGACAGAGCTAATAAGAAATAAAGGCAATTTTATGAAAAATTGCAGATTCTCTTATATTTTATTATTATTTTTATTTTTTCGATTTCCCTGAAGCTTTAAATAATATTAACATTTTTTGTCAACCAAATGTGTTTTCAATTATAAATTAAAGTGCTTCAATTTAATTTGTTTTTTGAAAAGTAATAAATAAAATAAACTGATAGCAAATATTTTAAACTAAATAGTGAATACAGGATAATATATTATCACGGAATATTAAAAATTCATATCGACAAAGCCAGTAGGTATATATTTTTATAGTTTCAAATATGGAAACAATGAAAATCCTAAATTTACAAAACCTTTAATTCAGCACATTATAAATGTTGGTGTAAAAAATAAACATATTTCGTGTTCTAATTTTTTGGTTTTTACATTGTAACAGAATTATTTGACTTTTTTAAAGTGTAATATGTGTTTAATTTTATTTTCACACCAGTATACTATAAAATATGAATTGTAAAAAACAAGTTTGTGTAAACCTAATATTTATTATTGCAAAGTTGATAACAGTATTTGTGCTATTTATCATTAAATATATTTCATCAGTTGTTTGTGTTAAAATAAATTTTAAAACTTGACAATGTCGCGATGATACAATTAAATCAGGATACGTGAGAATCTTTACGTGTTAACAAAAGATCCTTATGTAGCTATTCAACGAATACGTTCTAAGGTATTTTTGAGATTTTATTTTGTGACCAAATATAAAATTTAATTTTAACAGTAATATTTTTATAGTTTTGTTCCGTTTCTATCATCATCACCTATGCCGACATTCATGTTAGTGGATAATTAATTAAAAAACTACAAACATAATAATATATTATATAACAAAGGATAATTGTTGTCACATATCTAATAATAATTATCGTGCACCGTTCATATTGTTTTACTGTTCACAAGAATATTATACTTTTATGGCCATTGGTGTTTGAATGTAACGAGTGTATTAGAGGTTGTCCGTAGAACCTAACGCTGTCATAACTACGGTATTGAAATTAGAAGTTAACAATTTGTTATAATACTATTACGCGTAAATGCACGTAAGAACACTAATCATGCCTGTGGTTAAACGTATAATATTATCAATAACATTTCATCCAAGCTGTTAAAATAATAATATTATTATTATTTATTATTATTATTATTATTATTATTGTTATAATAAGAAGCAAAGGAAATGATAGTATTAAGATAAAAAACTTTCTTACTCGTGAAATTGCAGATTAATGTGCATAAAATATTTTGGATCCAAGCCAGTGATGGAGCTAGTGTACCAATTTTACTGTCGTGTAAAACAGAAAAGGAATGACATGAATATATTTTCATGTTTCTTTTGTCGAGATTACGTAGTTGTATTATAAAAAAAAAAAAAAAAACCACTTACAGAAGTTTAACATTTAGTTTGGGTGCATTTTAATCCATATTTTATTTTCATTACATAAAACGATATGATGTTATTCGGGCTAAAATTCATTCAAACCGATCGTATTATAGATATTCACAAATGATGTGTGTATTTTTAGATATACAAAGAACTATTAATTATTTTAGTGTTTTTCATATAAAATATGAATCAGGACCGATATCACTTGTCTGGTTTAAGAAGTTTCGATTCCTGTATAAATATGTCTATACGATAACATACTAATTGTTATAAATTATTTTTTTATTAATAATATGAAAAATGCAGAGATTAATAGATTTGAAAATGGCACTAAATTAATTTTAGTCTTGTATTATTAAAATGTCGTTTCCAATACAGGGTCTGTCACCAATATAATAATATTACCTATTGGATGTTCATGGTCAAAACATTAATGTTTTAACTTAATGATGTATTATGGTTCCAATAATATTACAACACGTAGTAAATATATTAATAAACATCACGTGAAATACGAGTATATGAGCAACAGACACATGCAATATATACACACGTCAAAAATATAAGGTGAATACCTATTAAAATATCATAACATCATTATACAAGTTTCAATTTAAGTGTATCTTACCGTCATGACATGGTATTTCCGCGTTTCTTTTTTTAAAAAAAAATAAAAATAATTTAAAATGTAATTCAACGTTTCACAAATATATTACATTATATTCTAATACATATATTGTACGAAACTGGCTAGATTTTTAACCTCGTAGACAATGTGTAGTTGCAGATTATTTTTGTTGCCTTTTTTCACTTTCATGAGAGAAATCCATTAGTTCATTATTATTTTTCATTTTTCCAAACTTTTCCACTCAATTTCTCTCTAATTTGAGCACACTATCTCTCACTCAGTGGCCCACTTTTTCATTACATGGTTCAACACGTAGGTGAGCTTATGTATAATCCATTAACTATATTATCATTTTTTACTGTTATCTACTAACTATACAATACCGATTATTTTTATCACTTCTGCAACCACTTATATAACGTTACTTATATTTATTATTCTCATTTCAACCTATCTCCGTTGTTTTACAAACTTTTTTTTTTTTTAATTTAAACTTCGATTTCATAACTTTACAGGCTATTGTTCATATTCAAATATCTGTCTACATGTTGTTTAGATTAATAAATATTGTGGAATGCATTCTGACAACACAATTTTAAAAATATAAAATAAACAATTCTAACCTTTTAATTAAATATAAAAGAAAAATATAATATAACTATCATCTACTTGTACGTAATATTATGTATAAAATAAAAATGGCATTGATGAGACGATACTGTAAAATATATTTAAATAAACTTTATTATTATTATTTAAAACTAAAGTGAAATCGTGTTTATAATATTCATAGTATTGGCAATACTTCGTATTTATAATTTATAGTAACCGGTTATTATATCTAAATTATTAATTTTAAATTGAACATGATTTATTCATTCTTCGACATTACAACTTATGTAATTTTAAATCTTATAAAGATTAAGATAAAATTAACTCACGGATGAGTGAATTGTTTTCAATAATTGTTATAAAAATGTTATGAGTTATGACTTATTACTAGCATACCATGGTGGCAATTTTGGAGGAATTGCATTTTTTACGATCGTATTTTTTTTCTATTTACTATTCGAATAATGACGTATATATTATACGTTTTTTTATATTAAACTAAGAATAATTTAAATTAAATCTAGGTATGATAGTGTATTGAGCCCATCCGAATTGTCAACCTATGTTCTTTATATTTGGTTTTGTGGTTTTCTAAATTCATATCATGAATGGCAAGCATCTCAGAAAATAGGGGAACTTGACCACCATGTAACACGTTATTTCATTTGTGCTTAAATTTTTTACTCTTTCCGTATTTAAAACCTTTAGGAAGCACGTAGTACAGGTCTAATATACATAAATTATACATACATATTATAAATGGGTACTATTATACGCCAACACCAGAGAGATAAGATAGACTTAGATCGTAGTTTCTGCTTCGCTTCAGACAGTCCAAATATAAGCCCTAGCGGAAGAACTGTCGGTACAATTTCTAGTATCTCTTAAGACATAATTTTATATGTAATACGTATTATTATAGTTATTACTAATATTATTATAATGTGCAGTTTATTTAATAAAGTCATTAACTATTTTACTAACTTAAGTGTCTTCAAATATCTTTTAAACACCTTCAACCGGCAGCCGTAGACCTCCATTACGTCAATAAACAAATTATACTAGTACAGCTGCGTTAGATCTGGGCTCGCCATATTAGTTTTATGTAATATAAGTTTTATATCATATTAAATTGTAGAATTAGCAAATTAAAGACTTAGTATAGAGGACATTTTGAAAGAAACCGTATATTTCTGCCGTATTTTTGTTCTATAACAATGAATAGGGAAACAAACAACTAATTTTAATAATTCCAAGCGAGTACGGGGTAGTAGAACACGAAGAAAATCGTAAAACATCATTGTATCGAAAAGTTGGTAATATTGTAAAAATGTAGACCTAACAAAAAAATACGCTGGAATAAATAGTAGATACAACTATATCTTCAAGAGTGACAAAAGTTATACGGTGACGCACATATATTGATATAATACAAAATCACGGAGGGTGAGCATGTGTTATACTAATCAATCAAGCTATTTATCATAATTTATAATATATTATTAGTAATTATTAGACTGAATAAATATTAACACCAGCTGGTGAATTTTTTTGCCATGTAACAAACTTTATTGAAAACAACAATATTATAATATATTCTGACCATTCTGTATAATTTTTATTGTATTAAGTTTTGACATGCACACAGCGTGCCGTTAATGTAAACTTATATCGTAAAACGTGATTTATGAATAAAATGAAACTAGTTAGTTTTTAATGACAAGGTTAATTAAGGTTAAGAGTGTTGTCAAAAAGAAAGCTCTCATATATTTAGTAAGTTTAATATTTATTATTTGATATAATGTGCGAAAAAAGGCAAATTAAAAAAAAAATAAAATAAAAATATATATTTATTATTACATCGTCTGAATTACAAATATGTATCAAATTAAATAATTTTTATTTTTAAACATTTTTGTTTAATAAAAATTAAAAATTGTTGGTATATATTATAACAAGTTATAGTGTGAGAAAAATAAATAATTCATTAATTATTATTTTCTCTAAAATGTTGTGCTTTTCGATTATGCATTAAAATTAAGTAAAACTAAATCAAGAGTATTTGGACAATTTTAAAGAATCATTTTATATAGTCTACATATACAGGGAACGACATCCGCAAATAATTCGATTTAACACAAACAACATAAAAGTTTACTACATTTACCGAATGTTTTACACAACTTTTAATATAAACATGCAATTAATGTGTAGTGAATAAGTTGGAAAATCTGTAAGCATTATGATAATTATGAGTTTATATTGCAAGCTAAAAACACGTTAGTGTGAAAATTAATTTTTAATAATTTAATTTTTTTCAGCTCGGGTTTCTAGTACAAAACAGCGAATAATATATTTTCAATAATTCAAATATAAATAGGATTTTTCATACTATTTATTGATGACAAACAATTTTAAAATATAACATATATAAAAAAATATGCAACAAATGTTGTACATAATATAATATTATTTATTATGATTATAATATATAATAAGATAATACATACATATATATATATATATAGCATATATATATGCGCTTTCGGTTCCATTATTTCATATGCATTTTTCTACTTTGAATTATGTATCGTAAACAATTTTAAAAGAAAAATAATCTCCTAAAACATAATTAAAACCCGTTTAGATTAACAAAACACCATATTTATAATAAATATCTATTATTTCTTTTCTAGATTAGAAAATAATCCATTGAAAGTTTTGAAATAATTGTCACGATTGTTAAATCCGCACATATTGTTAACGTGGAATATTTACTTTGAAGTTAAATTTATAATGGTCGGAAGTTTCTATTTTATGCTATTGTTGTGTCAACTATAAAAAGTTTTAATTACTTAAATTACTTAAGAATACTTTGTAATACTTTAAATATTTTAATAGTTTAAAATATATCTATTTTTCTGTGCTTAGAATTCGTTTTCATGGAAAATCGAGTTTTCTTTTAGACTATTATTTCTAGTACGATAATCTCATTACTCACAATATATATTCTACCAATGTATAATATGAATTTATTTTCATGAATTGCTATATACAAACTACATTGTAATATCTGTTATTTCACAGTACATCTATAAAATTTGATTTTTAATAAATCTAATAATTCAATATTCTAATAAACAAACACGGAAATTAATTACATATAGTGAAACTAGAACATTTTTATTACCTTTAGAGTTTTCGCGTTTTTCTTTAGTACGTTTTATGGCCAATTTTAATAATATAATAATATTAATGCCAAATGAAATGAAGTTTAATATAGCAAATGTGACAAACGTAGCCACATGTTGATTTACGAGTAAGTACCGTCACTCAAAATTATAATAATGATAATATTACACAATTGAAATGCATTAACCACCTGGGCCTAAATAAGATTTTACCGACATTTATAGGGAAATTTAATTTTTTTACACATCAAGTTGATCTACAAGTGCTAGAAGAGAACGTGAACTAATAACGCACAATGGGCGTGCTAGCTGTGTACAAGGTGTACAAGTGCGTTGGAGAGTAAAAAAATGACGAAAGAGAAAAAAACATATTATAGGCACGATGAATCGAGAGGTAATAATCCACTTATATTTATCTATTTTTCGAACTTTTTCTCTTATCATATATTATTTCGTTGATCGAACGGTTGTCGTACAAAATGTTTTCTACGAAGATTGTTTTTCGTTTTATATTGATTTCATCTAACGTTTTGCTTTATAACGGTATACTATGGTATCGCGTAAACTATGGAACTATATTATGGCTAATAAATAGGTATATGAGTTTGGAATCCAACTGCTACGTCACAGAAATGTTCAAAAGTCGAATTATTAGTCACAACTCTTGGCGTAACGACATAACACCATGCGTATTCAAGTGGTCGCTATTTTATTTAATACTAACTGTACTATCAATTTTTCGAATCGAATAACTCGATTTAGAACCTGTTCAAAAGCAGCAAGTTCACCAAATCAACTCTCGCATAAAGTATGTTTGAATATTATTGTTTTGGATTACGTTTTGAAATTGTAGGCGATCAGGTTACTTCTTAAGAATCTAAAGATATAATTGGTTTTAAATTTTGTTTATTTTTAGATGGGATATTTATTTTTCCCCAAAATACGACGGTGTTTATCGCTGATGAGAATAGTATACCATATTATAATTCTGTTGCAACTCGACATAATAAATTGTATAAATAACATTCCCAATACTAACGTTTTCATACAAGTTATTTTATACCCCGTATTCCTCAGAATACAGGGTAATTCAAAAAATATAAAACTTTATTACACAATCAAAATTATTTTTAATTATGAAATATTTATAAATAAAATAAAATAAATAATGTTTATTTATGAATCAACATTATTTTAACCATTGCTACATAAATATTTATATGATAATATATGAAATAAATTATTATTTTCAATTAGTTACATAGAATAAGTATGTTGCAGTACCGCGTATCGCTGGTGTCAACGCATAGTCGACCGTATGTAGTTTTGGCACAGCGACGCGCGCACTGCGCCGTAAACACTAGCGGAGCTCAATGTGTTAAAAATAATAAATAATAAATCTAAATTTATTAAATTATATATTTATTACCGTAAAAAACACATGAGTTAAGTTCCGTGTAAGTACGTAGTTTTTTGTTTCTCTGCAAGGTTGCAGACAATGAAAATAAGACGCACAGTGTAGACAATTTGTTAAAATAACATGATTAGGCTTCAAAAAATACGTTCAAATATGAAATATTATTGTAATAAAATACTATCAGAATATTAGCTTAGAATTATAGAATTATAATTTTTTACATAATATTACAATTGGATTGTATCTAAACTAACCTTATAATATGTAATATTATTTTTTCAGTACGCTACCTTAGTAGCCAGTGCATAGATTTATTTTTGTTTTTCTTATAATTATTCATCAGAAAATGTATTTACTATGACTGCTCTTTTTAATTAAACTAAATATTGTTGCACACTTATAAGCCATACATTTAAGTGGAGTTTTAGATTCCCCAGTGTATTTTTTCGTAAAACAATTTTATTGAAGTTTGAATACTCGTAAACTTCTTGTGAAAGTATACGTTTCGTCGTTGTTTCACAAACAACTCATCGGGGTCCGAAGCCTTAGGGAAGTCGAGTTGGATATAATATCACATTTTTATATTAAGGGAAGATCAACAGAACCCAAGAATTTTTACTTTGTATTAAAACGACGGTTTTGTATACATATTATATCGATATATTTATTATTTTTCATTTATTCGTAGTGGTTCTGTTTTCGGTTGCGCGTTGATCGCATTGGTATTTAGTGCAAGCCAAGCGTTCATTAGTTGGATGTACTTCTATGGAATTTTCACAGCATTGTAATGTTACATTGTTTTCAAAAAATATTATTCCCTGTACTTAGATTAATACCTGATAATATTTCAGAAAAAACAACTTTGTTAAATAGAGCACTTTGCTTAATGAGACACCCACCATCCATTCGTTCCGCTATAGATTTCCAAGGTAAACGATTGGCTGTGCAAGATATTATTTTACGATATCCGTTATGTCACTGCGCGATTTCTGTTTCCAACGATTCAATCCGAGTGATGTTTCTTTTCAAAAGTTTTTTTTTTTTTTTATGCACTGAGCAAATATTGACTTAATACTATTCAAATAGAGGCCGTCAATTACTTCAGACGAACCCAAATATCCTTTTCAATCATGCTTCTTAGAATCACGAAGGACCAACTGATGTTTAAGTATAATCAAATATTATACCCGAAAAAGCTTCACATGTATATAGAATGTTTCGGTTTGTTTTATGGATTATTCAAGATACTCTGATTCGGAATAATTCCAACAGTTTCAAACTAAATTAAATTCTGTACAGCAATGATTATTAGTATAATTTGATACAAAGTCACTTTTATAGCGCTCCGTAATTGCATAAAAATCTCGTGATCATTTTTATATTTTATTATTTTTATCTATTTTTTATTATATTTTGATTATGGGTATTGATATTTAAAAAGTATTTTTATGATACAAAGATATTAAGCGAATGACTAGATCGGGTCTATATTTAGATTAAAAACTACGAAAAATTGCAATCGAAAAAATTAGTCTTAAATGAATCTGATTTATAATATTCTATAAATGCACGCAAATACTATAAATTTATAAAATATAATTTTTATATGTACCAGCTTTTTTATATAAAATAGTATTTATATAAATAAGCTCATTACAATATATAACTATTAAAATTCAAGGTAATTATTGATATTGTCTCGTAGTTTCTAAATATTTTATTTATAAAAAGAATTCAGCGAGAATGTTTTTTTTTTCTAACTTTTTCCGATTTTTTTTAACAAATCTGTTTTAGAAATAAAATATTAATCCATTTAGTTTAAGCTATTCAATTCAATTTTTTATGAATACCCTATTTGAAGTATATTACAATACATTACAATTATATCTAATGTCCATCAAGAAGTAATTCAATTTTCCCAGATTTTTTAACTTCATAAATTTCATGAAAGGATTACATTGTTATAGTGGTTATTTAACGTTCAGTGTGTGTAAGCCTTTTTCCATTTGATGACGACAATTAAATAATTAAAACAAACGTTGGAAGAATGCAAAAATACCATACGTAATGTATAATCAATATCATATATAGAATTTTACTAATCGAGAAAAAACACCATTGATGTTGCATTTATATAAAACAATAAAAGTATTACAGACGTTTATATGTTTGAAATATTTTGCATGACGTCTACAATAATTGGTAATCTATGTTAAGAATATCAAATTCCATCTAAACATGATTCTTAAAAAGAAATATGAAAATACGTACAAAAATGTAAAATTTTAATACATTTTTACTCTGGATTTCAAGCGCACTGTTTAGCTAATCGTGAAGTAAACAAATAAATGAGAATTATTCACATGCACTAAATGTTACTAAAATTTTGAAAAATTGGATGCAATTCTTCGTGAAATATGGGACACTATTATTGTGTGTTACATTGCGTAGAGCTTAATAGTTTGAAACATATTTCAAAGATGAAAAAAAATGCTTATCAATTTATCAAAATTCGTTTATTAACAGTATCAAAATCCATACAGAAATCGATACATTTTTACTTTACGTTTGCTATCAGTTTTCAGTCAAACTTGTGTTCGAAAATAAATTACAATGGATAAAGAGCCGGTATAATTTTGTATTGGATTTTCCTCTGCGGCATTGAATTTCAACAGTTTCAACAATTTGAATTTTTTAACGTAAAGTTTCATTGCATATATGGAGATCGGATGATCAGTCTTCAGCATAGTCATTTTTCGATGAAATTTAATAAATTAAATGCTGGACTAGTTTCTGGCAAAATTCAGTGAATTATGTCTCGCTGAATGTTCGATTTCGAGCGGAAGAGTACTAGAATACCAATATTTTGTACTCGTATATACATATACACATTTTTGTTTATGTAAAAGAAAGACGAGAAAAAATAGTAAACAACAAATCTAAATTTAATTAAACCACGATTTAGCTTAGTGTCATCCTTTTTGCTCTGGAAACCGGAAGGGAAGCAATTAATCCGTTGGTTTCACATGTCCCGGCTGACGGAAGACCCTTCGCTGGCAAATTGTATAATTTTAAAACTGTGGCACGAGGATTTTGTGTCTGAATAAGGTTAATTATTGCCGCATTTGACCTCACGGAGGGACGTGCCACACGTATATTTATATTCGTATAGTACATATATATATACAGAGGTTTTCTTTGGGGGAAAACGATTGCGAACACGCGACCACTTTTGGCCCCTATTCCGAAACGCAGACCAGCTGTAATTACTCACGTAACCAAAACGCAGGAATAATATAAGACTTTCTTATCTCGGTTCATTCGTGCTCTTAAACTCGCTGTATATTATATTATTGAGAGAAAAATTATATTCTTACACGACACCGATCGTCCGACCGTTCGCAAGTGTAGTAAGCATTCGGATTTAAATGACCGTCCATCAATTGGAATTTTCGACCCTCTGCGTGCCGGCCCTACGTTAACCCTCAATTATTTATAGTAAATCACCTGCGATCATGAGATGTCTGTTAAACCTGTCGTTGATGGCCTGTGAATACGGATGGTGAATTGTTTTTATTACGAGTGTGCACTTACGGGCGCATCGTGACTGAACGCTCGTCAACCATTTGGTTGTTCCACATGACCACAATTTATGATCTTCGTTCTGTGCGCCTTAAAAATCTGCAAATTCACGTAAAATTGATGAAAATGGCTGATAAACGAAAGTGTAAAAGAGCGTTTGAATGAACAATTTTAAAACATCTTAACTTTAAGATATGCCAAATCATTTTTTGGCGTTAAAATGTCATATAATCTTTTGTTTTCGAGTAAAATAAATTGAAAAAAAAAAAAAGTTGTTTATTGTCACTTATAAAATGCACCTTAAAGTTTAACAGCTCGGATAAAATAATAACCGATTAACACTATCACGTGTCATTTAAAATTTCGTAATATTGGGTTTCTCCGGGAACAACTTATTACATTTGTACAAAAAGTAAATAATTAAATTTACGTCTTTATATCGAGTTGTAATATTGATTCTTCCAATATAAAAATGAAGTATTTTTTTATGATATTATATTATATTAAACATCATACCGTACATAGGAAAAAATAAAATCAGAATATACGAGTACTTAGAATTTATAAATAAAACTAATCTTCTTTGGATTTATCTATGGTTATAAAATTAAAATAATAATAATAATAATAATAATAACAAATACAACCAGAATTAAAAGAGTGTCTATACATTAAGTTTATTATAATATATAATTTACGGCCAGTGGTTCCGAACAATACAATACCAACAGTGAAATATTTATCTTATTGTATCATCGCAATAATGATTATAAAAACAATACATTGTAAAAAACTGTCCATTAAAATCAATTACATCTCAAAATATATAAAAAAAAAAAACATCCCGATGACTCACCCTTGACCAATAATATTAAAATAGTTTTTTTGAGCTATAGTTTTCGTACCGTCTTAGACAAAATATGATTACAAGTTGCAATAAAAAATTAAATATCAAACATTTTGGGAACAATGAATTATTAAAAAAAAAAAAAAAAAAAATAATATAAAAATGTGATATAATAAAATAAAATGCTTTATATATTTATTCAACTAACCAAATATATTAATATGAAACAAACAGTTAAATCAGTAAACATTTTTCTGTTGAGTTTTTATTTTTATTATTTTTATCGAAATTAAAATTTCAGATTTATTGAATATTTATTAATATATTCAAATAGGTGCATGTACTTAAATTATTTGAAAAAATTATCGAAATCACAAAAAGTTCTGCATTTTAAAAATTAAAATATTAGTTCGATAAATTATATTAATTGATATATATTAATATTGTTTTATCAGCACGAAGGTATATCTTACAAAGTATCCACAATTAACATTCTTTCCCATAAAATCGCCAAATAAATTATTGGTGTTCATTGTGAACGCAAAATTAATTTTGCATCCCAAAACGTTTTAAACTCGTGAAATAATCGTTAATGATCTCATTACGTTGTAGTAATAATACACAAATATTTTGATAACGATCTATTTAATTTGGTGGAATTTATTTTGATTGTATTAAATCAATTGTGTTTGAACAGTGACCGAACTTTTTTTCCAACACTTAAGAAGTTCCCGTATAGTTGAAAGTTGTGCGACCGAGTTTTTGTGCTTTTCTTTTTCTTATCACATAGGGAATCGATTTTTTTTTATGGTAATGAAACAATTTATTTCACGAACTAGTAGTAAGTAAGCTGGTTGAAGCGATGAATTCTGTTAAGGGTTTGATATTTTTGTCCTTTCAAACGTTCTATAAATATGGTGTTTTAAATTACGACTAGGTCTTGACAACGTAGTGAATCAACGTTTGTACGAGCTGTATAAAGTGAAACATCTTAAAATAATAAAAAAAAATATTTATATTAATTTCGGAATTGAAAAATAAAAACGTCGATCCCGTGTACTTGCATTATTTGTTTGTAATTTCTCGATACTCCAACGTCAGTGTCAATATGAGTATCATCATTCGCTTCCCGTAAACCATTAAAAACGGATTTGGTATTATTATATTATATGATTTATGTATCTCGTCTAGCCTGGAGCGCTAAAGGCGATAAACTCACTCGAATATCAACTCTCATATAATCTGGGAAATCGTTTCACACTACTTATTTTTCTCACACAGTGTGCTGTGTACCGTCAGTCAACACTATTTACATTCGGTCGGAGATATAAGTGTTTGATTTACTCGTAGCACATATTAAAACGGAGAATGTAGTGATTCAGAAAAAATAAACTAGTCTTACACCGTGATCCAAATAATATTTAGACACCGTGTCCATCATGTCCATCAAATAAACGATACTCTTTGAATAGAATATATTATTATTATACTGACCATTCTTTAACTTCAATAGTCCCCTTAGGCCGAAATTTACTTTCTATTAGGTACGCTAAAACTAAAACTAAAAAATATCAGTAACTATGTATTTTACTTTTCAAATAAAACTCGTTTAAAATACTCTATTTAAATTTAAATGTATTTTTACATCCCGAAATATTATACAAGGGATGTCCCTCGGAAAAAATGTTATTATAACCTAACTTAACAATGTTCATAACATCGTCAGTAAATCCGTAGTATTACTTAAGATCGTGTTGTTCTTATAATTACAGTACCAACAAGTGTATATGTAATTTTTTCTATTTTCCTTCAATCGTCAACACTCTAGCATACTATCATTGTTATTCTACGCTTACTATTGCCCACCTTTTAGTTGTTAGAAAAAAAAATAATAAAAAAACTATTGTGTATTACCGTTGTTATGTTATTATTATGTTAATCGATTGTGTATTTTTGTGTTCTGTTGACGTATATGTACTAAGTTATATACGATACGACGTAGGTGTAATAAAGAATTGCAAAAGCCGTTAACAATATGAGAAAAAATGTGACAGTATTCGCATACAACCATAACCGTAACAGGTGATATACGATTCAAAAAATATTAATATTATTACGCAATGAGAAGATCTGTGCCAATATATTACTATGTTTTCACGATCGTAGGTTTGATATTACGATGAGTATTATCATGACATATCATGACAGAATATAACTTTCAGTCATCTTGTTATCGAAATTTAACATACAATATGTCTATAATAAACTTCAGAGTCGAATTTTGAAAGAAAGGGATGGAGGCAACTATAACTAGACCTTTTTTTTTTTTTTTTAGGTATACTGAAAATATGTGAGATTATATACTTAAAACAAATATAAATATAACATATAATACATTGAAATAGTAAAATATATTTTAAATCATACTGCAAACAGGGTAGCGTGTTACCTTAAATGCAGCACTTTTTAAAATATTAAAAATCACCCCCGACCAGCTATTTTGATTTGGATATACCCCTGATGTATTAGTATACGATAGAGACATTCTAAATGTATAAATTTTATGTTGTGTTTGTGTGAAACGGAAGAAGTGCACCAAAGTAGTATTTCCCACACAGAACTGACTGACATCGTGGGTTGGAAATTATGTTAAATTCATAATCTACTATCACTGCTGTATATTTCATAATTTAGGTATATAAATAATTATTCAGAAATAACCTTTTAAAAACACAGTCGGATGAAAATAATTAGGAATTTCAAGTTTAATCATAATTATTTACTTTCACCCGTAAAGTGCACATTCCCAGCATAGCTCACGTTTATAAATATTCGGAAAGCTTTTTTTTCTAAAAAATACAAAATGCGTATTCAAATCTAACTTAAATTGTTCATCAGTTTTACACACACACACATACATACACACGTGCATACGTGCATGACTCGTAAATCTTATTTTATATTAAAAATATACATTCAATAAGTCATAGGGTTACACACTCTCACTTCAGTGCGCACGAAACAGAAATATGATTAATTTTAATTTACACTAAAAATTATAAGTAAGCTTAATATATTGCTGTTTATTAATAATGGCCAATGAAATCATTACTCGTAATATACGATTATTATTATCATTATAAAATAATTTAAACCGTGCATGGTTCAATAAAAACTTACTGTAGGCCCTATAGTAGTAGTGTTATAAACTATTATTTTTATTTTTGAACATACTTATTTTTGTTATTGTTATCTTACAACTTTATGTATTGTTTCTATTACGGAAAATACAGGTATAGTTAAGTGATTAGGTTAGGCAAACTTCATAGAACTTTAGGATAGCAGTACAATAATATCGCGATTGAGTATAACTACATGGCCAAACATCACTCTCAGCGTTTTCGTAATAATTCATTATTGCTGTATACTATATTCGTGTGTTTTAATGGTGTTTGGAAAATATATTTGTAAGATGACTATTGTCCTTTTTTTTTTTTTTTTTTTTTTTTTTATTATGCCTTTGTCTTTGAACTTTACATCAATACGATTAAATTGAACATGCAGACTATTTACTGTCTTTAATATGATATAGGTACTCCTTGTAATTATTATTTTCGTCTTCAAAAGGTTGAGCATGTATGAACGTTTGATGTCCCTGTGATGAACAATATAATTTTTACATTTTGTTTCATTCCAAATATGTATATATAATATTATAACTAAACGACGTTCTTTCAGAAATTTAAATCACGAAATCAATGAGTATTGCGAAAGATAAATAATAATAACGAAAAAAAAATGTACAAATACAATAGGAGTAATTTTTGCTAATAATATAAAATACCATACAGTTTTAAAATAAATTTTCATAAGCAAACATTGTATTACGTACATATTAAAATAATGACCATCGCATTGTTCGAAATAAATGTTTTGGTGTATCGCAGATATTCACAGTATTACTCGTATTATATGTTTGTCACCAGCAGTCATTGAAATTAAATCGTGTGTTTAACGATCGTCGATAGCACAATAGACGACACAATATCAAACCGTACCACAGATGGCACCGACTACAAAAGGTGTTATATTTACTACTAATCGTAAACCATCGTTTACGTTCAAGTTTAGCGGTGTGTTTTTATGGTGGACCGGCAGATTGTCCGCCATTTATAACCATGCATCTCGAACGTCTAATTGCGAAATATCCAGGGCTTTCCTAAAACTTTGAAACTTAAGCTAACTTATGACTAAATTAGAATTTTGAAATTAAATGAAACACAAAACGAAAAAAAAATTCCAATTTAAGCGAAAACCACCAAAAAATCCTAAAAAAAGGACTAATATTAATTTTAACGTTTTCGAAATACGATTTGAACTAATTTTATTTCCTGCAATTATTTTATGATTTAAGTTTTGGTGGTGTAAATATATCGTAAGTTTAGCGCATTGCGAAACCAATATTTGACAAAATAGGCCCGGTTCCATGATTTACGAGGGCAAAATTATACGTGGAGAAATTATTTAGTTATACAAAAAAAAATAACAATATTTAGAAATTACCGTTTTCAACGGGATTAAAATATTAGGGAAATCGCTCGAGAGACAGTCGTACGTTCGGTTTGCTAATATAGCCGTACCGTTCGGAAAGATGACGGTTTGTATTTAATTGAACGTTTAGTGGTAATGTTCATCTCGCAGTTTTCATCGTGGTATTATCTCATAGATCCTATAATTTTTTTATCGCAACGTCCATTAAGATCTATGTGCCATGATCGTATGACGTTTATCAGTAATCTGGCCCCTTCGTCACCCAGGATCGTGCGCTCCGGAGAAATCGGTTTGATTCCATACTTATTTTTTTTTCGTTCTACTTTCTACAGATTGTGCTTAGACTTGGAACGAAATTGTGTCAACTTGAACCGAGTGGATAATCGTCGTCAACGGCTTTACGTTTCAGTATTTTTACCCGGTCACCGATTCGGTCTGTTTCAATTTCTGACCACGGATCGCGACTTTGTTTTTGAGTCGTTCGGATACACGTCTCGTAGTCGGACGCAAAATGAACATAAATGGTCATCACAGTCGCAGGCCTTCGTTCTGTTGATGTGTATTATCGATTTCTCGTTCTTTTGTAGCAAACAATTTGGCCGTTGATGTCGTTGCGGTTTATACGCGACAGTGAAGAGTGGTCTGTGTTGTAAATTAGTTTGGAAAATCCTATTTTTAAAAGTACGATAACTGTATTATTTGATGTAAAAATAATAAAACTGATTACCTAATTGAACAATATACCTATCAAATTACGAAAAACTTTTACAACTTATCAAGCCAATACAATTACGATAAGGACACAGAAATATCAAACAAAGCATATACCGCGCATTATTCTGTCTTTTACGTTTAGCTATCTGTACGGTGTGCATGTATGAAAGTTATAATTTTTCTTTTTTAAAACTGAAGTATGGGCTATTGTGCAGAAGGTTAGTGTATTAATAATATTGTATTTATGCTTTTCATGATTTAATCTAGTTAATACAAAGATGATTTATTTATTAAGGCTAGTTGTTATTCTTAGAACATAAAATTATGTAACTAATAAATAGAGCGCGGATTTGTATGCACTTAAAAGTATCGAAATATGCCATATAATATGCAGTAAAAATCATGAAATTATGCAAAAAATATGCAAGAATTTTTTATTTATTTAAAATTTATAATTCAACCTAAAAAAATTAATTACTTAAATACTTAATACAAAAAAATTTAGGGAATTTTCTGAACTTAATTTATTTTTAAAATTTTATTTATTATTAAAATAAATAATCAAATGCATTTCAAGTTTATCTTCTGTGAAGCTGTGCTATCGGTTAACATATTTTTAAAGACTGAAAACGAACCCTCGATGTCAACCGAAGTTATTGGGGTATATTTGAAGCAAATGGTATGTCAATAATCGACTGACACAGCAAGAGCGATTAAGTTTACGTCGTAATCGATTATTTATTTTATAACTAAATATATATATATATATATATAAATTATTATTTAGTGACTATGAAATTTATTTTTAATTTTTCTTTTTGACAAAATATTATTTTATACATTTTTTTTTTTAAATTTTCACTTCAATATGCAATAAATTTTAAATTTTGCCAAAATATGCAAAAATATACAATAACCTCTAAATATGCAGAAATATGCGAAAAAAAATTTCACCAATAGCTTCAATTTATGATGATTCGTAGAAATAACTGACAAAAATCCAAAAATATTGATAGGAAAAAAATATGCAATTGCATAAAAATCCGCGCTCTACTAATAAATGATTAATTATTGCTGTTACACGATACTTCTATAATATTGTACATACTCTTGGATTTTAACCTTATACATTTTTTTACTTATACTTGCGTATTAACGTGGCATAGCTATTTCAACTGTGTATTAACTAGTTAAAAAATAGTAAAAAAAACCTTTTCAATATTAATATTTAATTTTTGTTTATTTTATTCGAGGGAGTTGTAGTTATGAAATTAACGATTAAAATTTCACTATGATAGGAAAAATTGGATGATTGAGTACACAAATAAAATTAAAGCTGGCTTTAATAATTATGCGATAGTTTTATCATGAACATGAATTCAATGTAATAGAAATATTCATATATTTAGTAAAAATATGTTTTAGCCAAAAACAATATTTAATTAACCTATGAATGATGTATCAAAAAACATTAAGAAAAATCAAACGGGTCGACCATAAAATAATTTTCGGAATATTTTAAAATAACTAAAAGACAAAAAAACTACTCATTGTTAAGTCTTATTCCTCTCCTGAAAAGTCAGGAAAAGGAAGTGCTTGTTTACTTCTAAATAATTCTTTGGTATCACTAATATAAGTTACCAAATTTATAAATGTAATTAATGATGTAGATTATAATAGAATTGTAACATATACTTCCAATGAAGCCCTAGCTTTTTTAATCGAAAATGAACTAACAAAACCACAGGAACTATATATAAGACTTGAAGCCAAGAAAAAAATATTGATAAATACCCACCATATGCAAGTATTCTAGAAGGAGAAGAAAAATGTTATCCAGATAATTTACATATTTCTGAATCTAAATGTTTGGATCCTATGCAAAGCCTTTTTAACCACACTGTTCATAGAATTTTTGAAATAGAAACAGTCAAGTCAATGCAAATTAAAGAAAATATTTACCACTTTGAAAAGTTGTACAAATGGCGGATGGTAGCAGTGGCCAGGCAGAGTAAAAACAAAACTTTAATAACGATGATACATCATACATAACCGGCCATGACTTGTTCATGTTTTCATTAGTACCTATTTAGTTACATTGCTTAGTACAAGAAAAATATGGCATCGTCCATGCGTTTTTGTCATCCAATAAAATTTAATTTTGAAAGGAAAAAATCGATAGCAGTTAAAAAGAAGTTATTGCTTCTTAAATATAAATAAATAATCTATTGCTTACAGAAATATTATTCCCGATTCTAATGTGTTCTGACGTGATGTGATTTATCATGTCGAAGTTAGTTGTATACACTTTTTTTTTACCTCAACAATTTCAGAAACACCCTGTATATATAATTTAAATTATTTATTTATTTTAGTCCGATTATTTTTAATTTTATTATTGATTCTGGTACTCGACGGTCGAATAAGGAGATGATCAATATTTATTGGTTTTCTAGTATTGATATGCCCTTTCAAACTATATGCGTCCGTTTTCATAATTTTTAAAGAAAGAAAAATAAGAATAGTTTAATCCGATTCGTTAAATTTTTATTCTCCTTTAACTAAGCGTAAAATTAAAAGGCAAACATTGATTGTAATCTTTAATTATCATGTCGAGTTTATTACCCGAGGACCTTAAATACAACCCTATTATTCCATTTGAATAGGTAATTAGAGAAGTGTTCTGAGATGAATTCGATTAAATATGATTTGCTATTTTAATAACAATAGATAATAAATTCAAATTTTGAAAAGGTTTTTTTTTTTTTTTTTGAAATGGCGTGAAACTTGTAGATACAAGTACAATAGATACAATAGATCATAAATTATTGCAACTTAAAATTCTTAATAATTTAAACCTGAAACTTAAATCGATGTATGATTAGTTAATATTAATTTTTTTATCATAGTTTCCCTTATATTATTATCTAAGCTTGTTGTTCATAAGAATTACACATTTTTCAACATTTGGAAATGAAAATAGATAACAGTCAGATTAGTTATCAGTTAATTTGCATCCATAAATATACATTTTATAAAATGCATTATTCTTGTACATTGAATGTAAAACTTCTATTATATATTATGTATAAGAACCAAGCCTGAGCATAAATGAGTTAAAAAGTTAAAATTTAAGTTAAAAGTTAAGTTAATTTAACTTATTTCTTTACTGATAAATTAACTTAACACATTTCCTTACAGATTAACTTGAAATTAACGTATTATTTTTTTCATTTATCCCAATTAAGTTAATTTTGATATTCAAGACCATTAAAGTGATTTTATAAAATACCATATTCGATAACAAATTTATGGAATTTATAAAAATATAAAAATAAATATTTTGAAGAATATTTAGTAAGAGCATAATATTTTTCATGGTATAAACTAATAACAGAGGTTCACCATCAAATGATCTGAGATACAGCAGTAAAATAAATAGAAATTATAAATACAAACCACATTAGTTTAACAAAAATAGTTTAATACTCAAAAATAAATAAATAAATAAATAGGAAAAATGTTTCATTTACATAACGAAAAAAAAAATCGAGTAATATTCATAAACATAAATGTTTTAGTTAGTATTTTTTGTCCAAAATTGAAAATTTTTATAAGTACAAATAATTGAGTTATTATAATTTTCGCATTTTTGGTAAAACGAAAATGATCTAGAAAAAAAAATTGTTTTTTATTAGTAATAATAACAAAATATGTTATTCCTCGTTCATTTAGCTTACGCTGTGCCTTATACTCGTATACTCAATAATCTGATGTATTTATATATGATTTGTTTCTAAATATCCAGCAATCTTATTTAAATACGTCTTATACATGTACTTGTTCTCTGTACGAAGACGCTCGATTTTTTTTGTTGTCTACTTAACGCTAGGAAAGAAAAAACAAAATTAGCATACGTGGCACCGATTCATAAGCATATACACTGAAAGTTCTTTACTCACATGGATTATCCAATTGCACCGATTTTAAAGTTTGAACTGGTATTCCTCGTACGTGAGTGTCATTTTAAAAACGATAACACAATGTTAACGTAAAATAGTCGCTATTACTTTTAAAACAATTGAAACAAGTTAGTATAAAAAAAAGCTTGGAAATTTACTATGGGGATCTGAAATGAAAGTCGAAATGAACTTGCTTTTTATAGTTATAGTTATAACGCGCTTGTTATAGTACCTAATATCTTAGGTACTTTTAATAACGTGGAAACATAGAATTTTAACATCGTCCGCGGATGATAAAATACTTATAGTAGAAATGGTAATAGTATTCTTGTAAGATAGAGGTTCAGACAGTTTGGTTTTTTATCGATCGATATACTTTCGTACTGTATTCGACTGAACCCCTCATCCGTTGCCATCTACAAACACTGCGGTACACGGAAAAGTCAAACGAAAATAAAATGTATTTATTTGTTTATTTAAATGTAAGGCAACAGGTTTCTATAAGATCACTCTTATCACTTGTAGTAGGTATTTAAAAATCCCGTATAACTAATATCTATTTTTAACCAAAATATAATATTTTCGCTATCCCGGGGATCAATATTAAGTATTGTATACGTTGTTATATTATTATTATTATTATTATTATTGTTACGATATTGTGTAACGCGCACCTGGGCTTTATCTATATTCATCGGTATGTGCAGAACCACCCTGGGCGCAACTGTACGTGCCATCCAAATAATTGCTGCCATGCCATCAGTTTCACGTCCACAAAGGTCTCTGGCGTCAAATATTGCTTGCCTTTCGTACCTGGGACCACCCCATGGTAGTGAGGTAACAACGGCGTCCACCCTAAGATTAGTGGTGGTGGTGATAAGATTTATGATCGTAAAAAAGAAACTACAAGTCGACCGGGTTCGGCGAAAGGGATTAATAGAGTTTTATACTTATCATCATTCATGATCATTAATTGATATGATGAGCCACTAATTAATGAAAGACGAATATACATCGATAAGATGACCTCCTCTGCAAAATATTTTTGTCGTCATTTTATAAGTTTTTCTAGATACTTAATGATATTTTTTCTCTTTTCACGTCAAAAAAGTATCGTGGGAAAAATAACTACTAAAAATCTGCTCTAAATCGGTCGGTACTATAATCGTTCTCACCTGGGTGTCAGCTTTTGACGGGCCGAGTTCTGTGCTGGGGCCAGAGGTACTATCGGCGGTTGGTGCTAATTGCGCCATTTCGTCGGCCATCGTCCGTGCCCTTTTTTGCACCACCACGTTACACGTCCGTGCGGGACCGTTTACGTACTAGACGTCGACGTCTGACACGACGTGGCACATAACCACGTCGGCCTGAGCGGATCCGTTCACGTAAATGGTCTCGTCACCAGACACGACATCGCTAGTGGCCGGGCTCGCCTGGGTACATCCGTCCACGTACGATATCTTGAAATGGCTACACGTAACGTCACGAATGGTCACTTGAGTGTGGTCGACTGAATCTCCTGTGGTGGTGGTGACGGTAGCAGATATTTCGTCCGTTTGCGTGCCAGTGTCGGCTGTGGCCGTGAGGCAGTGAAGACGATCGGAACGGATCTGTTCACCGTCTCGCCGTCCACATTGTAATGCTCCGGCAAAGCAACTTTGATGACGAATCCATGGCGAGCTAAAGCGGGAAAAGCGTGAAGTATGTGTGAAAACTTGGGCAGATCGACCATCCTCGGCATCTCGCGCGAATTGAGAAATTCAATCGTACTCGCCGTAGTCGCCATCTGTCATCGCGTTCCAGAATGTTGGCCATCCACAGATGACACAATACACCAGTAATTGCCATACTTCTTCCGTATTTGAAGTCATATCTTAACTGCGACGGCGATTTTAAGCGCAACGACGAAACTGAAAAAACAATACGTGTCTTACATGCAGTGGGGTATTCTGTATCACGTCGGACGTGATAGCTTTGCGCGGTAGAGGAACAAAATCGTTACGATTCGTTTTATGATAGTATCATGTAGTTCATTTACCTCGTTGTGGATCTCATTTTTTTTTTTAATGTTTTGATACAAGAATCAGGAAAATTATTTTTAATAGTAGTGTTCTCTTAAATAATGAACAATGTCAAATAATCTCGAATTCGTTTGGTAATAATTTAGTTGCGATATATTTGCCTAATAACGTTTAAAGTCAGTTGCATAATCAATACTGTTAATGGCCAATTTGGTAAAAAAAAAAAATACAACTTGAAATTAAATTTAGAAACTAAATAAAAACGAATAATAGTATATAAATTAATATAGAACTAATAATAGGGGTCCCACCGGTCTCGGATAAAGTAGTCAACTGTCTTGAGAATATTGAGTAAAAATGGCCATGCCCCCCCATGAATTACATTACCATTGTCATGAAAAGTGACCGTAAATCTATATTACATAAATAAGCAAAGGCGGAACTAGGGGGTGGAAAACGATGATTCATCCCGGGGTGAAAATTTTAGAGGGTGTAATTTTTGTAACTATTACAACTAATTTAATATTTTTTACTTTGTTAAATACTGATATCAAGTTAAAACTCAATAAGTATGATTGTATATGAATTATTTGAAAAAAAATTCTCAAGAAGAGTATTTAATTATTGGTCTATGATAGGACGTAATTTTAACAATAACCCCGGGCGTAAAAATTCATAGTTCCACCTCTGTAAATAGTTACATATTATCATTCATTATATAATACAATTATTATGAAAATTATTTCTTAATCGATAATATTATTAGATAAGATTGATATTATGAAATATTACTGAATATGAGAAGAAATTAAAAAGCTGATCAACATTTTGAGATGACTCTTTTATTGAAATTCAATAGGTATTTTGATTAATCTATCCTTTGTATTGTTTTATTTGTTTGGATTTTAATAAAGTTAAATAATGTTGTGTATTTATTTTAATGTTTTGTATCTAATATATACATTTATTGTCTATATAATTTTATAGTTACACTTCAGCTCCAGTAATTATTTTTAGCTTTTATACTGTTGTTGGACATTAAAAAGAATATTTTTTTAAATTATATTTATTATTTGTGATTTGTATGAAAAATTAATAAAAACTAACCATACATAAATTATCGTAAATTTGATATTTTAGTACTTAAAAAAAATTTCAAAAAAATGTATATTTCTCTACTTTAATTAGAGTTCAATAAAAAATATTCTTAAATAATTACTGATTTTTAATTATCATTGATGTTAATTAAGATCTGCTGTAAATTGTTATTATATATATTTATATATATATCACTTATATGTATAAGCGCTTAATATACATTTTTTTTTTTTTTGTAATTAACATAACTTGGGTATTAATTGAAGATAAGTTAACGATATTTTTTAACTTATTTATTAACTTAATTGGACATGAATTCAATTATTTTAACTTAACTGGGTTGAAAAATATTATTCATTTGCTCAGCATTGATAAGAACAGATTATGAGGTCTGCTATGTGGATACATATTGTTATTAACAATAAAATAATAGTGTTTGTTACCCAATTACAACAAAAAATATAAATAGTAAAATTATTAAAATGTATCATATATATTTATTTACTAAAACGTATATTTATTAAATAAAAATAAATATTATAATTCTATCAATGTTAGGTAGAATCTAAAATAAGCGGTCGGCTTGGTAATGAGGGATAATGTTCATTGTCCTTGCGTCCTCAAACACGCATATGTGTACAATATCAAAGCTAAACATCTATTTCATGGTAATTTAAATGATTCGATATAAATGGACGAAACCATGTTTATTATTTAATTCGATGGCCATCGATTCAAGTTGAACATCTTTGAATTAATATTGCTATATTTTAATGTAAGCGTTTACTAATTTTTCATCACAGAAATATTCGCGAAAAACTACCAACAAAATATTATTATGCCCTCAAAAAATGTGGCTTGTTCTGTAACTATTGATCTGCAGCGTCGAAGTGACAATAGTTATTCAGACTTAAGGGGAAAAAATGAATGCGATTCGTGCGGGGAATATTACTGACCACAATGCCAATTACAAAAGTTATTGAGTTTGTAAAAAGCTTATGTTTGAGTTTACAAATAAACACCAAAGACTAAAATTGCAATATCTCAAATACCGATCATAAAGACTATCACGCACCAAAAAATTCATAATTTCATCGATCACGTTTTATAAGTGATTCTAGTTCTGAAAAAATTCGTCATCCGATTGTCATTCACTCAAAACATGTATTACGGTTTGTATTTCGATTGAAATGTCCCACCACCAATGAATTTGTTATCTTTTATTTTTACGGCATTTTAACAATTCTCACTATGTCATTACGTCTTCCTTATGAATTTTGCTTTTCATTTTCAATTATTCACACGAATATTCTGAGAATTCATAAGATTTATGTGACGTATACAGTTAAAAAATTAAACGGCTTGCGGCATACCACCGTGCGAAGAAATAAGGACCACACTAATCTGTTAAAAAAAAAAAAAAAATGCCCACAGAAAACGTTTCCTCGTTATAATATTTCGGTGTTATTACTGATTAACCAACTAACATAACCCCAGTAATTCTTGATTTCTATTTAACCGAATTTATTGTATATGCGAATATTCTCTTTCGTTCTATCGGGTATTTCATACTTTATTTGTTTTACTCGATCCGTGTACACTCTGGCCTTCATACGATTTTGGTTGCAGGCTGAAGCATATGCGCAACTAGGAGGTATAATAGGGTTTTTAGCACCCCAGAGTTCAAATGTGGTACTCCTGTTTTTATTTTTAGCAATTTCAGCATCCCCAATATTTGGGCTCTAGTTGCGCCCATAGGTTGGACACGTATTTAAGTACATCGAATCGCACTCCACGCGCGAACCCGGTGGCCAACAAAAATGTTTCAACACGTCAGGCGGAAAAATCGTGTACACAATTTAAACGTACTGAACCGTTTACGATTAATGTTTTCATTCGTACGAAACGACGTACAAGAATAATGACGGTATCGTTGAACGACAACAGGACACGCTGTCATCCTTGGTGGCTGCCGGTCAAAATGTTAATGCGTCTCATGACGGTTGCTCGGGGTCTAGCAATGACCCGGTGGTTACGTCGTCACCGGTTGTTCCGTCCCCTTCACCGACCGATGTACAAGGTGCATGGGAGTTGGTCGGATCGGTGTTAACATCGTCCAGGGTTGTGGCCGGGTGAATAGTGGTGCTCGAAATGTATCTCGACCACCACGGGACCGGGTCAAATATGATAAAAAATAAAAGCAAAAGGCAACTCGTATAATGTTAAATCGTTTATAACCTACCTGCTATCTACTTTTGTTCGGTTAAAAATAACGAAGCACAACGATCAGCGATAAAGGCTTTCGAATTACAAATCTAAAAATATTTCAAATAGGATTTTTTTTTGTTTTTTTTTTTTAATTAAAAACGTGGATTAAATAAGGAACGATTTTTTTTTTTATTATATGGTGTATGTGAAGTTTATTTATAACGGTACATCTTCCACGTTGCTCTATAAACAAAGTCATTATTCTGAGTTTAAGACGTCTAAATCTCTTTTTATAAACCTCGGCATGTCTTATCCGTTTACGTAAGGTTGGTCGATTTCGTTTTTGGTTTCTTCAAAATATTATTTTCACTTGGGCCGCTAATAACGACGTCGATTTTATTTCATTTCATACCCATGACATCTAGACTTGCTGCGCAACAGTACGGGCGCAAATACCAGTATCTATTTTTCGACAACTTACGCTTACTTTTCGACCGCGTAATACATCGCGATATTCGTGGGACGGATAAAACCCTTTTCCAATGTTTTTCGTACCTATTTATTCGTACCAACAACCCATTTGTCTCACCAAGCACAACGATTTTTATTTTTCAAACCCGAATCCGTAATTAATTTATCGTTTGATTGTCATGTTATAGAGAAATTAGCTATTCCGACGCACGAATTGATCATCCGTTTGATACTGTGCACCAGTTTGTTTGCAATTCTGTTCACACAGAAGCGCGTAACATCCATTAATACAGTGTGTTCCATTTTACATTTATCACTAAATATCTCAGTCCGATAATCTTCCATTGAAATACGGTTCTCGGTTCTCTGTAATAGTTAGAAGGTACTGAAGAACAAATTATAGTAAAATTTCAAATTTTTAACTCTTGTAGTATGCGCATGCGTAATACAAATATTTTTATTTTTTTTTTTAATAGCAACACTTATACTATTTTTGTTATCAAATATGGATAGATAATTTTATTCCAGATCATTTCAATACATTTTCTATAGTTTTAAACCTAAAATGAGTTTCAGATTTTTGAAATTTTAAAATAATTAATTTTTTCCATTTTATAAAAACATAACAAATTAATTAAACACAAAAAATAATAATTTTTTATCTAAAATTAAATAAATTTTAAAATTTTAATAGAAAATTACCGGAAAAAAAATTATACCAAATAATAAATAAATGAATATAAAAATAAAATTACTAATTAAATGTACAATGACGTTGTAATTTACGTTAGTATTGTGTTAGGAAATTTTGAACATTTTATTACATATAAAAAAATAAATATTAATCAAAACAATGTAACAGAGTAATTTTTATTTAATTTTCTACTTCAAATTCTTAATTCAAATTTCAAATTCTAGAAAAAAATTCATTCAATACAAGTGTGTTATGTTTTTGGTAAAATCAAAAAGCTGTGACTCAGTCAATTTTATGTTTAGATCTATGGTCAAAATGATTTATAATAAAACGATCTATCCACATGCTGTGACAAAAATAAATGTTGCAATAAAAAAAAAAAAAAAAACATTTGTATTGCGCATGAGTTAAAAATTTGAAAATTTCCTTTAATACTTACTTCAGTGCCGTTTAGCTATTGCAGCAAATCGTATTTCAATCTAAGACCATCGGTCTGAGACATTTAGTGTTACATTCAAGACGGGACACACTGCACACGAACGGGTACGAAACGTGATCTGCGAAAAAATGCATTTTCGTTTCGTTCAACCCGTTTACAGTGGTGGCGAGCACCTCTGAAGCTGCTTGTTGCTGCTGATGCTGCGAATTCCCTGTTCAAACAGTGTTCATATAGTGATATGTAGTATGTATAGTAATCAGACCCCAAATGAATAGCAATCAGGGTCCACCTGTTCCACATACTCAGACGGTGTACGCGCGCATGATAAACGATTGTATAATATACTCGTGTACGATGATTAATGATGCACTCGTCGACCCACGCCCGATCTCTACGTATTATTATTTCCGTTTCGATTTTTAACATGCCGGACGCGTTGACTTCGTAGTACTAGCCGCTCGAGTGACACGAGCCGATCCGTTGCGATTCGTCTCGGTGAACAGATTCACCGATGTTTCAAAACGTTGTAAGAAATGTGCATCGACAATGATGTACCCCAACAGTTAGTATTCATTTTATATCAGATCTAGCATTACGATGCGTTTTTTACGGTCAACGGTTTGCCACGGTCAAATATAAAAATGTAAAACGGTCCGGGGTTCGAATTAAAATCGTTACGATGAAAATATTAACAAAGATAATTTTACGGGAAAACGGTAGGTATTATAATATTATAGTTTTAATACGTTTAAAATAATTTAATGGAAATCGAATTCGTTTGATGCGATAAGATCCGCCGTCGGCCGCGTCTCATATAATTGAAACGGATAAGCCCTTCATGAATCGTATTACGTTTGGCAAAAAATTATTTTAATTTCTTGAATGTTTAATTTATGTAAACCGTATTCAAGACGTTTATGGTCGTCTTGAAAGCACACTGCAGCATTCGTTTTTAAACAATATTCATGACTCGGAGGTAATTATTCTAATTCTGAAAATAAGTTTAAGTGTCAACGATTGGATTTTTCTTCCTCTAAAGGTGACATCCGAAATGTTTGGAAAAATATTACTGAATTGAAGGCTGACATTATTGAGCAATAATAAAAGCTTATAATTTGTAACCGTATCATGTGTATTAATAATTCATTTATCAAATTTAAATAAATATAATTAGAGATGCTTTGATCACAATCTGAAACGGACGATTGATGCGATAAAGTACTATATATTTACCATATTTTAATTTTTTTCATCTACTCGTATTATCTTTATCTAGATGAATTTGGACATATTATCTTTCATATTTATCTAGATAAATTTTGGATTATCTATTTCCAACACTGATCATTAGGCATACAAATATATCTACAGGCATAAACGTGATGTTTAAATTTCCACGTATAGTACGCCAACGACAACATTATTGTAATATCTAAAAATGAATCCCTATTTCCCTTGGTCACGCCATCACGCGTGAATGGATTGACAGATTTCGTTAATTTTATTTTTGATGTGTTTATTATTGTCAGGAAAAGGTTACGAAAGAAAAAATTAAGAAAATTGTGCGGAAAATTAGATAATTTAAGAATACTTAACCACCATATAAAATTATTTCTAATCTAACTTTAGTGCTTTGGACAATATCAACTTTTTTAATATACACTTTTGACGTTTGACATAGAATTGACAAAATGAATGCTGCAGATATCGTCAAACAGGATGTAAAAATACTGAATATCGTTTAAAATAGATGGAAATAATATTATGTATTTATTCATGCTTTTATTGAACGACATAAGTTATACTCGTATTAATAATTTATTTTCAATATATTGAAGCTCATTATAGTTATTAAATAGTATATTAAATCAATATTATATATTTTTTTAGGTTTCAAAGGCATCGTACTTAACGGATTTAACAAGATATCAAGTTTATACTTCGTTAGGTAAGTTTTAATAATTTGAATAAAATAAAAAAAAAAATTATTATTTTATCGTAATACAGCGTCACGTTATTATACAATGTAAATTGCGGCTTATATACTTATGTATAAAATATACAAAAAAAAAAAATTGATATAATTGTTAAAAGAATGATTGAAAACATATATATATATATATATTCACTATTTGCAAATTAAGAATGGCATTAAAAATAAAAGCAATTCTTCTCTAATTTATATAATAAAGAATATTTAATTTTAAACTCATATATTATACATTTTATATTTAATTTTAATACTTACTGTAAAATATCTAAAGTACATAAATATTTAAAAAATAATAATCATTATTTTATTCAAATCCCTGCATGGATGTTTATGAATTAATTAACTCGTAGAATATATTTTTAGATAGGTATATCTTTTTAATTTCCGTTACTTCGTGGTAAATTTTATCAATTAATTAAATTTCATATCTTACTGAAACTAATTCAACTAGTGCGTGACATTTGAATTACATTTTTATGGATTACATTTACATTTTTAAATTAATAAAACTTATCCAGACTATATATAACAAAAAAGTAATGACAAATTATTAAATATTTCATATGTCCAATACAATGTATGAATTAAAAAAAGAAAATAATAATACTGATGATAATAATAATAATGATGATGATGAATTAAAGTATACTTTTTGATTATAATATCTACGTTGAAATCCAATTAACCATTATTATTATTTTCAATCGTAAATAGTTGTGTTACAGTAATCGCGTACAAAAAAATCTGTTATACTTATTTTTGGTTTTTCTTTCTGTGTATATTACACATTTAAACCATATGTAATAATGGTATATAAATATGATTGCGGTACATACAAACTTATAAATTAGTAAACAGTATGCAGTGATTTACCAATAAATCGAATTATTCGTCTAAATAGTTCGATGATTGTAGTTAGATGTATTATTTAGTTTATAGTCATTTTGATGATCTATTGTAGTGTTTTCCAACCTTTTTTTCATTCACGTTCGTCATCAACATTTTTTTGTTTTTATTTCTTGTTACTAATATTATTACAACTCGTAATAATAATACTCTATAATTACATTGAAATAGTTTATGAGAAACTAACATACATGATTTCAATTTGTTGAATTTTGATCAATTTAAATTGATTAATTGTTATAATTATTACCCTAGTTGAGGTAAATAGTTTTATTTGTGTCGTAAAAGTTTTTCGTCCTTAGTAACATTATATATTGCATGTTTTTAAAACAATCCGTTTCACTGAAATCAAATTTTAAGTTTTTCACCATTTTCTAATTTTTTTTTTTTTTTTCACGTACTCCTGTAATAGATTGTGCTCTGGTGGTTCATCCGATGAACTCTATTTCGTTTTTTAGCGCAAAAGCTGATTTTCACCAGACAGTTGCTTCCATCGGAGTCCGTCGGAACGAAGCGAAACACGCAGTGAAATCTGAAAACAATTTGCTTCGTCCGACCGGTGTGCTGTCTCGTGCACAATGCAAGCCCCCGCTCGACACACGCGCATGGAACGCGATAGTAAAACATTAAACGAGATGCGCGTGCGTATGCGTGTAAGATGAGGGGAGACTAAAGAAAAATAACCGAATTAATCTTCGCCAACTCTTGACCCAGAACCTTTAATGCGTTCCCGTCGGTATTATATATCTGTCAACCAAAATTTATGATGTCTTGTACCTCGTTCGGTCGGATACCGCGTAGTACCCCCGACGGAAATGATGTTTTCTTATAAATGTCTTTGTCGTCGCGCGTCCCCATGTCACCCGTTTACCCTTTAGCCGCGGTGTTTCCGGGCGCGCACAGCACTTGACCGAGACGGAATGATTTTTGATCGCCGTCGCTCCGCCGTCGCCATTCGTTAATAAACAATAGCACCACGAGTGTAATGTTTTTGTTCGAGGAGACTCTGCGGTGTGCGGGTGGAAAGTCTGTACACAATGTGTATAATCAAATCTTGAAGCTCGACTATACAGTTAACATGGGGTTGGAATGTTTTTCTTTCAATTTTTTTCATTTTTATTTCCACGTAAAAAAAAAAAAAAAAAATAAATCGGTTCCCCCGAATAGAAGAAAATATATACTTACAATGGTTATATATTTTAAATTTTTCTCGTTTCGTGGAATATTAAATTGACATTTTTCTAGTAATATTTATTGCGTGTCCAGTTGACTGGCTAGACCCGACAACTTTTATGCTTACAGAGCCGTCGACGGTGGGTGTGTATTTTAACATTATATTGTGCGTTTGCGTGCACCAGCTATGAAAAAAAAAAGTATTTTTTAATGATAATTTTTATTTGACGTAGGTATAAGTTGAAAGATTGAACATGATTTATACACTACAAAAAAAAAAAATGTAAAGTTTTATTTGTATAGTTTTCTATTTATTATGAAATAAGAGTTGTGAATAATTATGTATAATAATTATAGTTTCTGATAAAGTACGTAGACTTATATATTATATGGAAAACTATGCAGTAAAACCAAAACACTATTGTGGTAATTTTTTTTATATATCTTATGTTAATTTAAACATTCTTATATTGTATTAATTGAATTTATAAATTATTTTTATATGATAATAAAGTTCGTTGTTTTAAAATGTTTCAAACTATAATATGATATTAATCGTGTAGAACTTTTTTTTTGTAAAATTCTTTCAAACATTAGGTTCATGGGTATATCGAAACTTTAATACAAAAAAACAACAAAAAAAAAATTATCATCGACTTTATTAAAATTTGTTGATGACATTTTATCCAGAAATAATTACATATGTAACACAAAGGCAGTTGATATTCATTTAAAACTACGCATTGATACCACACAATCACGTTTCACTTTCATAAAACTACAACAATTATTTATTTATATTTTAACCATACCAATTTAGAGAGATTTTGAGAGAGAAAGAAAAAGACAGACAGAGAGACAGATGGACAGACAGATAGACGGACAGACAGATGGAGTGACAAATAGATGGACAGTTAGGTGGAGACAGAGATAGACAGATACAGAAAAATATAAAGAAAAAATATAACTTAAGGTAGATACCAAATGACATAACTTGATTATACCTTCCAATATTTAAAATTATAAGATAAATTAAAAATTTCATAACTTGTTTTTATTATGGGGAGAAAAACATAAAAATTAATTAGTTTAGTTTTTTAATCAAGTAAGATATAAAGGATCATCTTAAACACATATGGTAAAATTTTTATTTTCATTATTCAACCAACTGGTTGAGTAAAAAAACTTAATTGTATTCACTAGCAGAATTAGCCAACTAATATATTAGTATAAGGTCACCTTTTCAACGCAATGACATTCCATTTGCTAATCATTATTGTAATCAGTGGAGCTATATACTGTCTTCGTAGTTTATCAAATTGGCAATAATTTGTAATTATAATAAATATAATATATTTGATAATATTTACCGGGTAAATTTATCCTTTTCTATATAAACTTACATTTTATACAAATATGAAACCAATTATTCAATTTTTAATAACGATACTTTGAAATTTTTTCAATAACTTTTATAAAAAAATAACTATTTTGTAATATTTATAAATATGAACATTTTAAAAGATACATGACCCAGCTGGTTAAAGGATGAAAGTACACATTTTACTATAAGTGCTGAATGTGATCCACTTCTATTAAAAGTGTACTTGGACGATCAAACTAATACATACAGACTTATTTAAATCTTATGGGTTACTTTGTATATTATTTGGAAAGTGCAAGACGAATGAACTTGTACAAGAAAAAGTAATTGGAAAGTACGAGTTACAGACTCTTAACATTTATAAACTAAAGTATAATATTCCTAGTTATTGGCATGAAAGAATTGAAGTTTGTACATCAAACTATAAAAATTATACCAATGTTTCAAACGTACCTAATATTTATAGCATATATAGAATTAAGTTAAAAGTTGAATAAATAAATATATATATGCATGTGTATATTATATAAACTGTATTTTTATATATTTATCTTAATGGTCCTTATTTAATCTATGATCTCTAAATATATTTCATATTTGTATGATATTTTGAAAATGTACATTCATCCAATTTTTTTTCAAAATTAATATATTCATAACACGTGTAATAACTTATCGTACGAATCAAAGCACATTATAATATTAATTGATCATTTCCATGATAAGTTTTAATTAATTAAAAACTGTACACGACTAAGAAGTATTAATTAAAATGTTAAAATGCAGACAATTTAAAACATTTAAAACAATTTGGTATTGGCAAACTCTATTTTATTTTACTGTTCAAAATAATAATTATGAACTACAATTTAATTGGTTACATTTTAAAGAAATATAGTTTTAAGAATTCCGTGATATGTTTTTAGTGTAATTTACTATTTTATAAATAAAAGTTAATAATGTTATTAGTTTGAAAGGTTTGAAATTTTCTGTGAGAATTTTCATTTTAGTGAAATATTTTAGACGATTTCTAGAACCAACAACAAATTAATAATCTTATAGGATGTTAAATATTTTCAATAAATTTATTTAATAACTAAATTTTAAAATGTTAAGTTTCAGTTATATTTTTCATACTTGATTAAGTACTGGTGTAACTAAAGTTTAACATTAATTCCAAGTATTATAATATTATAATCATAATTATTTCTATAATACCAATTACCTCAACTTTCTTTCTTATGTTATAATATACAGATTAAAAAAAATAGTGTAATTGGCAAATAATTAGTATTAAAATTTGATTGATCGTAATAATATATTATTTTTTTGCTTCGCTTCCATCGGTGTAAGATAAGTTGTGCAACAAAAAAAAGTTATTGCTAACACAACATGTTTTCGTAATTTGATGGTTATTGGTAATCAATCACTATGGCATAAATTTAAAAATGTTGATTAAATAGTACCTAAAACAAAGTTATATTGTGCTTTTCACCGATTTAAATTAGCCGTTGTTTATAAAATGTACAATAAACTGCGAGTAAATTAGTATCAAACTTTGAATATGCCTATAGCATATATGATTTACACTGAAGAAACACTTTTCACTTTAGAAATGTGGCGATCAGAAATTATTAAAAAGTTAAATAAATAACTAAATTACATGTCTATCTCAAAATTAAAACTTTGAGCTGATAAAAAAATTTCTTATTAGTAGTTTAAAATAAACATGTGTGGATAACATATTTTTTGCTTACTGCGCATTGTCTAAATTCCATAATGTACCGATTAAAGCTAAAGCAATGATTTTTTTTTTTTAATGATTGATTAGCTTTTTTCGTATAATATTTACATATAAACTATGAATTTTTATGAAATTATTACTATATCTTAAATATTTATTTATTTATTCATTTACAATATTTGTTACATTTATATTGTTTTAATGTCCCATGATTTTTGACCAATAATGCACTGTATAAATCCCTACAAACTCGAACTGTAAACGAAATAGCAACCCGACATAAGAAAAAATTACACTTTAAACTCCATTTAAGCCAAAAATCGTTAATCTGCCGTACGCCCTCGATCATTCTTCCTAATAATCCATCAAGAAGGCTTAAAAGAAAATTGCCAAGAGACGCTTTTAATTAAAAAAAAAAAAAAAAAAATTTAAATAAATAATATAAAAACGGTTCTCCCACTTGAACCCATAAAATTAAATATGAGTTGCTGTTGCTAAACGGGTTCCCTCCCTCATGCTAATTAAGTCATTGTACTATATTTGATTGTGCCATCTCATTTACTAATTCTATTTTTTTGTATATATTGTAAAGATCATTAAAAAAAAGCTTAAATATGATATGATTATTTTTTAGTATTAAATATAAAAAAAAACATTTTTCAAATACTTGAAAATAATTAAAAAATTATTTATAACAAATGTTTTATTGAAATATTTATAATTGAATAAATATTTTTTTTATGAATATATGATAATTTATTCATATCAAAAGAATTAAGTAGATATTTAATATTGAATTTAAGAAATTGACATCAATATTATACCGAATAATCAACTGTTTACTCTTCTTATAAAGTTTATAGTCATGTTTATACATAATTAATAAGATTCTCTATAGGTATAACATCAAATATTTGAACAATATTGTATATACATAGAGCAGAGAATGAAATGATAAAACAATGTATAGTTAAACTTGTTCATTATATAGATGTATGAATTCTATAATAAATTCGTATTCTGTTAAAATATTTTTGTTATTTTATTATTCATTATAAGTGGAGAAATGAGAATATCAGTATATGACTGAATAAGTCATGTCATAAGTTATAACTGTTATAAACTATAACTTATAATAATTAAAGCTTAAACGTTTGATGACAAACTACGAAAATTTAATAAAAAACATTCAAAATAAACTAAAGTGACCATATTATAAATAATTATTTGGAATATGATTTTGGTATTCGTATTTAGTTCTTACATTATAAAATAATGTCGATGTAGGTTAATTTTCGTTTAGTGAAAATGGTATTAACGTATTTTATATTAATCAATAGATCGGATAGAATGTAGTGAGTTATTGAGGTAGAGTATTTTGAATTTTAAGAGAATAGAAATATTTATTTCCGTTGTCTACAGTATACTCTACTACAGTACTACAGTACTGTTCATACGGATACCACCGATTTGTAAAATATTTTTGATATATATATATATATATATAATTTGTTTATCAGATAAACTAGTCCTACATAGTATTGACAAAATAAAAAATGTACGGGATTGATATATTTTCATTCAAGAACGACGAAATAGAGTAAAAGAAAAATAATGTTATCCATTCGAGGTGAAGGTAATTTTGAGGACCTGTGGCATGTCTAAGAAGAAAAGGTTAAATCGATTCCGAAGGTCTGTCTTTGAATTGAGTAGTTTTTTTCTTGGAGCATTATACCGAAATTTATATTATACTATAATGTGCTATCGTTCTTCAATATTTTATAAATGATAATTGTTTTTTTTTTTTTTTTTACCAAAGTTTTCTTTTGTTTTTTGTGGAATAATTGTAATACTTATTATGATAATAATATTTATATCATTGATCGTAAACCGATATTAGATATAAATGAATAATTTAAAGTTATAACATATCGATGTAAATTGGTTAGGCAATAATAACTAATGTTAGTTAGATTTACAATGTTTTTTATATCGTTATATTATACGGTTTTATATATTATTTTAACATATATAACTTATTATGTTTTCAAACAGAATATTCGGAATAAAAGTACGATATTTTTATGTTTAAGTACACTATGTGAATCCAAGTATTTATGTATTCAACTCATTTGATTACGATAATAATATTTTTTATGATATTGAACAGTCGTATACTCTACTCTTTTTTTTTTTTTTTTTTGTGATATTTTGTTGTATGTAGTGAAATAAATATATTTCTTTTGCACCTGAAACTGATCGTTTCTATTTTTCAATTGATTGAATAAAACATGTTGAATTGTGTGCTAACATATTTAATAACTCTAGGTATTGTTCACACAGCTCTTGTGCTGTCTGAACTGTGATGAAGTCGATATCAAACGATTTACACTACTGAATAGGACCACAAAAACTTTAAAGTATGTCTTCTAGTGATTAAGTACGTTGGGGAGTATGGACTGCGATATGAGGTTCAGTATAGCAATTCCATTGTCCATTATTAAACGTAGAACTTTAATCCATTTTCCGGAGTCCAGGAAACTTCTCAATCACATCCTGCACTGACTGGGTTACGAAAGATCGCTATCGTGGCGCCCGCCTCTTCTTTATGCAATTTGCAATATCGCGGTCCCGACTTTGGATAATACCTGCAAAACAGATTTCGTAGAGCGCAACAGAAGATATGAAAATAAAAGAAAAACCCTCTAGTATTATTATTATTTTTTTTTGGTTTTTTGGTTTTCCCTCCTAATATTTTCATATTATTATTACTATTATTGTTATTACTATACACTACCGATGCGTGACGTTTTATCACTGCGTAACGGGGCTTTAACGGGAGACGTACAGAAACATAAAAGTCGACATAGAAAAATAAAAATACTTTGAAGTGAATGGAAGAAGGAATCGGAATGTCAAAATATAGGCATGTTATTGATTTGTAAAGGCGTAAAACATTGGTAAACAATTTTTTTCATAATGAAAGTGGTAATAAATTATAAAATATATTATAATATTATTTGTACATAATCAAAACATTGATTGCATATTTATTTTAATTAAATCAATTTTGATGTTCATGGTTAATGGTGTACCAATAACCGTTGGTCAGAGAATAATTGATCCAAATATAATTTAATTTGATATTCCCAGTATCTTATTAATTATTTTTCCTAAAATCTGTTAGAATTCTCTGTGAATTTTTGAAGTGGAAAATTAAACGATATTAATACATAATTAATTGAAGTTTTAATTAATCGAATCTTACTTATTTCTTTACGGTACGATATTATTTCATCGATACTTATAATGTGGTGAGATATCGTCGGCTTTTTTTATCTTCTATATATAAATAGTTTATATATAGAAATAAATTAAAATGTTTAGCCTGAAGAATTATTAAAGTTGTAACGTAAATAAAAAAGTCAATAAAGTCGCGATTTTATTGTTTTTGTATGTTTGACGAGCATTATGGAATATGGGATAATGTACACATTTCAACACATTAAACACATTTTACTTTTTAAAGTTTAATAACTATTTATTTCTATTTGATGTTCAAAATGCCCGGGCAGAACTAAATTGCCCTAGCAGCGTGTAAATTGCCTGGTATTCCATATTTCCTGTAACATATATATCTGACGGTAAACTTTCAATTCAAAAACGGTCGTACATTAAAAATATAATAATTCTTCGGGCCAACAATTTATTTATATACTCGTATTAATTTATGACTGTTAACCATTTTTATTCATATTGTTTTTATCATCTTATATTTCATCTTTATTCGCAGTTCATCAAAGACACAGTAATATGTTCCCGGATAACGTACATAAACTGAATTACATTTTAACATATTATACTAACTAAAATAATCGTCTTAGTCGTGGAAATATTTCACAATTTTTAATTGAAGCAATTATTATGTCAATAAAGTAAAAAATTCAGGTTGAAAACAACGCATCGAATATATAATTTATTATTATATATTTTTTTCATTTATACTACATTAATAAGCATATTTTGCAATATGTCATTATTCAAATATTCAAATATACTAAACAAAAATAAATATTTGCTAAGTAACCAAAAACTGAAAAAAATCTATGTATCCCGACCAGAACTCAAAATGATTTCAATCCTTAGAAGTGCAATTTTCGAAAAAAATTTTCTTAGTTTCTGTAGACAACAAAAATTATTTTCCTTAAAAATTAAAATGGATTAATGTTGATGGTTTCAACTGTACGCCTATTAGTGAGTAAGTGTGTGCTATTTGAATTGCTTGCTTGTAGATTAGCTTATTCGTTGTAGGATGTTATAATATTTACTACGAATTGTAATAATATTCGTAGTATAATTTAAGAATGTTGCCTAACGTGGTTCAGCTCAAATATAACTTTGGATACTCGTTCAATCATCCATAGTTAGGTACTTATATTATTCAAAGCGAATAAATTCACTATTTAATTAAAATAATTACTTTTTTTTGTATCGATTCTTATTTACTTATCTTTGGTGTGCGGTAAATTAAGTAATCTCACAGTGAAATGAATGGAGCTGTGTGAGTGAAGTCAAAACGTAACTTGGAGCGTGAAACTGTAAACTACATTGAATCTGATCAATATGGATGACTAGAAAAAAAAAATTGAAAACCTTTTACTATGAACTTGCCCCAGAAAACAATTATTAACTGCATTATACAAACTTTTCAGACCCGAAAATTGTTTATCAAACGCAAACTTTTAACAATACTATAAATCCGTAATGGAAACACGTCCAAGTTGAATAATTTGGTATAAGATATCGTGTACAAGGCTGACACCTATTATCTGCTAAGACGACACGCGGAACAAATTATTGTAATAATCAAAAAATTCGAATTTTTTAAGTATTTTCTTTTACAACGTAACACATAATTGTGGATAATATTTTATGGATTCAACAGAATTATTTGATTAATAAAAAATTTCAAACTTCTTGTAGATATTATTTATAAAGTGTATAGTCACATTTTCAAATTAGTTTGAAACTATCAAATATTGTTGTATACTATTTGAAAATATATATTGTTACTGTAATATAAAAATTTAGTTATAACGTTTTCGAAAGAAGTTTTTTTAATATTTTCCTTCGATTTATAGATATCTTTGTGACATAGTGCTTCTTTAGGTAAGCAACGTATGACGTTTTACTTTGTATAAGAAAATATAAAAAAAACATTTTATAAAATACTGGCGCAAAATGTAAAGTTATATGTGTAAACTACTAAAGCTATAAAAAATATTATTTATTATTCAACATAAAGTCGTAGTTCAAATGCGCGAAGTCACGAAAAACAATTAATTATTTTAATATAGGCATTGTTATTTTTATATAAAATAGAAGTTGTATTGTTTAAATAATAATCGTATTTTTTTTCTTCTATATTTAGTATAAAGAGACAGTAAAATATAAAATGATTGTTTAAAAATTATTTTACACTGACATATTATACACCACCGGGTTTTAAATTATAACTATAATAATGCTGCAACGTATGTTCTACTCAATGACTCAATGATCGAAATAAGAGGGATGATAGGGTCAAGTTCCATACCCCGAATCATCCGAAGGATTGTTACACAACGGTTTAGTTCTTGATCCTTAGCGATTAACCCTTCGTCGTGTTCTTCTTGCTGCTGCTGCTGTTGACATGATCAACTTTATTAGATTTTTACTAGTATAGACGAACCAAGATAACGGAAATATTTTTATTTTTATTTTATTCCGGATTGAAAAAATAAAAACAAATGAAATTCGTGTATTGAACTTGTTCTCTTTTCGTAAGAAATATTAACTTGAACAATGATAGAAAAATCTTTGTTCGTCATAGCTAAGTTACGGTTTGATAAAGTATTCTTTTTTTACGGCTTCCCAAAATAAAATGTATTTATTTTTTATAAACAACCAATCGCACTCTGGTCGTACTAAAGAAATCGATTGAAATCGATGGCATTCAACTGGAGTAAGTTGTTTCGTAGCCCCCCCCCCCTGCGATTAATGAATTTAATATTTACATAATAAACCGTTCGTCGTTTGGAATGTTTTATTTCTCCATGCTGAAGCCCAACGCGCTTATTTTAATATTATACAATGCTATATAATAAAGTTTTTCACGGCAGAAAATCAATTTTTTCACAATGAAACAGTAAAACGCATTGTGCTCGCTTGTTGCTTGTACGCATTGTTACGTTATGATGCATATAGTAATATATATAATTATATATTATAATAAAGAGCCGGGGGTTTTCAGACAATTCGAGAAAAGTAACAAACGCGCCCGACTGCAGCGCATTCACTTATTCCGCGATCACTTGATCATATTTTGAGTATACCGATCACATGTGCAGTTGGACGGTGTGGCGTGCTTGGGGGCACTTAGCACAACAATTTTAGTTTCTTTTTTCACATTAGCACCGCCAAACCTATAATACCATCAGAATGTTCGAATGATGTCTGTAACAATGTAGCAGGTAATCAGATGATTTTAACATCGACATTAACCTCCAAAAATGTTAAAACTTTAAAACCGTATCTTCGTCGGCTGTCTGTGTATTCAAAGAAAAATACAGAATAACAGGGTAACGTTTTTATTAACCGCGGCTACGGCACCGGAAGTGAAACCGAAACGCAGTAAAAAGTATGGCGACGAAGACCGAGTGCCTACGATCAGCGAGGAACGTGACCGTATAACATAAGGGATGTTTTCAGAGAGCGGCAGAGGTCGGAGCAATGGTGCCGGAAATGAACGCCATTCGTCCGAATCGACGTTCCTGTCTGCGAGTTCGGTTCAAAACGTGTATCGACGGAAAGTCATTATTGGCCCGTCGTCGATCAATGACGTTTTAATAATGCAAAAAATTTTTTTTCCCGCCCGACACGATGGAAATCCTTTAATTTATTTTCGAAACGCAAAACGTTTTAAATCGTTTTAAATTTCCGTTCAGCCTTCAAAGCCCACAACAGCTGTAAGGGTATATGAACACGTCGGGTTCACTCGCGGTGGTATACATAATCGGTGAACGCAGTCATATTTACCAATGCATACGAGAAAGATTACAGTGGACCATCGAAATGGGCCGGACGTTTCAAACATCCACTTAACGAATATTATATGTATTCAAAGCCGTGCCATTAAGATTTGGCGTCCAGGGCAAAATTAAAAATATTCGCCCCCTATTTTATTTATCATTAATCATAAATCATAATGCATTTCATTTCTATTTAATTTAATATTTTTTTTTTTTTTACAACGTATTTTTGACATTGATATGAAAAAAAACTAAAGCTGATTGTAATAGTAATTATTAAACCATATTATTGGTATAATACCAATAGGCAATAATTTGTAACTGGTTTTTATTTACTTTCGCTTATCGCATCCCGCGTGTTCAAGGTGCAGTCGATTTTGAGATAAAGAATACCATAATTTATTATAAAGCCAAATAATACAAGAATAAAACGTTGCGGTTTACTAATTGCTATTAATCGAACATAGTCGGAAATATTTTGTTCAGAAAAAAATTGTATTGGTCCAAAATAATTGTATAACAATAATTTTTTTTATATATTTTATTTATGTAAATTATATATTTTTTTATTTTTGCACTTTATTTTTATAATTATAATTCTTTTATGCATAAATTTAAACATACAAAAATCTAGTTTTAACGTATTTCTATTTCATTCATAATATTATGATTTATTTTATTATTAATTTTTTACTCGTTGTTAAATAACAAACGTGTATCCGTTGTAATTATTGGTGCATATATTTGTCCTTAAACCAATTATAAACATTTTCCGATTAATAGACTTTAGATTCCTTTCATTTTGTTCTGATATATCGATTTTATTCAAAACTCTATTTTATAAAAAATAAAATTGTTTTTTTACAAGTACTTGCCATACTGTGTAATGATATTTATAGTTTATATAAGAGATTTCCGTGTATATTAAAATATTTAAGAATATAATACTTGTAGTTTTATAAACTTAAATTAATATTATTACTTTATATTCTACTATATTTAAATATTAAAATTATAAATAAGAGTAGCTTATTCAGTGTTTTTAACGATACTTGAGGTATTATTGTTTTTGAACTTGTCATCGCTATTCAAAAAAATTTTTAACCATTAACCACTTTAATAATTTACTATACACAAGTATTTTCTTTATTGAACTTATAATTCACTTATATTGCAATACTCTACTTCAAATAATTAACTATTATATAATAATACTATTCATACTATCTTCCTCTCTCTTTTTCTCTGGTTCTTTTCTTACCTTTTAGCTCTCACTACTCAATGTATAACCGTGGGTATATTGACTACAAATTATAAACAACATTGATAGTTTTAATAATATAAACGATAAATAGTACGTGGTGATAACAACAGTCACCTCTGTCACTATATCGATGTTGACTTATGATACGCAATACTTCTATGAATATATTAACACCAATCGGTTGATTTCAAATATTTGTTCAGTAAACGGTCGTTAAAAATAATTGCAGATGTATTGTTTCCGACTGTATAAAAAACTATATGTATGTCAATATATGTTTGACATGGCCTTAGCTTGCTTGGGATGGTTCCTCGGTGAGGTGGCCGGTCAAGATTGAGTTGTATATTAGAAATTTGTCGATAATCAAAAAAAAAAAAAAACCAAAAGTGTGTTTGAAAAAGTGTATTCCACAATTTAGAACAAAAAATAAGGTGAACACCATTGCGGGTGTGCTTCAGTGATGGTGGTGAAAAATACGACGACGACGGTTTGGCTTCCATGACGGTCACGAGCGAAAAGTTAGAGACTTGAGGCGACCGGTACGTTGCCATCGGTTCCGATAACTTTTCCCACCTCTGCCCAGTTTTCCAAGGTAGGTGGGTAGTATCGGAAACGATGTTAACGTTGCCCGGGTTGTGACTAGGTAGGGAGATGGCGCGGTTCCGCAATAGTGGTTTACTTAATGTACCTGCACCACAGCGGGACCGCGTCATGTTTTGAGCTTAAAAATCAGTGAATGAATCATTTGTACAAATACATATGAAAACATTTGCCAATATACTTAATGTTTCTATTGAGTTCATTCATTATATGTTCAGAACGAATCGGCAATAATTTGATTAACCGATACAATTCTACAAATTTATTTTAGTATATATTGTATGGTAATGTTTTGAAAAACATTAAATACTAACCGAAATATCAACGTCTGTATAGTTGTGGTTTGTTCTAGATCATACTGTTTTTTTTTTTTTTTTTTTTTTTAAGTGCAGTTATCAGAACCTACATATATTTTTTAATTATAAATATGATAATAAAATAGAATCAAGCAACATAAGCTTTTCTGTTAAAAAATAAAATAGTATGAATATTTTTCAATTTACCTTGTGAAGAAAAATAAATATTTACAAATACTATATTTATTAATTTATTGATTTAAACCAATTTAATTACAATTTTATATGTAAATTACATTAATAATTAATGATAGGTATACAGAGTTACTCGTGTCTCTGTAACATTGTATACTTGTAATCTGGTATACGGTATTCATTGGCATGTCATTTGTTTTAAATAAAAATACTTACATAAATAAAATATGCCTTAACTACAATAAAACGTAACAAAATAATAGATATTTTAACGATTAATATATATATATATATGTATATATTTAAAATTAGTGTAAGATAAGGATAAAATATTTCATTTAAGCATATTTATTATTTTATCAATACAAACATGATCATCGTTAACATGATCAAGTGCATTGACAATTTTATTTTTATTTTTTTTGATTTTTTTTTAATTATATCATTCATTATATAATTGGTATTATTTGATTTTGATTGACTTGTTGTTTTTAGACTCTTTACTTCAATATTTAAATTACTTAATGTAATTTTCTCTTTGTCATATATTAAAGACATTATGTTTAGTAAGTAAACAAAATTTAATTCAATTTAAATCATGACTGATTTGATTTTCGAAAATTCTAACTAAAATACTACTGTACAATTTTGAATGTATAAGTATGATAAATTGCAATAAAATTATTTAATGTAGTTATTTCTCCGTAATAATACTCCCAAAAAATATTGGTATTCAATATATATTAAAAGTTAAATTTTATATTATTTTTGGCAAATATATATTATTAAAATAACGTTATATTATAATTTAATATTTATAAATATAGTTATCTTTATTATGCAATATTATAGGAACTTTTTAAAAATTAAAATCATTAAACAGTCATCTCATAGTATTACCGGTCGCCTGAAAACATAAATTATAATACATAATAATGAACTTTATTGAAGTTTAAATAACTATTTAAATTTCTTGCTGTTATATTATTTTGAGGCCTCGAGGCTGAACTTGGGCACGTTCGTTTATGTGTAGGCATATGCATGTATGAATATTTATTTATTTTTTTTTACCAAAATATAATAATAACAAAACGTTGATTTATTTTTAAAAGAAAACTATCTTCACGTGAAATATTACCTTTTAAATAATGAATTGACGATAGCCAACGATTGTACTATTTAGATTATTTTTGCGCCAAACATATTTCATTTTCGGAGGGAATTTTTCTTTTTAAAGATAAAAACAGTTTTTAGATATTTGAAAAAATTCGGTACCGTTTAAATTACATATATTATACTCTTACGCCGATCTAAATTAAGAGCAAGTAAAACATATTAGAACGCATGAAAGTTTTAGTTTGCTTATAATACATAAAAAAGCTAGCTCTAGCTTAATGTAATAATTAATCAGAGAATATTGTTTGACTTTGCATGATCAAGATGTATTCTAATTTATAAATAAAATTTTACTAATTTGAGAAAAACAATAACAAAAAAAAAAAAGTTTTCTTCATACATGAGATTGATCTTTAGTCAAAAATTAATAATTTAATGTCGATTGAACTAACATAAATAAATAATAAAATATATTAACACTGAAAGATTTTATAAAATCTTTCAAGAATTTTCTTTAAGGACAGAAATTATTTCTCCATATGAAATGTACAATATGTGAATATATAACAACCATTTTATGTGGGCATCGTACTATTATAATTTCGTATAAAACGTACAAAAAATTTACTTTAAAAGTTTCTAAACAAAAATTTTTGTATATCTTTGTGAAACTATATATAAAATTCAATTCGATGATGAACAATAATGTACACGAAATCGAATTTTTCTAAAAAAAAGGTATACAACACACAATTTATAAGACACATTAAGTATAATATATACAGGAATCGCTTAAATGATATTTTATGACAAAATATATACATGTGCAAAAAACTAATAGGTTCTTCAATAAAATTATAATATATTATTTTTTCAACATGAAAATAAAACGATTTTATATTGTGAACTAGTAAGAGATATATAAAAACGTGAAAATATAAACAGCCACGGGAAATCGATTGGAACAACATGGGTGTGTGACAGAAGTTGAAGAAAATCCCATCAGGTTTTGTTTATAGGTTGTCTGGGACAAAATCTATGCATGTGTAATGCATATTGGGTTTTTGAACGGAGGACTATTTGTTTTGGAATCATGTTCTTTAGTACATAATATATATATATATATATATGTCAATGTGTGTGTATGTGTGTGTATATATATAGACATTAAAAACAAGAAAAATTGGTGGGTCTTAAAATAGCTTTTCTTGGATAGACGAGTGTTGGTTCCAAATGTTTCTTGAAGTACTTTATGGTGAAACAAATAAATATTGATGATACCTAGAATTTTCTGAAATATTTTTAACTACATTATGAAAAAGTATCAACAAATTCCTATCGTATAGAAACCATTGATTTGATAATATTATTTAGGAACAACACAAGCAATGGCTTTTATTTTTTAAATCTTAGAGACTAAAAATATTGAACAAATTATTGATTTTAGTGTTTCCTAAAAATGTAGTACAATTTCATACTTTATTTTCGTAATACTTTTTAAATCACTCAAAAAAAGATTTACACTTTCTGGGTTACATACTTTTTAAATATTATAATATATACATTTTCGTAATTATGGTCATTAATTATGACTTAGAGAATACGGTGTACGGTGTATTAATATGTTGTAAAATTGTTGTTATAGTACAAAATTATATTATTGTATAAGCGTAATAGTGTATAAGATATTTAATAGGGGTTCCTTCCGAGGGTTTAGATGCAAATCGAAGAGGCTCTACCAAAGAACAGACAGGATTCAAAATAAAAATAAAAGCTGCTGTAAGTAAGTATTATGAATGGTGATTTACACGGAAAACAACTTCAAAGAAAAAATAAATCGAGAGTATTATACCTGGATTTAAGTTATATATATATGATATGGTTTGAAATCGTGGAACTACTGAAACTAGTAAGCATCCTGAAATGCAAAACGCCTACACAACTCATTGATTCTATGTTAGCGGACAAGATATTCTGCGTATACTTAAACGAAAATGTAAGTAAATACAAATACATACAGAATGGTCTCTCACAAGGCTCTATCCTTTACTTAACGTATATACATATAACTGATGTAATAAGCATTCCATCGAGGAAATTTATGTACACAAATGATGCGGGATTAGTAGCAAAAGTGGGAACATCTAAGGAACTGGAAATAATAATTAATAAGGAACTAACTAATGTATACACATTCTTCAAATCCTGGTTCCGTACCCTTAACCAGAGTAAGTCAATCTCCATTGATTTTCATTAAAATAATTGAGAAGCTAACCAAAAATAAAACCTAGTAATGGATGGAGATATCATACTTTGTACTCATAAATGTAACAAAGTACCTGGGCATTAAGCTTGAAAGAATATTAACTTTTAAACAGCACCTAGAAAGGTCGAAAGGCAAAATTATAATACGAAATAATATGTTAAAGAAATGTCGAATACAGAAGAAGAATTTTATGGAATACACATTGGACGTATTGGACAACATCAAATAATCATTTCATAATTTACCCAGCTCAATTAGTCTCTGGTTTCGAATATTGTCCGCTCTTAACCACATAAGAACTGGAAATGTTAGTTGAAATTGTTAAAATTTGAAATGTTAAAATTGTGAAAATGTATAAATGGGGAATGATAGACTCACCACTTTGCAACTGTGATCAGGCAAATTTTTGAGAAGTACTCGGGATCAATGTTTAGTGGAGGAATAACAGGACTGCACAAAAGTAATCCGGAAGTAGTAGATTGGCTACGAAATCCATTCGTTTATAGCATTTTAATATGTTAAAATTTCATAATTATTATAATTATTATTACTAATATTGTAGTTTACTTATTTTAATTATTTATTATATATGTTATTAATTAACAATTTCTAGTTAAGACGTAATGTTCATCATCATGAACACATGTACACTACATTGTGACATATTCGTTCCGTTATCGCTATGCACGCTCATTATTAAATTATTTCCGCCATTATTGACTCATCAGTTCCAACTTATAATAACATCATAACGATGAATAAAGCACAGAATACCGGTCCCACCTTACCACGTACACTGAAACCCTCAAAATGAAATTTGTCAGTCTCGTCAATTTCACCAGCTCAAAATGACCAAAAAAAACCAAAGTCTTTGTTTCACAAAATCGTTTTTCCCACTTGACACTGATTACAACAACGGCGTAGTAACAACTATGTCCTTAACCAACCTCAAGGATGATCCAGTGAACCTGTTTCACACTAAACGAGACATGGAGCGCTTGAATCCACCTGTCCACGTCAAAAACATTTCAAATTATTTCGTCTTCAATAAGGTATTAATCAACATCACCGACCAAAATGATTTTACTTGTAGGTCAACGCCACCACACATTATCATACAACTAGCAGGTCACCAAAACTTAAATAAAATTATTGATCATTTACACAAAACTAATGCTAGTTTTCATTCATACACCCCTCGTCTCTTTCGCATAAACAGGATCATAATCAGAAACCCACACTTTCCTACCTTGAGTTATGACATTATTAATGTTTTGGCTTGGTTGGGAAACTCAGTTTAACACATATACAATGTCAAAAATAAAAACAATTTTTCTTTACCCTTATTCACTGTGGATATTTTAACATAGAGCAATAACAAAGACGTTCTTGAAATTAAGTTTCTACTCAATACCAAAGTTTCAATTAAAAAACCACATAAGAAGAAACGTGGTCTTCCACATTGTCACAACTGTCAATACTACGGACACATGTGAAATAATTGCTAACATGAAATTAATTGCGTGTGGTGATAACCAACCCACGAACGTGTGTTCCAAAGACCGTCACAGTCCTGCTAAACGTGCCCTTTGCAATGAGGAACACACAGATAACTACAAAGGATGTCTGGCTTACAACGTTGTTCTCCAAAAATAGTTCCAATCGTAACTCTAAACAAATACTCTCATTCCAACGCCTAGTCTAAAACCAAATCTAATGCGGAAACCACCAAAAATCAAAACTCATACACAGAACACAAAATTGCTGATACTCTTAAAAGTTTTAAATGTTATTTAAAATCGCTAATTAGTCCCTCTTATCTGTCTTCCGTCAACAGTCTTAAAAACTCTTACTACTAAAAGCAGTATTTAAATTAAGAATAATCTAAATTCATCCATTATCAATGTAAATTATAAAATCAAATATCAATACTAATAATGTTATAAATATGTATTAATACAAATAACAAATAAACATGTAGATATCATTATATAATTATAATTAGTTTAGATAATAAAACTCTTAAACTTTTAATAGCACTCAGTGTGCTAAAACATTTTAATTTACAGTAAATATATATATATATATAAAAAAAAAAAAAACAATTTCTATTGTGTTATTAATATTTACTTTTATTTTTTTATTTATTTAATTTAATTTTGTTTGTTGCATATAAAATTTATCTATGGTACATCAATATTATGCCATATACAATTAAAATATAATAATATTTTAATATATAGGTATATTGGATAACGTATATAAATAATAAATAATAAAGTATAACGGAATGCACTCAAAATATCATTAAAAATTCATTAATACTAACTACATATTTCTTTAAATGTATAATAATCGTTATGCTAGCTCTAGCAGATGCAATTAAATAGTTTCTAGTATTCCATCTGCTCTCATAGTTTTAGAAATAAGTACACTATTAACGGCACTTATAAACAGTAGACATTATTGGATTCTATGAAATATAAAAATAAAAATATTTTTCACAAATTTCACACATCAACGATAAACGTGCAATATCGCGATTGTGAAATAATTAATTTTCACCGCATGTCTTATACTTGCAGTATTTATTGTAATAATTACATACATTAATTAACTTTAGACACTCTAACTAAAAAATCAATTTGAGCTTACTGTTGTGAGCCGTCAGTAACATTAAACTGAAACGGTTGCCATCGATTTACATGAATAAAACGTATCGGTAACAATATTAATAATGATATGACGCCAATAATCATGATGATGATACAATTTTGAGTAACTTCTGCCATAAACTTTGATAGCACCAGACTTAATCCATACAATTGCACGTTGTTATGGTGGAAAAATTATTATAAGAGATTTATTTCCTTGACGTCATCTGCTGTGTTCTTCTGTAGAATATTGTTCTCATTAGTTTACAACAATGACAGCGAAGAAACTTTTTACATTCAATTACAAATTCAAATATTATCTCTCAAGTCTATATAGCGCCATATTCAACAGGTTACGCGAGATGGGTCTTAATAATTAAAATATTAATAATGGTGTAAATAAAGCTTTGGGAATTCGACGGTTTCTCTTTGTTTTTCTGAAATTTGGAACTTCAGCAACGTAATTAGGTGGTTCGTTTGCACAGCCTAGTATAACGCGACGTAATAACGATAACTACGATGCAAATCTCCAAATACGAAATAAAACCAGAATTACGGATGCCGGTTTTATAATAGTAATATATTTTAATTGTCATATTTTTTTAGAGAAGATTTTACACCGAAATAGATTATTGACAAATTGTTATTATTATTAAATATGGTATATTTTTTTCCTTTTATCGTTTTCATCTCTTTCTCTCTCTCCCTCTGCCTATCTCTATCTCTATTATTATTTTTTACTACAATTCTATATTTATTTCCGTTTGTATTCGGCTCACTCTCGTTCTCACCACAAGTCATTCGTGCACATGGATTTCGCGTGTGGCAGGCTAAGTGCTGTACGTGAAATCTTCACCGGGTGAACTCCGCACTCGCGCTGTATTTATTATGTATACATTTAGGCACGTGGGTGTAAATTAATAATTCGAGTTCGATAGTAGCGATGAGATGAACGTACAAAGCATCGGGAATGGTGAAGACGGAAATGTTGATGACGGGGGTGGTTTCCTGAAAGCCTTTTGAGCTTAACCGCTAAATGGTGCGGTTGTCCGTCTATCCATTCACCGGTGAATGGATGCAACGAACAGCTGACGCACCACCACCTCGTACCAGAGGTCGTTTTAATTACTTGATTGATCCTTTATTTGTCGTAGTTATATATATATATATTAAACAGTTATCACTTGTCCACTACCGATGCCGACAGCATCATCTCTCGACCAAACACCGCATCCCTAACTTGTGCACACCCTTTGACCCATTCCATCAACCCCGTCGGGACTGTTACGATTATCCAACCAACGTCGTCTGTATATATATATATATATAATTACACCGCTACTGCACTCGTTAAGGTCAGTTGTATTGAACAATGTGATGCGTACGTAAAGGTCGTGCGTGATCGCCCCCAGCCGAAGACATTAAAGATGCTGGGTCTGAAATGAAACAATGAATTAATAATCGGGTATTATATCGGTACAGGGTGTGTGCTTGTTTATAACCGATGGCTGCTAACTAAAAAAATCTACATCTGATATAATCCGCCATCCGTTTCGGTACACTTTAATATGTTACATTTATTGTTTAAATTATATCCATCATAATAACAACCGTAACGGTTATTAATTGAACCATACGCACATTTGTATGTTGTCTGTATTTTAATGTCTTACGATATAATATTAATTTAATTAATTTTCGATTTTTAAATAAATCTATACATGGAGTTAGATATTTTAAATCGCTTTTCTTATGGTGAATTCATACTTCAATATCGTCAATTGTTGTGACATTTGAATACTTTTGTTTCTTTTACAAATATATTCCGCCAAAACAAAAAAAAAAAAAAAAAAATGTGTATGTATATAATTTAATTTTTACGATCAAAATTACTGAAAAACGAATTTTCAGAAAACGCCATATTTCAACGTACTCCAATTTCACTTTAGTTAATGGTACGTTAAATATATAATACCTAACAATAAACTGTTCTATTATTGATTCTCAAAAAGGGTTCAAATTCAATACTTTTAACTTTTTTGGAAGTTTTAACCCAATGCATGTTTTTTTAAAATATTAGAAATACTGGACCAAATATTTACAAAATATCAAATAAAATCTATGGCGAAAATAATATGTTTGATTTTTCGTTTATATTGACGCTTAACGCCATTAAAAAATAACCATTTCATAATATTTATATTATAAAAATTAAGTTTCCTTCATGAGTGATTAGGAAAAATTGATCGAATTTTGGAAGAAAAATGTTTGTGAAACGAGTGTCTGAATCGCATTAACAAATATTTGCTATGTATTCTATGATTGAAACCGCATTTAAACATGCATATTTCAACTTAGAAGTACGTGAATATATTTAACGTCAACCACAGATATCACTTAAGAAAATAGAAATCAGTTCTATTCTGTGGTCAGAATAGTATTTTAGAGAACTAGTATACATAGAGAATGTGTTTGTCGAATATTTTAGATTCAAATAGACTGAGGCCATGTTCGCACGAAGCGATTTCCAGATGACGCGGCGAATATTATAGTGTTTTGTAAATCACTTCCTATATTTACTACTGGAAAGGCACACACGACACTACTCCCAAGCGACGCGTACCCTATCTGTTCCGCGCGAATGCGTTGCCTGTCTTCCGATTGCAGGGGTTGTACAGCGTTCACCATTTGAATATTATTTAATAACTGTGAATGAACACGCTTTAAGCGTCAAGTTTGTAGAAAAAGTCGGAAAAAGACCTTTTTACCGAACTTTACAGTTACACTTTAACTCGATATTTCACAAAATATGTTACATTCATAACATTTTACTTATTCTTTATTTAATGTTGATACCAAAAACGATTCATTGTTACTTCTGTAATTTCAGTGTGTAATGTGCAATACTATATTTGTATGTAAAATGGGTATACAATAATAGGTACCTATATACCTATTGTTTCGTTTTTTCTATTTATTCGTATAAACTTGCATTGAGTTTATTCCGATGTAATGTATCCAAGCAGTGATTATAGTAATAATAACCGGTTAGTAATAATGATAATCGTATGAAAATAATTCGTTGCTTAGCAGAATAGCTCGGTTTAAAGGTTATAGGTATCCTACTAATAGACAACTCAAACAGACGTTACTCGAGTATCCGTCGCGTCAACACGTAGTTGTCACGTAAGAAGACGGCCTAAATTAATTATTCATTTTGATTGTACACATTGATTGTAATGATATTATTTTTATATATTTTCAGTAGTTATTTATTTAATTATTTTTTTACGACATTTCGACAAACCTTAATTATTCTTCTAATCAACTGAAATAACTCGTTTATAATGTTTATATTATTACTATTTTTTGTGTCAGGTTCGTACAAAAAAGGTTGAAAAAAAATGATCATGTATCATGGTATATAATTTAGGCTTTAACGGAAATTATCGAAAGATAATCAATCACAATCTAAAATTTATTTTTTTAGTTTAGTAAAAAATGAATATTTCAAAAAGCGTGTTTACCTATCTCCATGTCCTGAATTCTCATTTTTGAAATAAACTTTACCATAGAAAAAGAAACTCTCAATATTTGAATAATTTAACAACTTATATTTCGAATCTATACATATTTTTATTTTTACAGAACCACTTCGATCACAGTAAATATTTAAACAAAAATAAATAATAGTGTTTTAAGAAAAAAAAAACTTAAATAGAAACTTGTTCAATTCGAGGTTATATTCGTTTAAATGTACAGCGTTTAGAGAATCAATTAATCGTCAAATATTTATGTAAAAATAATTAGATTATTTCAATTGGTACAATATTTGTTGTCATAGAACTTTTTCAAATTAGGAATTATAGAATTCGTTTTATGCACCTATATTTTCAAGAAAAAAAATTTTCGGCCATAATATTTTTTTTTTTTAGAAATCCATTTATAGATGATTGGTTAGACATTCATATTTCACTCAAGGTAGTTTTTTTTTTTTTAGCATATGACAACTCAAGATAGTGAGATGGGGTCTTACATATTCCGTTTTTCATTACAACGACAATAACACAATATAGTTGGCGTATTAACGTGTATACAATTTACACTCCTGTATTAACGGTATTGCCTAACCATTGTAGGTGCCATAAACACGTACTGCAGAGTATTACCAATGACACGGTACAAAATACCACGTGTTTACGACCAAAACGAGCTTAATACATATGAGTATGTGAAAGTTTATGGGTACGCGCGTGTGGGTGTAGGATTTCGTAAGCGCGTGCGTGTGCATGTAAGTTTTTGTGTGTTTGTGTGTGTGTGTGTGCGATGAACTTACATCTCTTTGCCGCTCTCCGGTAATGCCGGAATTCAATTTAAACGCGTTCATAGACGTTACTCGTAACTTTTTTCCTTCGACCCGTTCTTAAATTGTATTATATTAGTTATTTTTTTTTTTTATCACCCCAGTCAGTTTTTTGGTATCCATTATCTCTGACCACTACCAACGATAGTATGCGTTTCGTTTTCGTACACCGCAACGATATTACTTTCCGGTTAATAACCGTTTCAAAACTCCATACATATTTGAGAAGTGTGCAATTGACGTACAACTCCGAGCTCGTACATAATTCTACGTATAGCGGGAAAATATTATAATGTGTCCGTAATGAAACTTTGAGTTTGCAACCAAGTCCAGGAAATTATTAGCACAAATCTTGACAGAGTGGAAAATAAAATTCTATAAATTGATTTCGTAGCCATCGGTTGTTGCACGATTGGACTTATTGAGAGACCTGGAAATATTTTATCGAAGTTTTGAGCGATTCGTAAATTTGTATTGATTATTGAGCTTTATTTTCGATGGTATGGCTATACATATTCCGAGTAGGCTACCGACATGCAATTGGACTATTCATCTGTGTTAGAAAAAAGTAATTAACTCGTGAATATTGTTGAAGATCCCGAAAATTCCCGTTGTTTGTTTTCTTTAGATTAACTTTGATAATGATGATTTTACGAATGATATGTTTAGATTTACTATAAAATATATATAGTAATGACAAAATATTAATAATGAATTGACAAAATATAACAAGGTCCCGTGGTGACATCGCAGTGATGAATTGTTAATGTTAAATCAATGGTTAATGGTCTGTGGTTAGCAATGGCTAATATGGAGTAAAATAACAATGCGTCGGTATTCTCATCATTGAGCACTTAAAAAAAACTAAGCTTTCAGCTTCACTGTAATTCGAGATTCACTTCCTTTGTCTCTTAAAACGGAAATAAATTATGAAAATAGTTTCATATTTTTTTGTACCATAGTCATTACTGAAGTAATTTTCTTAAAATTGATGTTCATATTGTCACGGGTTACCTCTAAAACTTGATTTTTTATTGAAATAATATTGCTAGAAAGCTAATTACACCTATGAATATAATTTGTTACGTTTACAATGTTTAATATATTTTACTATTACTAAACATACATATTAAACAGCTGAACTGATTTTATGGATATAAAATTGTATAGCCTTAGTAATATCGTTACTTTAAATGTTATTCACCGAAAATTGTAAAATAGAAAATAAATATTGTATTGATAAAACGAACCATACAATTTTGGTTTAAAACATTTTATAAAAAAAATTTACAGAGTCGCATCTAGAAATGCAATGATTTAAATGATTAATTCTTAGTGAAGATGGATTAATTTATTAAGTGCTCAACATGTTTTGTTCATTTGAATTTAAACTCTCGTACTAGAAACTGAATTAAAAATATTCAACCGAGATCAAATTCAGAATAATTGTTCTCAACACTTTCGTAAATCATGTGAATTGTCATTTACACAATATTTATATACGGATAAACTTGAATAATAGAAACATTAAGCATTACCATAATGCGTGCAAATCTAACACAAGCGACGTATAATGTTAAATTATTATCCATCATTTAATGTACTCAGCATTTTTGTAATTTTTTATACATAACATAAAATTTATAACGGTACATTTAAAGCTGTACTATCGTGCAATATTCAGTGACTTAAAAAAACGCAGGCAGTTATTAATTTTTATTTTAGTACGTATCAGGAATTTTCTCCGTTATTTATGTTCGATTTGAATATGCATCAACTGAAAAAATGCGTTTTCATAATGTTATTTTGCTTTTTAACTACAGCATATCGCGTATTCATCTCAAAAGACTACACAAACATTAAACTTTGTTGTACTGCGTTTCAACGTCTAATTGAAATATCAACTAAAGTTTACTCGTGAAATGAGTTCAATTATTGTTCCTAAAATAATAGTTATAATCAGACGCGTTTATACCGATATCGGACAACGATAGTTTATGTGTTCGCGTCCGTATCCACCCACAACTCAACAGTAGTACGTTATTACATGATACGTTATTGTGGTACGTGATTACGTTATAGGTTAATGCGCAGTATCGTTGTACATTGGAATGTTAATAAAATCGTCTTTTAGTGTGATGGATAGGCGTTCAGAATAAATTGTCGGGCCATATTTACCGTTCGAGCACCGATCTCTAAAGACAAATGAGTTTGACAAACAATAATAATCGCTCACGTTTAGCATTAATTCTGTCGTAGCACGGTTAAAAGTAATTTAACGTTGACGCACGTTCCCTTAATGGTTTCTTTATTCGACACGTTGCGCTGCTGCCTGCCGATCTTGATGATCAAACATCTATTAACTGTCGACGATGACGACGACGGCGACGACAACATCAACAACACAATGGAGGTTAAACAAACTAACGTAGGCAGTAGATTACGGACGGGACTTACAGCCGAAAGTGAACCGTTATTGATTTAATCGCGTATCTGTGGCGCGCGTTCAGTGACATCCCGTAGTAGACCTGTACGCCTACACACGAACTGCTGCTGGCGTCTGATTTGAATCCAATGACGGGGTGCGAGCATACCGATGTCAGTGGTCCGGTTCACGATCGGATGTTCGGCAAAAACATTCGGAACCCTTAAGGGTTTTTTTTTTTTGTTTAAACAGAGTAGTGTTGGAGTTGGTTTTAATGCCTATGGGAAATCTAAGTACCTACTACTTACTAGAAAAAAAAAAAAAATCATTTTCTCGCAACCATCAAACTCTACTACGGATTTTAATAGGTTTTCATTTTTACGTTCGTCCCACACCAACGTTGTCGAACTCTGATCGTGTTGGTGTACATGGTGATTATCAACAACGCTCGTTTCAAATTTCTCAAAATGTATAAACTGTCGAACATTATGGTTCTGCTACGTCACGCGAACAATATTTCGAGATCGAGACAAGAACGATACGATTCGGAAAAAAAAATCACTATTCACTGAAAACCGCGATTCGCGCGCACTCTATCACGCACTATGATCCATTTGATTTATACAATTTTTAATATTTTTTCTCGGTACAGTATCTGCTTGTAATTGCCATTTATTATTACCAAAAATTCAAATAATTTCTATTTTTAATGGCAAAGAAAGTAAAAAAAAAAAAAAAAAAAGAATAAATAAACCGTAAAAAAACATTAGGGACCCAACTAGTGCAGTACCTACCAGAATAAATCCCGCACCTAACTAGTGTGGGAATTTTTGATTAGAAACCCAAATTTGGATGAAGCCGTTTCGATCGTCCTTTGCGTAAAAACTCGACCCAGTCGAACGCGTATCACGTGCCGCTCGTTTGTCGCGCGATCAACGTTACGTCGTTACGGTAACGTTCGGACCGGTGCAGCGGTGCCTACGCGACCGGGTTTTTCGCCAACAGCACGCCGAAACATAAATTATTGTTCTGCGATGCGATCGAATCGTTTCCGTTTTCTCACGTTCTCAAATGTTTTCGATACGGCGCAATAAATCTTTTTTTTTTCCGTTCCATCGTTTCGTACGGGTTTTCTTCGGCTGATCACAAGGGCTACATTGATTAAAATGTCATAAGTAAAAACTTCTGATCTTTTAGATCTGAAACGAAACGTATTGTTCGTAGTCATACGAAAAGGTCGGTTGTTGGAAAATTCTTACGATTTTTTAGCTTTTCACTTTTGATAATTTTCAAAAAAATATTGATCATAGGTATTACGTTTTAGAGAAAAACGTAAGAAAGTAAAGCGTGCTAGGCATCAATGGTTTTTATATCTCGGAGTGATGATGAAAAATCTTTCATGAGAATTATCTTTTGAAATGAGCCACATATAACGTATAATTATGATTAATATTTTGAAATTAAAGATTTAAATAAGTATAGTCGATAATATTTTAAAACTACACGGTATAAATTGAAATACCAAAAACTAATTCTTTTGTCGAAATCATTCGATTTGAACAAATAGCATTGTAAATGTTTGATCTAATTCAAACCAGAAAACTATCTTAACACTGTCATGTGTAATCCTTATTGAATTTTTATCGCATGAAAGTTATAAAAATCGTTTCAATTATTCTAGTGTGAATCACATCTTATTTTTTATTTCTAGACAAGATAGTAAATGAATAATTCACTAACCTTACATTAATGCCACTATATTTACCAACGTAGAGACGATATCTATATAATTCATCAACCATACTACGTGGTGGTTTTATTATTATTTGGGTTCAGCACTTCGTACTACCGTTGTGATTTCTAAGGATTTAATTTCCAAATATATATATATATATATATATATATATATATATATTTAAGTACATTTCGGAATTTTTTTTTTTAAGAAAAGTTAGAAATAGTATGTCTCACTGTTGTGTTCATAGATGATTCATATTTAACGGCAATAAAAGTTAATCGAATATTGTGACCAGAAAAAACTCCACTTAATCTATTCTATCATGGAGTTTTTCTAGTAAAAATTTACGCAAATGTAAGATTATTTAATTCATTGTCAGTTCAAGCAATAATCCACAAGTATCAAATCACATAATTAATCGATACTGAAAGGTGTATAGTGGATAGTGGATCTGCAGAATAAAAATTTTTGGAACTGATAATTTTAGAGATTATAAAAAAATAGACAATTATTAGATAAAATTAAATATTATTAATATAATTTTAAAAATGGGGGAAAAATTGGTCATTTGTAAATTTAATATTTAAAGTACTAAGGAAAATGTAAAAAAAATGGTGATACGTCTACAGAAATGATTTATAACTTTATAGTATACATCAATCAATACTATTGCAAAACAAAAATAAATATCATAAATGAAAATAATTTTTTAGTGATATTCTGAACTCAAACCGTGTTTAATTTGTATTTATTTATTATTTTCGACGTCCATCAAAATCGGTAAATGTTCATGAATATAATTTACAAAATAATAATAATAGTGTACAACAGTACTTTTTCATTGCTTTTTTTCTATTAACACAAGACGAATATTAAAATGTTAAATCCAATAGATTGGTTTTCTGTGAAATCTTATTCATTCTCGCATAAAAAAAAAACATATAAATCCTTGCAGAAAATAGAGTATAATAATATAATAATAATAATAACAATAATAATAATAATAATAATAATAATAATAATAATAATAATAATAATAATAATAATAATAATAATAATAATAAAAATGAAAAAAAACTTGTACAGACATAGTGACGTCTAAAATCTATGGAGAGAGATTAATAATGATAAAAAAATATTAGTAACGTTCGTTCAGAGTTCTTGCGATCGCGTCACAACGCACTGTATTATATCACACGCGTATAATTACAAATAATAATTGTAAGTATAACACCATATATTTCATCCATAGCGTTTTTTTTTTTTTACCTTTTTTTTCTTTAACTCTAAAATTACGTTTACGCATACGTCATAAAGCGTCCTCAATCGTGTGTCATTAAATATCGCGATACGTGTCCTTTTCATAGTTTGCGAGACGTTGATCTGTACAGGCGGTTAAATTTTGGACGTGCTAGCTGACCACCGAACGGATTCGCACCGTTGCAATATCTTGCATGCTTTGCAAGAACAACGTTTAACGAATATGAACCACAATGATACAAATTCTTACGCGCTGAAACTCGCAAGCATTCTGACATGTTGGGCGGAAATCTAATAAAATTGATTAATTTTATGCCAGTATATTATATATCAATGTTGAAAAAGGTATTTGTATCCATTATCAAAAAGTTTTTGTACGACGACAGATCTTCATTTCTTAGTTTAAAAGGTATACTACTTGCTGCTCCAACACCAGTTCTTCTACTAGTCTATTGTCGAACAAATAATCTTTTTTTTTTTTTCATTGCCTGTTGTTACCTTTCCAAAATGTATTTACAAAACATATAGCATATTATAAGTATACCTTTTCTCGATGAATCCATACTGTATACTGTATTCCATACTAACGCAACTCACCAACTCCAAACAACCCGCGAACGACATTAATGCGTGATACCGTTTTCCGGATCCTCTGTTACATTCTTCAACGGAACAGACGATCCCAAAGACCGAACGGACCACGAGTGAATAATAATGAACCACATAATCGTGGCGATATGTTTTCATTGTAATCCGTGCATAATCCGTCCGATTCTATATAATTATTGATGTACACGAGAACATTAAATAAACATGTAGGTATGATAATTTACGGTCGATTTTATATTTTTTATTTATCGTTAAAAAAAATTCTCCTTTTTTCCTTCGTTTTTCTCGCCAAGTACGTACACAATTTGTTTTCGGTTAGGTTCGAGTGCGTGACAAAACCGTCGTTTTCAACATACAATTCGTACATAAACAGCAGGTACCCATACGCTTTGGGTTTATTCGTTTTTATTTATTACATATTTTTCAATCATAATCCTTTTTTTTTTTAACATTTTATTGTTATTTTTGTAACGACACTATTCGTTTTTTTTTTAACTTGTGGGAATCAAAATTGTTTTAACCTATGGTAAAACCGTACATAACTAATAATGATGGTTAAAATACATCTTTTATAAGTTATTTAGGGCACGCAAATACATATTTATGGCTCCCGTATTTTTATAGCTAAAAAGTTAAATTTTTTTCACCGTAATAACATATTACATAACATATACGAATATAATGCATTGTTCACGAAATATCAACGCGTAACACAAATACAATAATTGGCAGGTATAGTTCTAAACATCGCATACTTTCGCATCTTGAAACATTTCATTTACGAGCACACGATTAAAAAAAAATCTTTTTTATGTTTATATTATATCCAACACTTTAGTTTTATAAAAAAAAAAAAAAAATAAATTACTCTGGGTTTAAATTAGTTTTTGAAAAATACTTAAATCTGATTCTCATTAATTATTTAGATTATTCTTAGTTTTGATGGAAATATTATATGATTTTACTCCACAGAAGAGGGCAAGATCAGTTTGATCAATGGAATTGAATTAAGCTATTTCCATATAATATTACATTCGATCATAACATTTTCTTTTTTTTTTTTTTTTTGTCATCATGGAAAATCTTTCAAATCGATTTCATACGGATTTATTTTTTGACTGTGTTCTTCATTTTCGAATTGGTTTTGTTATCAAAATCATTATATATTCTTATAAATATGATTTATTAAGTTGAATACATTAGTTTGCACTTACAATTTAAAGAATTATTATTAAACTCTTATTTGTAGAATCTTATTAAAGTGTTCATTAGTAGTTATGAACGAGTAAGCCGTTACGTATCAAATTACGTATGAATTTAACATACGCCTACTCAGAACACACAACGGCACTGCAGTATACACTCAGTATATACTTATTTAAAGCCTTACTTCGAAGTTAAACGAGTTAAACGGTTACTACCACCTGGGATTCTTAGCAGCGACTTCTCGTGGGTACATACCTTTCCCCTTGACACAGTTTATACTTAATACCAGTAAGTGCGTAAAATTCAAAAACATAATATATCGCTGGCGTGCTGACGTACTAGAAACTATTATATTAAGGGTGTACTATTTATTTTCATTTCATACGAATTTACCCCGGAATACGACTTAAAATTGCTGCTCGACGAGATACAAGTTTAAAAGGGTGCTTATGATTACGATGATCTTTATTTTTGTCTGTATTGCATATTTTTTTTTCTTTTTATATATTAATGAATTACATTGAAGAGCCCATCGATATCAGGACATTTGATTATGCTCTTTGAATAAAAATCTATTAGGTCAATGATTAAAGTTATTTATAAGTAGGTACACAATGTGCTATTGGTTTTTTGCACCCGAAATACGCTTACATATCTCGAGTTGAGTATCTTGGCCAGTTGAAAACAGTTAATGTACTGATAATTTGTCAAGTAACTTTCAATATTAAAAAAGGTCATTTTACCCAAATTAAATATACTCGTGTAAAATGCAGCGGATGTTGAGTGTAAATAAATGTACGTCAAATAATACGAGTATAAACGATGTGGACGTAATTTTCTAAACGAAATCTCACTTCACTAAAAAGACATGCGATCGATGTACGTATAATTTACATGTGATGGTATGATTGGTTTGCCCAAACATTTAGGAAGAATCCTTGTTCTTAATAAACACTATAATTTATGAATATTATGTTTATAATATGGCACTGGGAGCAAAAATTCCTGCGAAAAAAAAAACAATTATTTGTGTATGTTTATAAGTAATAGGCTCATTTTATCAATCGTATTTTATGAAATAGAGGAAAATTCATTCGAAAAATACAACATTTCAAATTTGAGTTTTCAACAGATAAATGTACTTCCAACTCTTTTTTATTCTGATCGACTTGGATCCAAGCTGTCACTTTGATAGGAGAAGTGATTTTACTATTTTAAATTTCGGAAAAAAGAGCTCATCTTGTCGTTTTTTAATTTTACACTAATTGTTATCAAAATTAAGTTTTTTCATTCAAAAATTCAAAGGTACGTATCTCGCTGAATTCTTAAACGATCGAGGTCGGGTTTAACTTAAACGAAAGGTAATTTTATATATTTGAACGAGTTTGGCTTAACTCCATACAAAAAGGTGGGTTCTTTGCTTTTATACGTACACATTTATTGTTATACAGTTTATGCATAAACATGAAAAACAATGCCGAAAAAGATATCTAACAATTACAATATTAACAAATTAAAAATAATAAAAACATAGCAACATTAGACATAAATTATAAAAATTATAAAATACCATCATATCGATGATTGAATAAAAAAAATAAAAACAATTTATAAAATAATTGTTTAGATTAAATTTTATGTTTCGGATGTTGACATTTAAATCTGGTGAGTTCCGCAATTTTATGTAATTGTCTGTGTGCATGTGTGTGTTAATATATATCATCCACCTGCCCAAGATAACATAACTATTGCGTGCAATTAAACGACCGGACAAATATTATGTGAGACACGTGTTGCGTATCCGAAACCGGCCGATTCGCTCAGCATCGATCGCCTACTCTCCACCAGTCATTTGTTCGGACCAGAATTATAGTATTAAAATAATATTTATACTTCGATCACCGGGAAATGAAAAAATCGTTAAATCGGTGAACGTTATATGCGTTCGAAGTGGAAAAACTTTAAAAAACGATATAGCAATTGCTCCTTAATTACGTGCCTAAATAAATGAAAAGTATTGAACCGGTACACCGATGTTTAAACTACCAGAACGTATTAATTTCCTACAGGATGTACATGCCGTATTAATATATAATATTACTATCAGTTAAACAATGAATAACAAATATTTACATACACCCGCCCACGTGCGCACGTGAGCCAAGATTTAAGCTCCAGTACTTACTCAATAACGATAATCATCACCAGCGATTATTTTATATTATGATTAATATCGAAAACCCTGCGAATAACCTTGATATTTCTAGCACGCGCGCGTACACGACAACAACATATCATTATGGGTTACAACCGAATATGAGTGAGTATATCCAGCCTACATTAACAGGATGAGCAGATAATAAATATGTATAGAACATATTTACTGTTTCGAAACCTACTGGTAAATGCAATACATACAAATACTTGTAATAGCACTTAATGCAATAATTCCTTATTAATTATAATGAATACTTTTTTTTCATAAACATCATTGATTGTTTTTATCGAATTATTTACAAATTTAAAATCACTCTTTTCTTATAAAAAATATTTGTAAAAAAAATAAATGGCGATCTCTTTTAACTGCTACGTACATTAACAAATGGTAAATTAGGTAGGTTGTAGGCTATACGTTAGACGTGCGTGTCGATGGTTGTCGAGTTTCGAACTGTTTACAGTTCGACACAACGATTTTAGTATTATGAGAGTAGCAATGAACGGATAACCAATAAACATAGATTTATTTCAGACAGTCGAATGTGGAAGATATTTTTATAAATTTTTGGACAAAACCCTATGAGGCTGTCAGTCGAGGACATTCATTGCTCTGTCGGTCAAAACAATAATGTTGTTATCAAAAATTTATAAATTTATGTTATTAAAATAAAATACGAAGATTTTATGCTTAATAATATATCAATAACATTTCACAAAACACACAAAATATTAAATTTAAATAAATTAAATAGGTAACACATTTTGATACGGTCAACAGAGGGAAGGAACGCCCCCACTGAATCCACCCCTGGTGAGTACACACACATATATTATTGTTGTATTAATTTACCTATACATTCGGGGCCAATGCAATTAATCATATACATCACTATACAGCGCTCGCAATTTGCAATTGTATTACGCACATCACTCATACGTTTCTGGGTATGTACAGTGAACTCGGCTATGTTATAAGCAGATAAAGTATGTAAATATATTATACTGTATACACATTTGCATATAATTTACCTGTTAAATATATATATATATATATATATATACATATATATATATATATATATATAATAACGTCACGACGATGACTATAATAGCGAGATATCTGCATCGTGATTAATAGACGTATCGTGCGGGCAAGGGACGTGTTTTGAAACTCCGATTGAACCGTTGCGAGCGAAAAGCAAACATATTTTGTACATACAAATACATATCTATTTTCACGGTACATAATAATTACAATATTATTATGTACTTATAATACTCATATGGTATAGTAAATATGTGATATGTTGTGTAGCATTGAGCAATATCAGTAATAATAAATCCAGGACACACGAAGCGTAAGATACATTAAAAATGAACTGCATATTTTTCATGTCACACTTGAAAATAGATTAATATAACATTTTAGAATATAAGAAAAACATTTTACAATGATCACACTGACAATCAGTGTGCAAACAATAAGTATGTTTAGTTGGATCTAATTTTATTTATATTTTGTTAATCGATATAACAGTGAATTAAGTGAAATTAATAGCGAATAAAAGTTCTTATGTGGTGGTCGTGTAACTTGATCACTACGGGAAACACATGCGTTATTTAAATGGTTACCTTAATTCAAATTGTGTGTTTCTATCTATACGTATGAAAAGATCGGCGTATACAAGAATTATTTTACAAATCAAGTTTAACATTGTTAAAATTATACGAAAAAAAAAAATTTCAAAATTCTATTTAATTCTAATAAAAAAAAATAAAAAAATGAGAAATAAAATGAAACAATACTTTAACAAAACAAACCTTCAGTTCGCTTAGCAATGATAACAAAGATCTACAAAAAATATATAAAAAATTATTGTAATCACAGTTGTACTTTGCATTATAGTGTTCGGGGGAAGGAAAAATAAAACGTAGCAGTTTCGCAGGTCAAGTGAAAAATGTCTTTCGAATGTTCGATTTTTTTTTAACCAAGTTATATTACATTGCAGTGAATCGCATACGGTCTGCTGTTGGTGTTCGGTACACAATGAGTGTGTACCGACAACTTTGGTCGTGTCCTGTTTGAAGTCCAACTAATATAAATGTATGTAGTTTCGTGTAGTTTCTAGAACCGGACAAAATCCATTGCGTGCAGTCCCGAACTGCGAAATAACGTCCGCCGCGATGAAACTCGTATTCACTACTCGTTTATTGGACTGAGTGTGTACCTAGTAATAATGAACGAAAAAAACTACGCTGGCTGTTCGCATATAGCAATACAATGTGTTTCGCTTAAATATAAAAAAAGTAAATATTCAACGCGTTACAGTAGATTTTAGATGCGTTGAATGCGCCAAACCATTGAACAACAACGAGCGAACAAAAGAAGCTTAACATTTTAACGTCGAGAATGAACTCATTATGAGTTCACCGGGATAATAATGCGCCAACATTGGTACGCGCACAATAGCAATAACTCTAGAATACCGTCAAACAAACTGGGTTGAAGATAGAACGACGAGAAGGGCCTAATGTAGAAAATCTGTTAAATCCCCTACGTACCCATTCCATCGATTCGTCTACCTACGTGAATAAATTAATAGCATTAAAACTTGGAGATTGCTGAATGATTATAAACAATCAAACCATATAATAATATAATACTGTTAAAATGCTCTTGTTATCCTCCCTCCACCCCTAGGGTTTTATGAAAAGCTCGTTGGAATTTTGTATTTTTAGTACGCCCGTAGCTCTTTAAGTGTCTTATTATTATTATTATAATCATTTTGCTTTGAAAAGTCATGTATTATTTGCGTGGATAGCAAGCATTCCACACGATTCTCCCCCGTCGAAACGTCTCGTCCAGTGCCGTAAATCAGGATTCAACCCGAGTGGGCAGTATTATACAGGTACGTTTGCTTAACAATAGAATTTTCAGTAATTTCTCCTTTCTACCTTTTCGCGTCGGTTTCACAATGATGTTTTTAACGCAACGTAGATAATTACAACATTTTCTTGTTCGTATCGATTCAATAATTCTAACAGTTTTAGTTATCGTGAAAATTGTTCATTTTGATTAAAAAGATTATCGTACGACTGGCTACGGTACCGTGGGTATTCGTCCTCTTTTTTTTTTTTTCCCAAAATCACAATCATTTTGTCGTCGATTATCTAGCAGCGAAAAACCGACAGTGAATACGGTTCACCGAAACACTAAATCGACTCAAGTGCCTTTTTATCGGTTCGGACATCATCCACTCTTGGCGATCGACGACCGGGTATAATTGAACTCCCCGCCGCTACGTGTTTACGTAGTACATACAAACACGCGCATTTCGTGTATTGGACATTTATTATTTTTATTTTTTTTCACACTTCCGGAACAACACGCAGAGAGGAAATGTTATTGCCGCCATATTGACGGGCCACGCGGGGTATATGTCACGATCGGCACCGTTACACCCGACCGTGGACGCGACGACGACGAGGAGTTGCGCGTGGTCTCGGGCTGGTGGAGGTCGTGTTTGCTACTTCACTGATCGGTCGCTTACGATTTCTCGTCACCCACCTGAAGTCCCGTCATACCACTGCGCAAATCGTGGCTGCTCGCATCGAACGGATTCGGAGAAAATATTTTTCTCCGCCTACACTCCTGTTCTATCCTTCTCCAGATGTTAGATTTCTCCAGTTGGTGGAATCAACTCCCATTTGTTCGACATCCTTTTTTATAGCATCTTCCCAGCGCTTTCTTGGTCTTCCAGAGGCCTTTTACCTACAGGGTTTTGTTCAATGGAAGCTTCGTCATGAGAGGGTTAGTCTTAAAGGTCAAATTAACCCCTCCCCATAAAAAAAAACCCGTTCAAAAAGAATTATCCTTGCAAGCTATAACTTAAAATATACGGAATCAAACTTACGCGCGCGTACCATCGTTTTACGCGAATTAATCCGTACGCTTATACGTGATTCTTACTATGACTCTTGATGCGCATGACGTTCACTGTTATTGTTGTTTAAACGATTTCTGTCCATATATGTATACGTATACAAACGTTTTATTCGAGTTCGGTGTACACCGTTGATTACGCATACGAGTGGTTATTACACATTAATTACAATGGTGGGTTTTGAACGACTAACCCGTAGGGAAATTTAAATAACCTATACTTAATGGGTTGACGTTGGTGTGTTCCGATTTGACGAAACACTCATCTACTAACGGAAGACAATGTTATTATTCACGATGAAAATATGACGTTCTATCACGTACAATATAATTCGTATTATTGCTCCGTGCGATTTCTCCGCGAATGTAATGATAATAATAATTCGAGTATTATATATTAATGTCGTGTATGAACGTATTTAATATATATATATATATGTGTGTGTGTGTGTATGTGATTTAATATGTGCATCTCCCATATACTTTTGACACCACCGCACGATGGCAGTGAACTGTATTAAATGAATACGGATTTATAAACATATATATATATATATTTGCGCGAGTGTGTATGGCGAAAGGCACACACATACGTGTACATCTAATACATGTGTCTGGATAAAAAGTGTCTTGCGGGTTTCAGAAACGTGCACGAGGAGGACAGCTATCAGAAACGTGACTCCACCGGCAATAAATAATTCCCTAACTGCAGCGCATACGTGGAGCGTGTGCGTGCGTTTACGTTTGTACGCGTGTTTGGCAAAAAAAAAAAAACGGTTTTGCAAGACTTAGCGTCTAGAACGTATACCAGGGCCCGAATGCATTCGTGATAGTACTTTATACGCAACATCCATACATATGTACACGCACGGTCTTTTCGCGCACATTTTAGTCGTTATGCTAGTAGACACTATATTATACACACATCGCGGAACTATAATAAAACGTCGGTACTTTATTATTATTTTTCGCCCGTTCGACTACGCGTTGTGTACACTTTTCAACGTGAATCACTTAAATGGTCCAGAAGATATTAATGTGTATTGTGATCGTTGATTTATTATGCTGTTATGCGCTGCTACCTCGTCTAACGTTCGGTTGCAAAAAATTGCGAGCGTTTTCCGCTTTTGCAGCCTTTTGGATTCGATATCGAAAAACTTTCTGTTGAATATTTTCACTGCCGTAATATTACGTTGCGATCTGAAATATTGTCTTCGGACCGCATTACATCTTATTTGACACTATCGCCTGTGCTTCGAAACCGGTGGACGTACTAATAAAAAAAAAAAATGATAAAGCCCTATACCGGCGTTTGTACGTTAACGTACTTAACCTGATCTAATAAGAAAACACTCAACGTTTTATCGAGCCTTAAGTATCGAATCATTGCGTCTGGCATACTTTTCTAGAATATATTATGCTCTAATCATTCGTTGGTAGTAGAAACATATCGTAATAAAAGTACATCAGTAATTTAATTTATAGTCTACCGCAAAACGATTCATCGTAATATTAATACTATATTGTCTACGATATATTACATTTTAGAAAGTATTTGCTTGCAATGAGTGTAATCGAAACCAATTGGAAATTAGAGTGTTGCTACTTCCGAATTTTTCGAGTCTCTAGCAAACTATTTTCGAAACTTACCATGTAAAATAAAGTACCAATAATTTCATAATCAGTTTTTCGACTCACTAAATCTTATGAAGGCGGAACTATAATTTTCATTTATTTTTTTGCGTTGTTTAAATCATTAATAATATTTCCATTGATGAAATAACACGAACAGAATTTTTAGAATCTGCCATAAGAAACTTAGTTCAACATGTACCACATTGATTGCAATGTAAAATTGATATTTCATAGTTGGGCACTTTGTACGATCCTTTATGGAAGTGTAAATGATTAATAAAATACAAAGTACCTTGTATAAAAAAATCACTTTTACGATTACGGAATAATATATTTGCATATTCGAAATGCGGATTAAGAAAACATTTAAGGAAAACAAAAACTATTTCAACGATCTTTTAATTAAATTGTGTGCCATACAAACCTGAATGGATCATTCGTAATACGCGTGCGCGCACGTGTACATAGATATTCGAAAAACCATAAATCCGTATAAAATATTACGAAAAGCTTTGGATGTGACGACGAAAGTAATTTTGCAAACGTTTCGCACGTGCATAGAAGTCAGTATTATTGTTATGGCAAGCCGTGCAGAGAAAACCGTCACGTATAGAATATGTTTACAAGCAGCCAGTACACGTTATGTCGTGCACGCGTTCAGCGACGAGAGACTTGTAAAAATATGACGTTTCGAACACGTGAGTTCATTAATACGCTGGGCCAGTGTTTGAACGCGATTTAACGACAGGCGGTGTGCGAGGTGAACGAGAAGAGAATGATAATTGTCCTGGACTATTACAATAGAACCTGTATGGTATGGAACCTGAATAACGTGGAAACCTGACTTTTATGGTAACATTTCACGGTCCCGGCGTACCTAATGTATTTTTAAATACATATCGTTCCCTGAATAAGATGGAACCTGTTTAACGTTTAAATGGAAACGATGTTTTGTCATGTACCTGACATTATCCGTCAATGAATATAATCTATATCAATTATATAGACTATTTCGTTGCAATAAGTTTATTTTATCGACCAGTCTCGTAGTAGTAGTAGTGTTATGACGCAGACTGCGTATAGACGTATGTTCAATATGCCGCCCAAAAATAAATTTTTAACACTAAATGAAAATATTAAACTAATTGAGTCGAGTGAAAAAATAAATTAACAGTAAAACAAATTTGTGATATTTTCAAATGTGGAATTCCTAACCGTTTCCAAATTACACAGGTTTTACTGTACCACGTCGTTGCCGAACCGTTGGCCGGCGCGGGAGGAAACGCGGTGTGCGGGTACGCGAAGGTGCCAGCTCGAGATTAGCCAGCTACCGACGAACGGGATTGGCTGCAGTTTTCGGGCGCGAGTAATGTGTGCACGTGACATGATAATCCACGAGGGGGTGAACGAAAATTATAATAATGATAACGGAGCAATGCAATAATACCGAGTGGAAACGACATCGTACGTAGGCTCTGACCTCGTTCCAATAGGTGTGGTCCGTCGCAGTACAGTACGGTCGCTTCGGTCACCGGACACATTTTTTACGATCCGCGTAAGTTGCTTTTGGTTCCGACGGGGAAAAAGAAAACAAAAGTATGGTTTTATAACGCGAGAAATCTGAAAGGTTTCGAAACGGTCCTAAACGGTTAATCGGTGATCCCTGATTTATCGATATCCAATACATTACGGCACGTAGAGTCTAGGAATTAACGCGGATAAAAGCGCCGTACGTGCGTAACACGTTCGCATTATCGGTGTGACGCGTCCGTATTACGATGACGCACTAACGGTAACGATACATAATCCGGGAAGCGTATTACCAAACCGGCTAGAGCCCTAGTGCCGTCTACATATATGCTGTTTTCATTGGTTTTTTAGATACCGGAGACGGGATTTCGCCGGGAAATTCCGGCTGCAGGGTGTTTAAGAGCGGTGCACCGGGAATGGTCATCATGGTTCGAACCTAAGACTGGATGGCTATTTACGCTTTTATTATATTTTATATTATATTATATTTTATTTACGCCCCAGGGTAGTACATTTGCGCCCCGAGGGATGTGGACAAATGCGCCCGAAAGATAAGGTACTACCTGCCGATTTATAGCCCACATGCGCCCATTTTACATACAGCGTTGCCATTGTGTTTTATAATTATTATGATTGTTACATTTTTGTTTTATACACTTATGTGTATGATTTGTATTATTGATGTAATTATTATGTACTTAATTGTTGTAAAGGGTTCTACCCGTTAATTAATTAATAAATAAATAAATAATATGGATTATTTTTATCTTGATAAATACTTAAATTAAGTAGATAAGTATAATTATAATAAATATATAATATGTAATTATATAAATTATAGTACTTAAATAATAACTGTCTAAATAATATAGTTAGAATTTTATAATTTTTTTTAACATTTTAGGTTTAAAAAAATTAGTCAATATGACTATTACTAACATTAAATCCAGGATTTCTAATTTGAACAATACTTAATTAATTTACACTAAGTTTTATTTACTATAGTCAAAACTGCCTTGAATATCGATAAGTGTTGATTTTAAACAATTCGTTTTTACATACGCACTACAGTTTTTTTTTAACGCAAAGCCAACTTATATTTCTCAAAACTAAATTTCTACTAAAGTGGAATTTAAAATTACGAAAAATTAAATACTCACGATTTTTAGTAGTATTTATTATATTAAAATCCATTTTTATACACTCGCAACTCACGTATGATACTCTAGGTAAAAATTTGTAGTTTGAGTAAAGTTGCACTACGCATATACAGAAAGAAGTGAAAGTAGTCATGAAGTGCAATTAAAATAAAATAGACCTATATTCGATAATATCGATAAGAGTGTAACGTAAAAATTAAAAATAGTTAAAACTAGTAAATAATATGTACAATTAGGCAGCCGGGCACTGTATCTCGATATTTATCGATATTTAAGTAACTTGATTATTTTCACTCGATTATGTCCATCACTATGTACAATAGTTTTAGTTTTATAATTGCTTATATTGCTTGTATTCCAAACTACAATTTGGCAACGTTGCACGGGTTTAACACATTTTTGGTAAAAATATTTCGGACGCAAATGGGTTATAAAAAAGGTGTGATGGGCGCAAATGGTTTCCACCGGACTGGATATTGTTGGTGATCACGGCGTAAGAATGGACAGGGAGAGTTGATTGCCTGCCGGGCGCAAAGGATGCGTAAAGTTATGTTGATGTTTTCCCGACGTTTTTGTCCGCGTGCTGCATCGAGTTTGAAAAAGAAATAAAATAGAAACTTGGCTAAATGGCTTATTATTATGTGACAGGATCCGAGAGACGTGCATAGCACGAGGGGCGGTTTATAAAGGGTAGGGGATAGCCAGCCACAGCGGAGTAGCTAGGGATGATTTATTTTCATGAAGAGTTAATTCAGAAGAAAAAAGATTTTCAACGCAAACCCCGTAACAACACACCGATTGGTGTTTGTGGAAGATAGCGTGAACATTTATCCTTCGTGAGTATCCTGTTGAACTTTTAAATAATATGTTTAACCTGACTTTGAAGAACACTGTAAATCATTACGATACGTTCACTTGTGAGCATCGCTGTTTATTGAATTTAAAATTAAGAAACTTATATACTTTCAATTAAAAAACATAACCGAACAAATTTTGAGAAGAAAAGATATTACCACACGATCCTCTCCTTTAGCTGCACCATTTCATCCAGAATCAGCGTAAGAGGTATATTACACAAACTATTGCCTATTTGCCTATGGAAGCACTTTTCAGAATTATAATTTAGAGTTGTAATTAGTATTTACTGTCAAAATCAATAGTTAATCTTTTGTATAAATTATTTTTCGATTATTCACCTTTGATAAAATCGAGTTTAAACATAATTTAAATTTACTTAATAATTCAACTTGATTTTACATTACTATTTTTATACTCCTAACACAAAAATATTATTGGTAGGTATTTTAATAAAATATTTTCGGTCTTTAGAAAACTTCTTTGCTTGTGATTTGCGATTATTTTTATTCAATAAAAACTGTTTTTTTTTTCTAAAAAACGTTAACGACTTACACCACAACTTTTGGTATGTACAGAAAACTTATAGGTTTTAAAATGAAATTATACTTCTTATGTCAGACGTATATGGAAAATAAATTACAAATCATAATAACGATAGGAAAGAGCATTAGGTTTGAAAGCGAACAAAATGTGTTTGTAAAAAAAAAAAAAAAAAAGGAAATAGAAAACGATATTAGAGTACTTACATAATATAACATTTTTGTATGTACTATTGTGACTCTTGATGCAAATTCTCGAGAAGAGGACTAGATTGTAAACCACCGCGTCTTCACCCGCTTTAGACGCGAATGGGCGGTCCAAGTTTTGAATTTACGCAAGTGTGTTTACATATTCGTCACGTGAACGGAAATTACGCTCAGGCCCAGAGTATCCTTCTTTTGCACCTATATAATACACCACGCGTGGCCCATCGCGAACTTTACGCAAATCGCGCGCAGAAACACGCACCGCACGAGGGTGGCGCGAAGCAATAAATTTCCTGGCGGACACGCGACCGGAGAAGCGCGTAAACGTGTAGGTGATAAATTTTCGTGAGTAGACGCCTTCAGAAAGAGAAATAAAAAAAATAAAGGGAAGAAAAAAATCGAAAGAGAGAAGAAAAATAAAAAATCAAACTAGAACAAAAGAGAAGACGATGTGTACTGCGTGCGCACGCGTGTGCATTTCCACACGTTCGTATGATGATAATTACCTATTGTGCAACGGAATTTTTATGTATTCAATAAACAACAAAATCAAATAAAATAATACATCATAATTTTTATGTGCAAAAATATTAAAGGTACACGATTGTGTATCATAATTTTCACAAGAGATAATATATATATATATATATATATATATATTTGATAATACGTTAGTAGATTAAGACAATTTAATGGTGGTAGACTAATGTATTATAATGAATTGGGGGGAGGACAGTTTTCGATATTCCTAAATAGTTCTTTACTTATGGCTTTCATTATTTTACCTTTGGTGTACAGATAATATGATATCATTAGTTAGGTTCGGTTTTATTTGTAAAAAAATATTCAAATTGTGACTAAATAATTTGATTTAGACAAAAGATAATTTTTTTTCAAATGACATAATACAATGAGCCATACTCGATAACATATTACATATTTCATCATAAAAACATATTCTTACGTATTTCTCCCTGGTTCCATTTCTTTTTTTTTTTTTTAATAGTTTTGATAAATACGATTTTAAATTTTATTCATTGTATAATTTTGTTGTAATTTGTGACAATATTGTTCATCAAAATGTACGTATACAAAATAATACCAGTCATTAAATATAATTTATGGTCGAAATGAGTTAGGTTATCGCGTTTTATGATCCAGACAAATGATTGTCAAAAATATATATCCCACGATAATGGTATTTTTTTCATTTGTCCTTAGCAGCCGCATTTGGTGGTAAAAATATCCATTGCGGAATAAATGAGACATCATTTCAGACTGAAATTACTCCTTTGGACATTGAAAATGTAAAATTTGCACCAATTATATCTGTTGAAGTCAATCGTTCTTTCAGTCGGTACGAATATGTGCTGAGACAATACCATCTAAAAAGTTAAACTTTTAAGTTTAACAATTGAATATGTGTATGGTATCTCATTAAAATCAAGATTCAGAATGAGGTTTAATTATATAAATTTCACTTTTTGTTTTTTTATTTTCTGTAATTTTTTTTTTTTTTTTTTATAGACTTGCGCATTTTCATTTATTTATTACATATATAATTATATATTTTGGTTTTTTCATACATGTATATCTGAGCTCTAAGATAATATTTTTATTATTTTTTTTCGAACACACTTGCTATTGGTTTCGAGCTGAGTCGTAATTCTCGAGGTATTTTACATTTCGGAACCGTATTATGTACCATTTGTTTTTCTCGAACGAATGCAGAGAACAATATAAATACGAGCACAGTGATATAAAATTAATAAAACACAATAATACACGCATTCGGATATTCAGATAATATAATAAATAATATCATATTCACGTATAAATGTCTTCAGTGGTGTACCTTGCAGATTCCGTAACTTTAGGCTGTCGTTTATACGAAAATAATAATACTGCAATGATTGCTTTACTTGTTCCTGACATCTTGTTTTCATATTACACACGATTCGCTCCACTTGTTATTTTTCAGTCGAAAACTCCAATTTTTTTCTCAAAATACAGCGCAAGGAAAATATAACTTGTAAAATCATCTTTTAATCTTACATTTTTTGTATAGCACTTAACAATGATGGATTTCTCCGGCAGGCTACGTTTTTCCTGTTGTCTAATTACTATTGTAATACGTCGTAGTCTTGTATAGTGGATAAATTATTATTCTACTACACGAGCAAGTTAGATATATAATTTCGATAACGTTCACGTAAATGCACGATAATCCATTACGTTTTGTGTACTAGATCTGTCGCATATTGGAACATTAATCCGGTGTAGGTACATGTGGTTGATAAAACATTATAATATAAACTCTAATCATCTTTATTGCGTTCGAGAGGTTTACACTATTTTGCAATAAACGCGGTTCGCATTAGACAAACAGTGTCGTTGTTTTCGTGTAATACGCAGTTAGTCGTCTCTTTCGTCCGGGGCCGGTAGATTTATGAATTCCGCGCAATAAAGGAATGCGACCAAATACACGATTGTTTTTTGTTGTTTTTTGTTATTTTCGTTTTGTTCCTGTTCAAACTGTGCTCGGTGCCCAAGCACACCTACGCTTTCCGTTGTCATTTTCGTCGCAGACAAGAAAATAATATGCATCCCACCGTTGAAAAAAAAATTACTTACGCGTACAGCCCGGCAGCTATATTTCTTGTTACTTTAATGGACCACCGGCTTAATAATAATTCTTTTTCTGTAAACGTCTCTTATTTATTTATTTATTTATTTATTTATTTATTTATCTATTTTTTAACTCGATTCAATGTCTGTAAATAAACCTCAGTAACATTACCGAGTGAAACAAACGAATCGATTTCATCAGATGATTTTTTCGCGCTCTAATGGAATGACTTTTGATTCAAAGAAAAACTACAAACTGAAAAATCTTATAATCAGTTTATAATGTCATGTTAATAATTAGTATGATAACATTTTACTACCACATCATTTTAACAATTTACAAATTAAACGTATTTATCTGTTGATTCGATTTAAATTAATTTTAAACCAAAACAAATATCAGTGCACTGCTTTAATACGTGCGTTTAACTTTTATTCTTTCACCTATTATGCCATATAAATAATATAACTAGGTGTGATAAGAAAGTAGAGTTGTTGTACGTATTTAAGTTTTATAAAGCGAAAACAAATTACCTATATAATTTCTACTTCGTAGTATTTTTTTTAGTTCTATATGTTGACTGATGTGCGAATAATAATGTAACACTGCAGCTCTAACGTTGAACATTTTGATGTTCACCTGTATCAATCGAAGAATATTTTAATTATTTTTTTCTGGAATAAGGTATTCAAGTCTTCACTTTTTAATTTTAGTAATTTTTCAAAATATCATTAAAGAAGAATTGATATATTTTAATTACATTTATTTGAAGTACTCCGATTTATTTCAATTTTCAAGAATACGGTTTCAAACAAAAGTTCAGCGATATCTCACTCTATTAAATGATGCTTTCACTACTTATTGAATGAAAAATATTATTACAAACTAAAATATTTAATGGAAGAAAAAAAAAATTTTTTCCTCTTACGCTTTACCAGCTGTATGTCTTTATATTCACCATATATATATGTTTTCTATTAAATAATATTTAACTGGATTTTCACACGTAGTTTTTAAAATAATCTTTAATTTATATTTATTTAATTTTAACAATTATTGTCTTTTCAATCTCAACATCATGCAACAATTACTGTTGAACATTTCACAAAAAAATAGTTTTTTAAATAATGGAGAAATGATTTTGAAAACTACAAAAAATATCCATTGTCGTTTCAACCAAGACGTGATCACAGTTTGAGAAATACTATGGCATTTTAGCATGTTATTACAAATATATGAACAATGTCGAGCACTTATTTCACATGAATATATTGTGCGCGCATAATATTTGTATTAAAACTCGTACTTGATACATGGTATATACTTACTTGCATTCATAGAAATATATTATGAATAAAATATACATGCAACATATAACTGTGAATGTGTACGGTTCAAACAATGAATGCAAACCATTCGGCAATGATTGAGTGCACTGTATAACGTGCACTAGTTTTCGGTACACGTTGAAGATTTAGAACAGAACATATTTACTTAAAAGCTATTCAAAGTACTGCATCATCATAAACTGTAGAGGACGATTAACAATGTATCATGGTCGTTCAATAATTTATCATAAGTATTAATTATTAATGTTATTCGAGTTTTGTACGAAAAAAGTATTTCGATTGTCTTTATAAAAATTGTTTTTCATTATGTATTACGTTTCTTACAAAACACAAACTAATGTGATACATTCCATCACACGAAATATATATTTTCCACGTGATCAAATAATATTTGTTCGTGCCAAAATTTACCTGATGATATCAACGTTTCAATAATTCCCAGTCTCTCATTCGAACAAAAGATGCTCGTCGAAACACGAATCGGCAAAAAAAAATGAGTAAAAACATCTTGAACCGATATGCATCATCGATTGACTGTTGGACAAACACTGGGAATACATGTAATATTTTCGAATATCACTTAATTTTTACGACATGCGAGTAATTTTGATGGCTAAGTAATTTATATTATTTATAACACGTTTAGTCACATCCACACGGCTGAAGTGGATATTGTTGAACACATATATTTCCATAACTATCGAATCATGATGAAAAAACGGACTGCAAGTAAAATTATAGTATAATCACAATTTATTAAATACATGTATTGTATTCGATCAGCGTAGAGTCCTTACATATTATAGAATACGAAATCAAATAAATTAATCATCGTTATTTTCTATTTGATGTAAAAATCTGTGTAAAATATAACATATATAATCATATAATTTACAGTCAGGATATAACGTTGATAAAGATAATTAAGAGAAATGAGGTGATATTTACTTTCGATGAAATAGACGGTAGGATGTCGTTTCGTCCCACCCGCGTTACCTTACGCGCTCACCATCGCCACAGCTGGTCTTGCTCCACTACTCGTGTTTAACGTAAACACGTAAGCGGATTCGGCATCACATGAAACGTTTAGGACAAAAGAAAAAAAATCAACTTAGAGTAATCGGTAAAAATGATAAATTCAATGTATCACGCACACTTAATTGCTGTCACCGCGCACTAACTACGGAGTGGTCCAATAAGGCGGACGATTGCGTTTCCACACCGTGACCATCTTTCAAAAATCGAAAAGCTCACGATGTTCAATCGAATGACCGAAATATAACCGCACAAGCGTAGGCATGGCTGGACGAGAGTAAGGACCATTTGACATTAAAACCCTAGTTTAAAGCACTTACTAACCCACTGAACTGTTTTCGGCACGTAGTAGTATTTCGTACGTACAGTTTTGTATTATATTTACAAACGTACTAGGTTAGGTCTCACTACGATTCGGTAATCACGCACATTTCTGTGCTAATAAACGTTATGATGATCAATTCGCATGGTTAATTACAAAATTAATTTAAGAACAACATGTAAAAAATGTAGTGTTTTGTAAAATCGAAAAAGGAAGAAAGCTTTCGTTTATTGTTAAACCGATGTCGAATCTGAAGATATTATTTCGTAGGGAATTTATTTGGAAATTGGTTGAAACATTTTTTTTTTTATAATAGAATTAAATTTGTGAAAATAGTAGTAAGCACATATGTCGTACGAAATAGGTACGTGTGGGTTCACTACACGTGTGTGTCACATAATAGTCACTTTGTTCCTGTCGACACGTATTGCCGTCTCGTACCCTGCCGACACGTGTTGTCGCATGGTCCGGAGGATCCGAATGATATACGGTTGCTCGGGGATCTGGCACCTATTGAGCTTTATCGGATCGAGTTAAACCAATTCGGCTATACATCATTTCCGACCACCTCGCGGTAGTGCCGTGTTCAAAAAAAAATAATATATTATAACAGTGGTGTAGTCAAGGTGGGGAAGCTAAGGAGAATTCATCCCCCCTCCCTCGAAATGTTAAGAAAATTATATTAATGGTCTATGAAAATCGCTAAAAAGGTAAAAATATTTAAACATTTTAGTATTAACACTTTACATATATCTATCTGTGGTAGTGGGTATTTAATGCATATAATATTGTGTATCGGTCGTGAAAAACTAAGCCACCACTTTGTAAAAATTAATCAACCCCCCTCCCTAAGAAAAAACCTGGCTACGCCACTGTATTATTATCAATTTACTATTCGTCATTCGAATTTTCCACGTCGTGACGTCGGCCGCCGCCTAACGTCTACGCGTATCATTCATACTACCTACGGCCAGAATCATAATTTCTTTATTTTTTTACTTAATACAGTTATTTGATTATTAAGTTATTTTCTTTTTCTTTTTTTTTTTATTATTGTTTAATAACGATTTCCGAAGTCGATTTCGAGTATGGGTAACGTTTGCACTGTTACAGTATGATAGCTGACTTAAATAATATTATTCATTGGTTTTTGATCGGAAATCGCCATTTTGTATTTTATTTTTGACAATATCTAATAAAATAAAATAGTAGAAAACCGGGCCTCTACGCTTAATATTTTTGCGGGTCCTGTACAGAATATTTATATTGAAATTTATCATAAAAGATAAGAAGTCAAGAATAAAAACGATTTGAAGTTGATATAATTGTTTTTAACAATATAATTTTATTGAAAATAGAAAAAATAGTATTTTTTGATGGTGCTTCGTTGAATAATAATTATTTTTGAATTGAAGACATTTTTTTTTCACATGCTATTAGTACAGCGAGCTCATTTATGTTAATCTTTGAAATTATTGAAATCTATTGTTGAGGCTTTATAAATAAATGAATAAGTGAGTTTGATCGTTTTGTTTTTATTTGTTTTGTATTTATTCTGCGAAATTTGTTATTATTTACATGTTTTTAGCTACTTGCTATAATGCAAAAATATTTCTGCGGACCTTTAAAAAAGCCAGATCCTCTGTCCACATTGTGCCCTGATTACATAAATACTTATTATTATTAAATACATATAATTTATTAGTTACAAATTATTGTTTCTGATTACTGGTAATATATAATTATAAAGAAATAGAACTATATTCAAATTTTATTTACCGAAACCGCACTACAAAAAATCTAACATTCTTCGTAAAAATAGTTTTTAGATTTATTATTTCTACGGAACTAGGCTGTTGATGATATCGAAATAAATATATAAAAACTATTCTAAAATTTATAACGTAATTTCGAATTTACTTTTGCCATTTTCCATGCAGTTTATAAGGAATAAAGTTGAGACGAAAAATTATATAACTTGAAGTGCATAGTATAATAACAATTATTGTACGAAAAATTAAAAATGTTGCGCTCATCGACAGTATTATTGATTTACATCAGTCGACGGGAAGAACGCGGTAGTGATTTTCGAAATGTTTGGCCGAGTATGGAACCTTGTAATCGATGAGTTTTTATTAAACCACACTGTGTGTATATTTATTAAAATAAAACGCGCGTAATTGGTTATTATACATGTTTATTTTACGGCTTTCGGGAACCACGTGAACATTTGAAATAAACTGCGTGGCGTATTGTATATAGTTTTAAAATATTTCAAAAACATCGGCTAAGTAAAATTTTTAAATAATCCCAACAGCTCCTATATTATAACACTACCGAGTACCTACCGACTATGTTCTGTGTCCATGGACAGACCCGTCACGATAAAAGTTGCATCAGGTAGCTGTCAATTTAAATGTGTTGAAAGGCTAAGCCACATCAACGTATTGGAGAGCGTTGATTAATTACGGATATACGTTGCGATCAAAAGTGTCGGGGGAAATTATTTTTTCGGAAATTCAATTGTACAGGTAAGCGTGTTAGGAAATCGATTCAAAAGGTTCTAAAACGTGATGAAACAATGCACACGTAGCTATATTATAATCCGGTCAAAACAACAATGTGCCGACACCAATACCGGTGTACGAATTACACAAGTTCCGAAATAATAAATGGTCCCATGCAGTATGTTTGTATCATTAAACTATAGTGACCGACATAATATGTGTTATCGTTATGTTGTTAGAAAACGGTTTTTGCAGTAGCAGCACGCAGAAGTAACGGCGGTGAAATATTCCAAATCCGCTGTAGAATGTTGCACTTTTAATAGCGGTAGTCAATGATACGTTTCGATAGTACTTGTAAAGTAAATTGTCAAGTAACACTGCACAAGACTCAAAATCGTTGGGCTTATACCACGTTTTACTGTCGCGCTCAATACACGTGCATGACCTCATACTGTTTGTTTACGGGAAAACGAGAAATCTAAGGTATTAAAAGTTTATACGAATTCTATAGTAATTATATATGTGGATATTTTCCGAAAACTCCGAACGCATGGGGCTGATCTGATATATAATCACATTTTTTATTATAAAATACTATGTTGTATCAATAGATAAGAAGTACAAATGAAAGATTATTTTGAAAATGATTGTTCGTAGAGCAATTCGTGGAGCTTTGCATCGGATCCAATATTGTAACGGCCGAAGGCCTGCAAGGGGCCAATAAGCATCAACATTTTAAAACACGTATCGTTAAAGACGAGGAGCAGAGATTCAAGTAAATACGTTTTGTCCTCTTTTTGATTTCAGTAACGAATACTCGAATGTTCAGCCTAAAGGTTATCATACGATATTTTATCATGAATCGTTGCTTGCAAACTTAACGATTTTTTACCAGTGGTTAGGGTCAGGTCATTCTCACTTTTACTAACTTCGCCACATTTAATCACCAAAATGAATCCCAAATTCATAATAGTACAATAATAATAATAATAATCATATGGTATCGTACGAATGAAAATCGTGATGTACGTGAAAGTGTCCATCTATTAACGTACGCCAACAAATTCGCGGCTACGGCACGATAATACCGTTTGTCGCACTGGCAGTAGACGGCAGCGATACGGCAATCGTGCCGTGCCGTGTTGTTATAGTGTCGTATGCGAGCTCCTATATATTTTTTTTTATTTCACTAAAAATTATTATCGTACGATAATTTTCCGTAAGGAAAAAATCAGTGTGTATATGCAACTGCCCTAAATGATTATTAATAATGCTGCAAATAATACCGATAAATTATATTGTACGTCAAGTGTATAAATGATCGTTGTTGCAAGTTGGAATAATTGTAACACTTCAACGCATGTAAATATATGTACTTGTTTTAATATCTCTAGCTTTGGTTCTGATAGAAATTACATCTTATTAAAATATTGTGAAAGCAAGCTTATTTTCTGCGCTTAAGGCTAAGCATATTATGCCTATAAATGATTAGTTCATTATATCATTGTTGTTATATTTATTCTAAATTATAGGTACCTATCGGGGGCAGTGCACTTAAGACTCGTGGTCTTGTTGCAGAGAACAACCCTATTATATTATATTAGGAGCCTTTTCTCTGCCAATCTACCGCGAAGCTCAAAAGACACGCGCACTAATGGGGTCGAGTACCTGGGTTTGCTGCAAAAATGGCACGGCTGATTTCGTTACGTTCCGCGGTCTGGGTATCGCATTGGTCAGGGTATCTGCGTGTTATATACGCCAACATCTGTGTGTTATGAGACCTCTGGTCATACTTATTAAATATTTAAATATTGGTATTAAATATTAATTTTTTATTTTTGGTATTTATTTATTTTATATTTATTATATTTTTTGTTCAAAAATATTAAATACAAAAGTTTTTAGTTTGGTTTTTCGATTTTGAAGAAATTTCTTGTCGTCGACGAGACGAAATGACGATTATAAATATTGTAGTCGACAAAAATATTTAAAGATATTACGAGGAAAATAATATTTCTCATGTATCTTATATCTATTTGGCTATTCATATTTTATAGTATCGTAGCATAGCGACATCCCGAATCCCAGCATCCCACATATTCACATACTTCGACACTCATTACTATTTAATAATCGTTAAAATTAATTTATTACGTTAGTCACTAGTCACTACTAGAGCTCTGCATGGACCGATTTTTCAAGCCCAGACCGTTCCATATTTGATAAGAAAAACCCTTATATGAGCCCTCTGCTGTTTTAATTAATGAAACTCAATCCCTCTTAAGGTTAAAATGATATAATGAAGCCCACTCCTCCTGATTATTCTAATGTAATTCTCAGCCCAGTCAGGTCCAGTAAAAGCCCAATCAGGTGCTTATATATAAAAAGTATTTATAAAGTATTCAACATTCCAACATTTATTATTTAGAAAATAAAAATATATATATTATATTGTAAAAAATATACATAGGTCATAGAATAATAATTTGTACATTTTTAAATGTTATTTATTATAATTACATAGTATTGTTTTCGTTAGATGTTCGATAGTTAAATGAGTAATGACGTTAATGAACAAACTATATTATAGTAATATTTTAATATAAAATTATTATCATTCTTCAGAATTATCATACGACGATAATGATATGACATATAGCTATTGGGTAGTGATATTTATAGTTTATAGTCAATAATAATTTATTATTATTTACAGAAATATCCTTAAATTACCATTACGAAGACTATTTCCAATAACGATCGGGTATATTTATAGTGCTTATACTTAATAGCTATTAGTTTGTAGAGCATGTATTAAATTAATAGATTTAAAAATAATCCAAATAATACAATTAAGTTCACCATTTGAGCCAACCATTTTTCATTTTTGGGCGTTGTTCATAACCGCACACTTTTATATCATAATCCCACATATTATTGCTAAATTAAATCGTTCAAAACCGCACAAACGTATATATTAATTACATATACATTTATCTGAAATAACATGAGTGCACCTCGAGACCGAGCGGGGTCACTCGATCGCTCGGACAGTTAAGAACAAAAATATCCCCCGATTTGCTATTTAACATCACCCCAATAGGTCCCAGGATAAAAAAATGGATTATGTGGGACTCATATGAAACCGGCAACGTGAACATGCAAAGTGTGCAGAGAGAAAGGAACTATTTACCAAATGTGTACGGTTTTGAACTACCGACCTTTCAAATTTCCCTTTTTAACAATAAAATAAATATGTGCGGTATTGAACGATGTAAAATGTACGGTTATGAACGGTAAGTGTGCGGTTTTGATGACTGCCGTAATTTTTAGCTGTCCACAAATATAAATATTAAAATAATTTACGGAATACAGTCCCAACCCACCTCGTACCCTGATATAAAATGCCTGGCCCATATATTTGTATTTGTATTTAAATACTTATTAGCATAGGAATTTAAATAAATATTTTAATACTTTTTAGTTGAAATATTTAAATACTTATTTGAAATATTTTTGAAAAGTATTTTTAACAACGTTGCCTCTGGTGTATATTACACACCGCTTTCGGATCACTTTTATAGTATTTCACGAGAACGGATCAAATCGATGAGGATAACTGAAAGAAAAGTGATTATAACTTTTTATTTCAATATATTTGGATGGAGCAAAGGGGTTAGTTATGAAGAAACAAAGTTTTGTTAAATAAGCTAATATATATGAGCACATGCTGTATAGGCCTGTAAAAATAGGCCATAATCCTTAAATAAAAATAAGTTTATCTGAGCGTAGCAAAATGTTGCGCAGGCATTAATTGTATTACCAATGATGACGATAATGAAATACGATTATTCCAAGTTGATTGAATCATTCTGTAGTCTAAATTTATCTCAAACAGTTTTTTTCTCTCGCGAAAATAGTTGGTCACTCAGAATTTATAATCAACAACATTCAGACACGTTTTTTAACGTAATTAGAATGAAGTATATTATAAAACTTCATTAATTCGGTATTGAATTATACGCTTTTTGTTAGCAGACCTTCAGTTGATTGCATTATCGCGAATAATTTTGTAAAACGTATTTTTTTCCGCCCTGTGGTCCGCCGACGCGTAAGCTAAATTAGGTCTCACTACAAATTATTATTATTTTCGATTATTGCTATCAAGAGCCGCATAATTTTTAGGTCATTTTACACGGAAAAAAATTCGATCGTATTATAAATAACTATCTATACCTGAAGTCCTAAAGCTGTAGTCCAGGTTCTGAATGATAATCAAGTTTGATAAATATATTTTTGTAAAACTACCACCGAACAACGGACAACGGTACGTGTATAACTGTAAACCGATATCATTGAACTATTATTGTAACATTTTGTCATCCTTCGGAGATCTTTGTTTAGCAAAAACTTACTATTTTACTAAAATTTGTATTATGACCTACACACTCTTGGTTCCATGAAATTATAATTCATAACGACCTGTATAACTTTGCAGCTTATTACTGTATTAACTTTGTTTAGATTTTTCCGGACGGTCAAGTTAATATGTATATTATTCAGACTGTTACAGTTCATCGTAAAGTATAATTTAACACTTTTGCGCGTTCATAATACAGAGTAACTAGTATCCATCGCTTCCATCTATGGAAAATTGAAACGGTACACGTAAGTTCGGTTAGATTTTTGATGGCGAACGTATATTGACTGTAAAACATGAATGTGAACCGAGCGTGCAGGAACCCGTTTTAGATCATTGTTTTAAAATTCAACGGCCTAAAGTACAATTGTAATATAATAAAATTGATTAGTCAAACTATCAAATTTTGGCCAAAATTATATTTTACAATTTTATAGATTTCTTATCTTAAATTTAAAAACTTCAAGTTGTACAAGCATACATTTTAAGGACATTTTATTTTATTTACTTACTCTACACTAATTTTCTTGTACGTGTTTTAACTAAATAATAAATAATTTTTACATCCAGTTCAAAAGTGATTTTATTAATAAAAATTCTCACTTATGGCACATCTAGAGTATATTAAATAAATCTTTGTGTCAAACGAAAGACACTAAGACATTAGTAGTTATCACGCGATAAGTGTTATTCAGTCAGCGAACAACTGGAACAGTGACTGTAAACAGTAGAGTCAAAACCATTGATCGTATCCTCTTATTCAGTTGATGTGAAATCACTAATCTCTGGCTAAGACATGAATTTGACAGAGAACGCTTATTCCGTTCATATATATGCTAATGAAAGAAAATAAAATTTGTATATGATTTCATTAGATTTTTTACACGGTGATTTTTCATAATGAATAATCGCATCAATTCAAATATAATGAAATGCATTTAATTATATTTACTCATCAATTAAAATCTTATTTTTACGTGCAACTCTATTTTAACTACACCTATTACAATTTAATGATTAGCTCCATAAGTACATTATTCATGGTAATAATTTTCGACCTTTACGGGACAAATGATGCCTTTACATTTTGTTCATAATCTCGTCCAAATTAGAGTGCACGGTATTTCCATATTAAACAGCTAAATATAACCATATATCTCTTTAAATCGACCACCTATTGACCTATTGTGAACCACTGATCAACTGTAGTACTGTGGTACACTAAAGTACGGTTCGACTACACGTGATGATTATGATGAAATTCCTTTGTTGTAATGTTGTGATGTTATACGTCAATCACGGTTTTTTGTACGGGATCCTAACGAGTCAACCTGAAGAATCACTAGCAACAATTAATTAAAATTATAACACTGCTATCCAACCGATGAATCATTTCAATAATGAATGTTTTTCGACGAGAAAATACGATAAATTTCAGTCAAACCGGGTGAATTGTTTTCTTAGATATAAAACGTATTTTCGCACACCAGACTGGGTCGAAACCATAGCATAGTAAACATAATAGCATAATAGCATAGCATAGCATAAACATAGTAGAGTAACTATTATTATTTCTGTGGCTGTTGTTGTTGTTGTTGTTGTTGTTGTTGTTTTTGTCGTTCTCGTTCTCAGATTCTTATCGATTTCAAGTGTACTATACTATATTACATAGTGTGGCTGCGACGATTTATGTGTTGTTTTTTCCATGAGTGATATTATCTTAAAGTGCAACGAAACAATTTCCGATTCCGTTGACCTAATTAAAACTTAATACTAATTGGCGAACAGCTTGCGATCGATTTTAATAAGCTACGTAAAACTTTCCGAGTTTGCTTACACAACTCCACTACACATGTACCTGCATGTTCTCTTAGAAGTTAAATGACGTATCACAGTTACACCAAAGTGCCGCGATTTAATTAACTACAAGCAAATCAGAGTATTATTATTATCGTTATGTGCTGTATATGCTACAAATAATAAACATACATAGCTTTTGCGATTCCGTTGAATGGTTTTTCTTTAACGATGTGTGCGGAACCACATTAATTCAAGCATAATTGTAAAATCGTATATGTAATTCGTGATAAACCAAGATGGGAGATCCAAGCTCTAAATAATTATATTTTCTTTAGAAACTATAAGCCGACAAATATATTCAATATCTAAATTTTATTAAAAGAAAAAAACACAATGTACATAACAAATACTCGTACACTTAACCAATAAAAACAGCAGCAGCTTTTAAACGCATTAACCAAAACAATATTACCTTAACATTTTTTTTTTTCAAATTTTAAGCCTAAAGTGGTCTATAAAATTATGGATGTGTACATGAGTCAATAAATTCGTACAATGTACAATGTCCTAAAACTTCTTTTAGATAAATGTGTGTATAAATTGAAGTATTCGGTGATATATTACCTACTTCATAATTTGCATGAACGCTATGTCCAAACTATAATATTTGAATCACCGAGCTGCAACTTAATTTAACTGAAACGTACAAAAGCCATTATCGTTTTATAATTGAATCGTAGGAGGTGATCTGTAAAAATAGATAGTTCACCAAATAAATGGTTTCCACATTAATCATGATGATATATCTATACAAATGCTTGTGTTTTTTTTTTTTTTTTTTTTATTAATAATTGCTGCTATACAATATCATTTATTTCTAAAAATGCACCTTTTTATTTAAAATCCGAATCATTTAAATTTAATTAAAAAATCAGAATATTTTATCATTCAACTCATAAATATCAATGTATAATATCCGTCCTGTGTTTTTATACGTATATCTTACAGTATAAAATATAATTTACCAATAAACTTTCAATTATATTCGTCCAAAGTTTTAACTCCAAAGTTTAAATACTTTATAATAATTAAAATTTTAATACAATCATTTTATTATATTATAGTTTTATCATATCTGTATAGAATTTCCAATTCCTTAAAATCAATGAAAATAAAATTTCTTAATTTATCAAAAATAAATTCGTGTTTGATTAAAAATATAAAACTAATAGAATCCAATAAAATAAAAATAAATAATGAATCTTAGGTTTGATTTAAATTTTAAAATACCTTGTTTTAACTAAGGCAATAAAATATAATCATTAAAATAAATGTATATTATAATTATTTTTACATGGAATAAAACTAATTATTTAACAATAATGTATTTTTGATAATATTTCAACTCAAAATATTAAATTTACATTAAACTGATATTTTTTTAATTTAATTTAATTTATTTTTTTTTTTTTTTTTTTGTAATACATAATATATAAGTTAAAAAGTTATATACAAGTATAAAAGTTAAAAAAAAAAAATAATACTTATCATCGTTTTCTATGAAATAATATGTTTTACTGTTGATACTTTTAGAAAGCTGCTTCTGTGGTATAGTGTCTAAATAATGAAATGCATAGAACCTATTATCCGCGCATTGTGCACACTTTTTAATAACATGGATTATCCTTTCACTTAAAGAGGCTGACTGAGAAATAAAATTGGACTATTTCAAATAAGAAAACACATTTCTTCTTATCTGGCCTCGAAATAGAATAAAGCTCCTGTTGAAATGAAATATCTTTATATTTAAATGAAATGTACATCACTTTTCTTTTATAGCGAGGAATCATGTCTCCAATTAATTTGTTTTGTAGCGAACCACAGGTAAAAGAGGCTGAGACCTTAATAATTATATATATTAAATACTTGATAGGGTTAAAAATTCTTATTTTTTTCCGTTTATATAATACGTATTTTGTTTTGATATAATTTACCATGGAGATAACAATTTTTATTTTTTAAACTGACTAGGAACTATTTTTTTTATTTTTATAACCTATTTAAGAAATATTTTAAATTAATTTAAATTCTAGCTCGAGTAAATATAAACACAAAGGATTGTTACATAATATCACGGTTTAATGTGTCATATTACGTGTATTGTACGTGTTATTGAATATAAACTCCTTAAAATACGAAGAAATTATTTGTATTCTATAAGGAATTATCGAGGTGGCACAAAACGTAAGCTTTTGATGATTAATGATGGTATAATGCCAATTCAATTGTAGTTGGTACAGCGGGTATTTTGTATTTCTCATATCAAAAACCTATACCAATATCTGTATTAAGAATAATTGTTTCTAATATCCTTGTTTATAATTAATAATATTATTGTTCTATGCCTACTCCAATGGAACTAATTCAAAGACCGTATACGCCTGAGTTTGAGTATTATTTTTTTGAAATTTTAAAATGCCCAATCACTTGAAATTCAATACCTTATTCAACTCCGGTGCATATCATGCCTAAATACAATACATTACACAACAGACCTTAACTGGATGTACTTAGATCGATATTCATTGAACAGAAAAATTAAATTATTTTCGTTTAAAATTTCTATTCGATTGGACGAAATGCATGCTAATAAAAATGTTTAATATGTCAAATAATAACAAAAAATAACTATCTATATAATGGTAATAATAATAATTAAAATAATTGACAGTTATAAATAATATATAACATATGTTAATTTAGGCCCGTTGAAAAATGTATAGAATATATCATATTGAGGCTTGTAATCATATTTATACCAAATAAATATTTTTATTGTTTTTATTGGATAATTATTCTATAAGTGTTTGCAATTATTTAAAGAATCAAACATTAATACGGTATATTTTCAGTATGTTAAAATATATAATGAATAGTACCGATAGCTGCTTGATATTTCCAAAACTTTATTTTACCATACTTTTGAAAGCTCCAAAATACAAAGATTATTTCAGAATAATTATAAATTATAAAACGAATTCGTAAGATGGGAATTTTTTTCATCAAATAGAAAATTTTTTTATTGATAATATTATGATAGATTATAAAATATAAAAATAAAAATGTTTATAACACAGAAAGTTTCGTTTAACACAAGTTCGATGAATGGAATGTACTTATACTTCCGGTTCGCAGTGTCCACGGTTCCTTAAATACCGTTTCGGTTTAGTGTACGAGAAGTGACCAACCAACATAATCCGTTGTTTTCGTAGAAGCACTTTGCACAACGCACCGCATTATATAATATTATATTGGATACCTTGGAGGAATTAACCTTTCCTTAACGTTTCTCGCTGTACTAAGAAGATCATGGTTATGTTAGGCCAGGATCGACAAAACGTACGATTGGCCTATAATCCGATCTAAATTCGGAAACAATCTAAAGGCCATCATCGAATGACACTATAGGTTAAGTACCTAACCTATATAAGAAACTTCGGTGATTATAATTATTAGAGAGAGCAGAAACGTTTTCCGTTCTAACAGTTTTATGAATTATTTATAATAATAATAATAACTCGGTCGTATAAATAAGCCATAAATATTTTTTTGTATTTTAAAAACGCCAATATTACCTACGAACAAGGCCGTATTTAGAAATTTTCTTTTGTAGGGGTCCAAAACATGTATATTGTAATTTTATTGAATTTAAATTCCAACTTTTGATATTTGGTTAAAAATAAGACAGAAAAAGACTTAATCTTCTTTTTTCAAAATTAAAAGCAGTCAATGATAAATTGGAGCTAAGTCATTTTTGACTGAAAATATTTATGTTGTTATTAAAAAAAAATAAGTATTTTAAACATTCATAAAATATTGAAGAAATTTCGGGGGGGAGGTCCTGACACCCTGAACCCCCCAAATACGGCCTTGCCTACGTATCATTAGAAACATAATTACTTATTCTAAAATGCTACTGATCAGTGTTTCCCAAATGTGGTATTTCTCTTTAAACGGAATTTATGAATAACAGGAAGGTTAGGTACTCGTAGTAGAGTGATGATGAAACTGTGATAACAACATATTTATTAAACCGTAAAAGTTTATAATTTTGTAATTTATTTTATATTACTTTTTTTTTATAATAACTAGACTAATATGAGTTACAACTTTTTTTTTCTTCGATGATGGGGTGAGTGAAGTCAAGAAATTTAATAAAATCTAGAAGATAATTTAAAATAAAAATTATCGGGAAACAAATGTGTATATTTGGTTAGCTATCAATTCTATTGCTTTATAAACCATACTAGCTGTGTAACCTAGCCTTGCTTTGAGGTCAGAGATTTATTTATGTTTATTTTTATAAATATATCCTTGACAATAGTATGTGGAAACGTGCAGAGGAGTATTTGGAATAACTGTAAATGGAAAAAATTCCAAAAATGTCCAACATGATATGGTCTAAAAAGTGTTACATACAAAAGTAATATCTGACTTTATTCCATCATGAAAAGAAAATACAACTTGGGAATATTCGGGCAAATATAAGAATAACCAGAAAAAAAAAATAATATATCATGAAACTATTCTATTAAATAATTCTGAACATCGGTAAACAAAGAAACATGTTTTCTAGGATTATTAGTTATTTAGCCTAAGAAGATAAAACTCTAATTCTTAAGTATGAAATATAAACTGATATTTTTAGGCGAAATAAGTACTCAACTATAAGGAAACTCATTAATTTTTAATTAAGATATATAATGTGCTTTATTACGGATTTTAATGATGTAAAAAATATTTCATTGTAATTGATTAAAAAACTTGTAATGTTTACATTACATCTATATGAAACACAATAATTTAAATATGGAGCCAAAAATTATGCATCGATGTTACTTAATTAAAATGTTAATTAATAATACTATTTGTCATTTCAGATTAGTATTCGTTTTTGAACGTGAAACTAAAAAAAAAATCTAAAATAAAGTATAAACATTTTATTTAAGTACGTTTTGATATAAAAACATATGACTTAATAATTATCTTGAAAATGTTTTAGAAAAGGCAAAAGGATAGAAATAAAAATAGAACTTTTAAGTATACGATACAAACTAAAGTAAAACTAATCGACTAATCGAACTAATTTTAGCATTTTTGTGTATAGTTATCCGGGATGATAAAATTAATTTTTCTTAACTTTGTAGTATTACAATATCGATTTAGCAAAATCTTTTGATCACTAGAAAGTTAATAGGCAACAATATCATACTGTTGTTACTGAGTATTATTAATTACTCTATCTATTTCATAGAATTTCCATTTTAATCTATGGTTTAATTTCGATAAATGATAAAAATAGATTTATTTTTTTTTCGCTTAATAGAAGTCAACGGTAAAGTAGACTCAGACTAATATATACTCAGTTCAAAGATGTAAATGTAATCGATAATTTGTATTTCTCGTCGAGTGTTCAACAAACGTGCGGAAAAATATATTTTATTTAAATGTTAGAGATTATTTAAACAGACCGCCTTCAAAACAGTGCAATTTAGATTTTATACAGCGATTTCGATGGTCTTGCCTCTTTTGAAAATATCATTGTGTGTCTTCCAAAGTTATAGTCTTCAATTCCCTCGTTTCATTACAGATGGTTTCATTAACGTTTTTGAATATTCAGCCTTTCAAGGTAGTTTTTATTCTTGGAAATAATAAAAAGTCACCGGGAGTCGAGTCGGGGAAAATCGTGGTCGAGTAAATGGGTTTTTAGAAGTTCCAAACGTTTCAATACGGAATTATAATAGATGCGCTGTCGACAGTTTTGGCACTTATTTAGCGGATATAATTTTCTGATCCAACCATTAAAATCGAACGGTAAGAACCCAACGGTATAGCCCAACTTGATTGGTTACTTTTTCAAACTTCTATCGTATCTTATTTTTTTCTAACATGATCAACGATATCTTACGAGTACGTTCGTGATGTCTTAGTCACCCTGCACACCGACGAAGTCGTATCACGGACACGTACAAGTAGAAGTACGTTCGTACAAACCGTTGACATCGAAGCATATTAACATGTAAATAATATACGTGTACACGCCATAAATAAAACGTGTAGGCAGATATCTCGAGTCACTCGGTCCGTGAGAAACGACGTACTGCGTGCGTTACGTTTGCAAAACGATCTGTTTAATGACGATATAACATCGATTGGGGGGGGAGGGGGTGATAACGTAACGCAGCCACTGCGTACCAACACATATTTATTATAATCTATAAATATACGCGTTTCGTTTGTAATATTTTACCTTTCAAACGCACGACGGATACAACGAATCGATGCTTAGCGGGGCGCGTCGGTATCGCCCCGCGACAGAACACATTTTTCTCCGATCGAAACGAAAACACCTTACCTTATGACGTGGTAACTGCGCCCCCGCGTTGTTAATGCGAGTATCGTTTGATCTCTCGTCGAAACAGGCTTGATCCGATTAAAAGTTCTGAGCGTGAATCGTCACGGAAAACGTTTAAAGTTAACGCGCAGTCCAACAAGAGTGTCGAGCGCGATGTGAATTCAATTTTTTCCGAGTTGTCGATTCATGTATGTTTTCGTCGGTTTTCGAAGCATTTTCGTACGACGTTCGAATAGAATTCAAATAAAATGTACCGGAAGCAAGTGGATAATTGAAACGATAGGCATATGAAAAACGTACACGTGAAACGGTCTGACATTTTCTCGGTACCGAAATGCTTACATTTGTTTTCAAGCGAAAAGAACACAAAAGACTCTGGAATAACAATATGGCACTCGTGGCTTACCGTTGTTTATATTTGATGCACGAAATCGTAAATTTAAGAATGTTTTCTCGTTCTTTTTTTCGTCTTTTATTTTTATTTTTTTCTCCATTAGACTTCGTATTTTTACGGTCGTTAATGGCCGTGATGGACATTAATGTCTGGCTACAGAGCTCGGTTCCCCTAAACTTTTTACCGTATTTCAACCACCGCAGTGCAGAATGGAACGTCCGGGTCGCATTATTCCGCGCCACACAATGTACGCTTGTCGTTAAATAATAAACGAATTCGCGCGTACCTGCGACCAGGACGAAGATCTTGTTTAGACAGGAGCGTCAAAACACAGGAATGAACCTTAAGCATGCGCGTAATTTATTCACCACTATCATAATGTTAAGCTGTTACATAACTCTATAGACTGTTATCAATATATCATATCAAATCACTATAATACGAGTAACAATATGAGTTATGAATTAAACATAAATAGTTACTACATATTTACAATTATAACCATAAACAAATTAATAGAAGTAATATAAACTAAGTGCAAATCGCAAAATCTTGATTAGGAAAAAGTTGCAAAACAGCATTAGCAACCAAATGTATCCAGCCATCCAATATATACGCTCCGCTTATATATGTTACTATCATTTACTTTGTCTATGTTGATGTTAAATTAAAAAGTGTTAAATAAAATATCAGTAATACCGTAATGTGTATTCTTGATAATGTTATTGATCTAACTCTAAAATCCTTACATCCTAATATTGTGTAACCGTGTTGAACTCACAACTCGGCGCACTACACTAGTTGGTTTTGATAATTTATACTTGTACTTACTATTAAGATAATGTCATTTATATAGATATTAGATGATATTGATTTTTTATGTTTAAGATGTTTGTGAATTGTATTGTTAATACTCAATAAAATATTTAGTAAATGGCCTTTGTGTAATAAATTTTGATAAAGTCTGGTTCATAAAATGTTCAAATAGGTAATTGGATAAATGTAGATATAAATAAACATTATTAAAAGCCATTTCATTATATTAGATAGTTATTGCTGTTTTGATCTTTTTTTTTCAAATGTATCTGGTATATATATTGATTTATTTACTGAAATGGTGAAAGCAGTGTAAAATACGTATGTAGTATGTTCAAATTTTGAATAGTTTGATTCAAAACTGATATTATTATCGTATTATAGTGATTTGATATAATATATTGATAAAAGCTTAACATTATGATAGTGGTGAATAAATTACACGCATGCACAGAATGCATAAGGTGCATTCCTGTGTTCAGATGCTCCTATTTAGACAACGATGCTAGGCGCTATTAATCGATTGCTAACGCAGCAACCACAGTGACTGTGTTAACGTGCGCGATTTCTGTTCGCAGGATGAAGTGATAAAGGCACCGAGGCACGAGCGTTCAAAATGAGTTTCTTCACTTCGCTCCATCAAATAGTCACCAGCAGCGTGGCCAACCTGAACCTGAGCCCAAAGCGGTTCTCGTTGTCCAAGGAACCGGGACCGGACGGAGAAGAAACGGCAGCGGCCCTGGCGGCCGCGGCCACGACCGCGTCCAGTCGGTCGGCGAGCACGGGCAGCGTGAGCGGCATACCACGCATCGTGACGCCCCAGGGCAGCGGCGGCGGGCTCCGGACATCCGGGCCCAGAAGAACCGGATCGTTCAGGCAGATCTCTCAGCCCAGGAACCCGATGGCGTTCTGCAGGCGCAGGACCTCGTGGCCCGAGATCGATCAGACCGCGTCGTCTGGGTAAGTAAAGCCAAACACACGTATCGGCATCAAGCCTCTGTCAGCAACACCCCTCCATACGAGTGGCGAACGAAGTCGAGCCATCACGCCGCATTCGATTACCGCGCGAGCACCTCTGCGAAGTTATAATTGCTTTGGAAATAAATTAAAGAACACGTGAACTCGACGCGTGCGCCGGCGATTCAATTACGCTGGTAATGTGTTCCCTGGGTTTGTGTGTGTGTGGGGAGGGAGGTTGTGTGTAAAGTTCTCAGCCTGTGCGACGATATCGATTTTTCAGACCTGCGAACGAACTTCCGAGTGAAACGTTCACGCACTCGATCACTCGATCATTGTTGCACGTCACGTCGCGTCGATCTCTTTTACCGTCCTCGTCTTCCGACGGTCGTTGACGTGACGACGAACCGTATCGGCGCGGGTCGATTTCCATCTACCGTATCGATCTTGAGCCTCCCCACGTGCGCTTCCGTTGGACGTATCACGTAAACCGACGTCGTTCCGTTAACCATGAGTTGCAACGAAGTGCCCCGCGAACACGAGTTTTTTTTTTTTTTCTAATTTGAAAAACCGAACCACACTTTTATTTCAAAACATATCGCGTATAAATATTTATTTACGCGTTTTCCTACGGTTTTTTAACATTTCTCCGTTACTTATAATTATTTATAATTACTTCTAAACGAACGTTATTATAACTATGCTATCCGTGCAGTAAGGTACCGGTCGTGAACCGTTTAACATCGTGCTACTAATACAATTTAATTGTTACTAGAGTAATTACTGGAGTACAATGAAAGCGCAAAAGTTACACGAACGTTTACGATCGTTTGCTTTGTTCAACTCATTTTACATATCCAACTGATACAATTACGTACATTTCATGCGTAACATATTATTTAATTTTGGTCGCGTTACAAATCATATCCGAAATATATAGTTTTGTACGATGTTTGTTAAAATTTGGAAATATAATAATACGGAAGATACTTGAACTATTTCAAACGTATAACCGAGCGAGAAAAATGTACGCTCATTGAACATATCAAACATTTGTACGTGTTCGTTCACACTAAATTGTATTCGTTTAGCATTAAACTATAGAATATTTAAAGTATTTTGATTTATAATGTCATTATCACAGTGATTTTTATATTTAATTTATACTTTATCACAAGCCGGTTTTCTTTATCTCACGTTCAAAATTATTTTTAAGAAGTAATAACGTTGAATTTATTCTTCAATTTTACCAGATTGCATAACAATAATACTAATAATTAAACAACTTAAAATCGGTCTAATAAATTCCTCGGTGTAACTGCTTTAAATCATGACGATTTTGTATAAGGATTATTAGAATTATTACATTAAACAGAGGATATATTTTATATCAATAATTTATAATGTGATATTAAAACGGCTTGAGATAGATTTAGATATAAAATAAATATTGTAATTTTGCCAAAAATAGAATTTAATGAATAATTACGGTGTTAGTTAACATTTTAATCAAAGTTTAAAAACGTAAATTTCCGATGAGTTAAAAATACAATATTGACCAAAACGCCACGTTCAACATAGGACCAATAGCATAAATGGACAAACTTGGTACCTAATAATGTTCGTAGTGACGGGTAAAGGACAGATGAAAACCTACAAGATTAAATAATAAAGCAGTTATTATTAAGAGAGAATAAATTATATATCAATAAAATAAGTATAATTACATGTATAATAATTATACAGTTACTTATATAGTGTTATAATTATAATAATAAAAAAATATTGTTTGATTCTACTAGAACAAATTAATTGCCTTATTTCCTTCCAGAATTCCACGTTTATAATGTATTGAATGTTTAACTAAAGTTTAATGTAAATTAGTCGGAGAATCAGATAACAAATGAAATTAAAAATATTGCGTCATTTATTCTGCCGATAACGGTTTTACGATTATGTAATCAGATTCAAAAAGTAAAATACGGGTTAGAAAGAAAAATACACAGGAGTAAAGATCTGACGAATGCGTGGATTGTTTATTTATTTTTTTTCAAAGCCAGTCTCTGACAAAATAAAAGTATGTTACTGAACGCAGTAGTTTGAAGCTTAAACAAAGTTCTCGGGTTTGTTCTTTTTAAATATTTAATCATAATCGGCATTTCAACAACAATATATACATATAATTTTACATAACAGTTGACCATAGGTTCGTTTATTCAATTTTAAAGCCCAATATTTAAGTTTTGTATCCCTTTTTCTTTTCTAAAAATAAAATGGAATGCGCTTAATTTCTTTTTTCTACTGTTATCTTATTTAATAGTTATTACATTTTTTTAATTTAATTTTTAATTTTTGAAATAAAAAGTGATAAATGTAAATGTATTACAATTACTTTTTAGAAAAACTGTTAAGCAACATTAAATAAATAAACAGTTATTTGATAATAAAAGGTTTTTTTCTCAATCATTTAAAAAACTTTAGAGAAATTTAATAATTTAGTGTATGAATGCTTTAACTAAACAACATTATTTATCAAAAACGATCTTTCTTTTTTATGATAGATATACTGAATAGATAGAACTGTATAACAATAATAATAATAATAATAATAAACAAATAAAATACACATCAAGGTAAAATCAGTTCATTCCTAGAGCAACTAAGAAAAAAAAATTCTAAGAAACTAACATTTTATGTTGAAATAAAAATTAACCTGGATTCAAATGAGGAAACCCTGTATATTTTAGCTTCTGATGACTATTTCCAAAACTCGTATGTGAAATGTTGTTGACTATAAATTGCGACGAGCAAATATGTTTATTTTGAGAGTAAGGTATGGACTATTGTTGAAAAATGTGATGCACAATGAATGCGGACAAAAATAATAGCACGGAAAATATGAGATAAGCCTAAAATATAAATACATATTTAATGATCAAAATGCTCAAATGGGCTGAACGTCTGGACTAGTCTATGGATTAGGTACTAGAGATCTAGCGGTAAATCGAAATAAGGAAAGTGGAAAGAAAAAACGAGAAGGCCAAGATGAAACCTATTATAAATAATATTCAACGTAAATATTATCGAAATCTCCATAATATTATGTGTGAACTGTGGGTTAAAAATTTTTTAATGCTCACGTTAAGCATCCTAAACATTCTCACGGGCCGTTGAAATCCAAAGCATATTTTTGAAATATTACATTATTGTAATTACATTGATCGACCGAAGCTCTGTTTTATAGTTTGATGAAAAAAAAAAAAAAATGTTTCTACTATTATTATAGCGTCAGAGGCTGAAACTCCTGAAGATATAATCAATACGAATGATCACGAAAGCCAATGATAAACGAAAATAATCACTTACGCTCACCGGAGAATTATTCAACGAGACAAATGATCGGTTGTTTCGCGACTTGTCCGTGGACAATTAGTAAAATATCAGATTGTGTACGTCGCGTTAGCGTTTTCCCAGCGACCGACAGCTCGCGCGCGTACGTACCTAATATGTTTAGTGTACTCAATCCATGTTCGTTTATTCATACGAATTTTATACGTTTGCGCGAAGAGTTCTGCGGTCCGCGCATCCGATAAATTATGTAGTTTATTGTTCGGCTGAGAGTGAACCACTCAAGTGATACCGTATTTAAATCACATATCAGTAATAGTGATTATATTTTGATAATGCCTTAGTCCTGCGTTAATTATGATTGTTTTCGAGTATTACGGTTTTTGCATAGAACACGTGACACGCGATACTAACGACGCAAGCGCGACGATCGTACAGGTAACCGCCGTATTTCGCCGCACGGTCTGCTACACGAGTCTCATGTACCATCCTTAATTATATTCATTACTACCGATTGATGTTTTTCGATTCCAGTTCGTCGACTGTAAATCGTATTTTTATTTTATTCGTAATACCAAAACGTTACTGTCCGTTTCGGTGAACAATATTTTGCTACCGTAGCTTTGCATTTTTTACCGATCGAGACAAAAAAAAAAAAATACCAATTTCGCATTGACATAAAATCAAAATTATCATACATTTGAAAAATAAGATTTGTTAGTGCTTTTATATTTCTTTAATAAATATCTTTTTTTTTTCTAAGCTTATCATATGCAGTATAACATTTTCTCCAGATGACTTGATTCATTAAACCTAAAAGCAAAGTTTTTATATATGCTTTGCAATACTTCAAGATCAGAACAAGTCTCGTGGAGCACACCCTGTATAAGTATTTGCAGTGGTTAATGCCAACCACACGTTAATTATTATTGCAGAACAAACCGTCGTATATTATTCGTTCGTCCATCCTCCTCTTCCACTATTCACGGCTCACCCCTAGGTTTTCTTCGTTCGGATGGGTAAATGTTTTCCACGTTTCACGGTTTACATTAAATTTTTCATTATTCCATCCATATATTTAATGCGTGATGCGAAAGATTTCCATATGATGAACCTCATGCACGTTTACTCATACATAGTGCACAATTATTATTTATTTTTTTTTTTGTTTATTTCATATTTATAACTTATTTTGTGTACACGATTTAACGACGTCACTGGGGAATTACGATATAAATATAACATGGACGAGAAAAAAATATCATTACTGTTCACATAACGCACACTAGTTCGATAATTTAAATGGGTTTCTGAAATGAAACCAATTAGAAACAAATAATTTTTGTCTGTCAATATGTTGCGCCGATAGACAAGCAAAGGTTTCGATTCATTTTGGATTTCGAGCAAAGCAATAAGGGGAATAATAGGTATTGATTTTTCAATATTCTTTCATTTTCCGTCTACACACTTTTTTGCAAAGTAAAATCACTACAAAGGTTTTCTGCAGAATTGCATGAGCTCAAACGTTTGGATCAGAATATAATTATCACAGGTTCCTTTTCAATTTTCTCTGTCAATTTTCAATATTGATGAAAAACTAAAAACTATTTTTGAAATTACGTTCGGTTTTGAAGCGCAATCCATTTATATATAATATTTTTTTTAAAAAATTATTGAATTTATATTTTTAGAGTAAAAAATGTACTGACTCCATAAGCCGTGAAAAAAAAATTCGTTTCGTGAACTAGTATTTTTTTTTTTTTTTAAAACTATACAGCATTTTGTTCAAAAACATTTAATCGTAAATTTAACCAAATTAATAAACGAAAGTAATATATTTCACCACAAAAACATTAGTTGATTTCCATCATTGTGTACTATTTTCTTTAGCTATAATACTAAATTATTTACTAACTATCAAAGTATATATTTAATTTATTTCAATTTGATTGTTATAAAATGTGTGAATACAATTTGTAGTGAATTTAATGAATGATTTTATTTTATGCTTACAACGTTTTTACAAACTGGAAAACAGTTGTATTGATGATAATATTACGAATTATATTGACTTTAATATTTTTGCCTCTAAAAATATATGATCCTCTTTAAGTACACAAAATAACTTTAATTAAATTTATTTTTACTCTTTTTAGACTCTTATATTTTTTATATGAATATAATTTATACTCTTAACGATATTTTTTACTATATTATACGGATATTGATCCAGATATTCTTTTAAACAAGCTACAGAATACAGTTTACTAACATATAAAATCTATCAAACTTGATACTCAAAACTATTTACGAAATGCTGATAAAAATTATTTAGATTTTGAATAAAGTATTAGAGCTATAAATTAATTTTATGTTTATGTTTGTATATATTATCAAATTAATATTTTGTATGAAAAATTATAAAACTCGACTTTATGCTTCAAAGTAAAAATTAAAAGTACATCATAGTAAATTGTGTACATAGATTTTTATTATATCCTTCACTAATCAATTAATCTCATAAAATGATGATAAAATATAAAAAGGTCATCTATAAAATGTTGTTATTATTAATATCGAAATAAAATTATAGTAGGAGTATAAAGTAGTATAAAGTATAAAGTTATAGTAGTATAAAGGATAGTAGATTTCAAGAGCTGAATTACAGTAGAGTCTCGATAATCCGAACGAAATCGGGGTACCGGCTCGTTCGGATTATCTATGGCTTATTAAAATTATCAATTTTATTGTAATTTAAATTATGAATTTTATTTTTATCTGAATTAATCATGTAAAAACTCATAATTTATAAAGACAATGTATACAAAAAATTATTATAATTATATATGTGTGTATGTACAGATAATATTTATTACATAATATAAACCTTATTATTTAAAATACATATTTACTATTATTATGATACATATTCATACGTATTAATATAGCGATGCGATATTTCTCAAGTTCGTTCGGATTAGCCTGCGTTCGGATTATCGAGACTTTACTGTATAGTTTTCTTACAAAACATGATATATCATATTATTTCACTTCTTAGCAAGAAAAACAAATATCACACAATCATAAAATATTTTTCATAACATTAATAAATAATCGATCTCAAAACTTTATCTACGATATATATCACTTTTGAATTAAAAATGACAATGCAATGACCATATTTTTAATATATCAATTGGTCTTCTCAATATGTGATGGATGTTCAGTATTTGTATGTTTTCACTGAAGAATAGCATGGTTATTTAATGGTTTTCCTTTTCAGTAAATTCTTTCTTTACAGTATATGCATACAAAGAAAATATATTTATTTGGGATATGTAAATAAAATGCTGTTTTCCATTTTAATGTATTCCTTCTTCCTTGATTTTTTTTTGATTTTGATTTTTTTTTTTTTTTATTCGTGATAATGAATGCCAAAAACGCAAACTACTTTTTCTTATTTCATGGTACTACATGAAACGAAAAAATATAAAATAAAATAAATACATGGTCTATAAGATCACCTATCACCATATTATAATGCACTATATTTTTGCGTTGTATCGAAATATAGAATACTTTCTATTAAATACTGCATGGCTATAATACATATATTGCCTATAAAAAATATTGAATAAATATAAAAATTGACTTTATTTTTTATTAAAATAAACCTTTTGCTATATATCATCCAAAATATAAGATAAATTTTTGCATTTTCTAATATTATAATATTTTTTTTATCAATTTCTTTTTTTGGGTATCCATATGATTTTGATCAGAAAAATTGAACCTAATATGAACGGTTTTTTTTTTTTTTTTTTAATAGAAATATTGTCTATTTGAATTAGTAGTTTATTGCAACAAGACTATTTATTTTTACTATCTTATTTTTTTTACAAGGGCAAATTAAAAAAAAAAAGGACTATTTGGAAACCAGTCAAGTTTATGTATTGTATAATTTTCAATAAATTATTTACTAAAACAACAATAACAAAAATGTTTAAGCTTATTGTTGAAAAAAAAAAAGTATCCTGATTAAGTATCTAACAATAATTTACTCTGGTAAATGAAATATACTAAAACAAAATTACATGATAAATTCTTTATCACGTCTAATTATTTTTGTCAATTTACTTAATTTATTATTCATATGTATGAGCTAGAAATATTTTATTATTCTCATAAAACAACAGTGGCTATAAAATATTAAAAGTTGATAAAGAAATAACATTTACGAAAATTGGTGCATAACGTTTCAAGATTTACGAAATTAATGTAAGTTTTGCAGTAAAAGTCTTACAAGATATTCGTCGTTTGGAAAAAAATTAACTTAATAACCAAATATTCAACTAAAATATATTATTTATTATTGTATTGAAATATCTTACCCTTTGTTTTATTATAATGTTTAAGGCATTTACTTGACTATCAACCGACAATTGTTGGCCCACATAATAAATACATGAATAGACCGGAAGTTAGACACTCCGTTTTCATTTTCACGGTAAATCATTCTTGTTTTTGGATAAATATTTCAACAAGAATTCAGCTAATCATATTAATTAAACTTTTTTTTTATAAATAATTAATAAACGTCGACACAAAACCCAATAAAAAATTTCCGTCTCGCTCGCTGCGTAGTAATAAAAAACCTGCAAAATATTTTGTAATGTTAATCGTGGTATTTTCAAAATATTTATGCCTTAAAATAAAACGGTTTCTATATAATATGCATCGTATTCTGATTGAATATTCCAAAAGATTATTATGTTTTTTTTTTTTTTTTTTACAAACAGTGCGCGATAAACGGATATTGAGTTACGAAAAAATTTGACGTTGAAAATAATAGTACGTTTTGTTAATTTTCATCGGGTGACGGCAGGGAAATATAAAATCAATATTGCACGTGTACAAAACTTTTTTGAAAAACTAATTTTTTCAAAATTAGTAAAAATATACTAAATATACTATAAATTATTAAACTATATTTTCATTTTTAATTGATTTTTTTTTAATTACTAAGCGATAAAAAAGTATACAATATAATTCTGGTTAATGGGGAATAAAATATTTTAATGATAATCATAAAATAACATAATAATATTAATTTTTAAATATTTGTTATTAAAATGTATTTAAAAATAGTTAATTTATGTAAATTATATTATTCTGAATATTCATCACTACTAATATTCGTGTAATTTTAGGAATTAAAGCCATATTTTTAATTTTTTTTTTTTTTTTTTATAAATAAAATTTGTTTACAATAAAATGATTGACTCACCAAAAATCAACGGCTTACTACAACGAGTAATTAAATGATACTAATATATCTATGAAGCTCAGTGAAAAATATTAATTTTATAGACTTTAAAAACGTTTAAATTTATCTTTGTAATATTTAGAAACGCATAGATTTCTACTACTATTATTGATCGATTATAATCGTTATATGCTAATTAGGTCATTAAATAATATCAGTAATTCATATATCAATTATATATATATATATATATATCAAACGAAAACATTTTGGTTGACTTTTATTTTATTTGGTGCGGAAAATTTAATTAAGAAATTATTACGAACCGAAATTTGCAGTATTTGTTAAAATAATAAATTTTATCTAATTAATGTTTTATTTTTCTATGAATATAATTATATCATACCATTATTGTTATACATTAGTATACCTTAAGTTCTGTAGAAAATATATACAAAAGAAAAATTTTAATATTTTGAAATTCAAAAAAAAAATCATTTTCAGCCAACTATTTTCATTTTTGACCACTGTGCGTCGTTCGAATAAAGTTCACCGTAAATGTGTGTTAATATTTTGAACCAATAATTATTAGGTATTAGCTCGAATCGTATTCGCGCGTTAAGATACATGGCTGTTGATAACGTGACATTGTCCATATCTTTCGACGTTACACAATGGACCGCTGATCTAAGTCCGTAGATGATATTTATCGATGAAACCACTTGAACGCATGTCGGAATCGGTGTTTTTTTTTTTTTTAAATTTCTTACACTATTCAGGTCCGAACGAGATCTCACCAATTGTTCACGACCGTGATTGTCAAATTGTTAAACATCATATCACCGCATTACGTTGAATAATTACTGTGCTGTGGTAAATAGTTTAAAATTTGTATTAAAAAATGTAGACATATCGATGGTGAACTCCCGTTTTGTTGAAAATGCACGAAATAATCGCGATGTCACTCTGTGTTTTCGATTTTCCGTTGCCGTTGGCCACGACTGGCGAACGGCATGCGTAATCTTCATCGAATTTTCCGATATCGAGTGTATGGTATTTGCACAGTGTTACATTGGGTGTAAAGCGGAACGTCAGGTGAACGTTTGTCACGCGTAAATTATATTACGACGTGTGACTTCTATTCAAAAAGTCGGTAAACCTGTCGGACGTGTTTAAATTATCAGCTTACATCAGAGGTACCGTGATGGATACCATTGCATATTGTCTGTGTACGACATTTTCTCCAAAGAAATCAAATTGTCAAGACTGCCGTTACAGGTCGATCAAACGTTTTATTATTTTTGTTTTTCGAAAATAATAACAAAAAGTACTATTAACAAGAACAAGAACAATTTTCAATTTTATTATTTATGTTGTTGCTATTTTATAAATGTATATGTATAATATGTATATAATATATATATATTGTACATATATTGTTTATATGTCATATCATGTATGTAAAATATATATACTATATAAATTTATGTTATTACGATCGATAGTACGTGTAGGACAGCTCTACAAGTCATAAACATACGTTAATGGGGTACGATTTCTGGGTACCGTATTAAAATGTTAAACATGGAAAATACATGTTTATACCTGAAACAATATCTCATCAATGTAGTACACAACTCTACGTGTACTATTCTACCGTGCTGTGAATTGTTGTATAAAGTTTTAGCTGTTGAAATTTATATTATTTTATAGTTCAATTTTATATCATGATATTGACGATTATTGCTTTAGAAAATTAAATACAACAATAACATTTTAAAAAACCAAAATAAATAATAGCAAAGTGAAAACGAATTAAATTTTCATCACAAATATTTACATGGTTGTACAGTGACTTTTTTTTTAAAATTAAATTAAATTAAATTTCGACAAATATTTGATTTGACTGTTTTGGTGTTATTGGTTTATCACCAATATTTAGACAACAAAAGAAGTATAACACAATAAATATATGGCACACTTTTAAGTATGCATATTTAATAACAAAAATAAAATACACTATGTACTGTCTTTTTGAATACTACTGTTGATAATACCGTGGAAATCCTTTAGAATATAATTGAAACACCCTGTGAGTAATTAGCATTACAATAACGTAACTTTGTTTTTATATTTAAAGTATATTATTTAAAAATAAAATTAGTAATTTATCAAATTAATGACATATGCCTAGCTTAATAATTCATATTAAATTAATTATAAAAATTTATTATTAATCTAATTAGATCGTTAAAATGAAAAATCTTGTTTATACCATAATACCCGAGACCATAATTACTATAGATATAACTCAAGCTTTCTTCATTCTATTTTAACATTGCTATTAATCCTTGTTGTAATAATAATAACAAAATTCTAAAACATCAGCTCTATGGGACAATATTAGTTTTGTTTTGTGTAGATTTTGATAAATCTGGTATGTCTAAAATTACTAGAGAAACTAACCATGAATTTAACTATAGGTAACTATGGGAAACATACAAAGTGTTTTATTGTTTATTAATTAAATTTAAACTAAATTAATTAAATTACTAACAATTTCATTGTTATATTATTAAAAGTAATTGTTCAAAGGTATCTTTAATATATAATGAATACATTAAACTTTTAATTATTATAATGTGATACAAATTAGGGTACTGGAAGGTTTTTTTTTCCAATCAACTTTGAGGATTAGTCGAATAATACATAATTATTATGTGGTTGACATTACCATAAGTGACTAAAAACTGAGATTCAAATATAAATACCATGACTCAATCATAAAAATTCAAAACAAATTATTAGTTTAGTTATTAATCCAAGAAGCACTTATTGAAATATTGTCTTAGAATTTTTATTTAATTGGTACAGATGCTGTAATGATTTTATTTTGAATAATTATATCTGCTGTCCATCTAATCACATTAACGTGAAACTATTTTCTTTAAAACGGCTATTCTCAAAAAGTCAGGGCTTAAAATCGAAATAAACAATTTTGATTTTAATTTCGGTTTCAGAAATCGGTATTTATTTTTTTTTCGATTTCGAGTGCACGACAGAATGTTATCCATGGCATAATAATTTTTCAAATATTAGTCCATCATCAACATAATAGTGTTGTAGGCTGTAGCAACAAGATCCTCATATAGGTAGTATATATTTAAATTAATTTTTTTATTACCTATGCTATGAAACTTTTCGTAAAAACTACAATTATTATTAGAGTGTCTCAAAAATGAAAAAACATAATATGAAAGTGAAGCTAAAATGAAATAAACTAGGGATACATCTATGAGAAATGATTTAAATATAAAATAAAGTTTTTTATTTATACACTCATTTATAATTTAACTAAATATGATAACAATGTTTTAAATTATAAATGGGAAAAATATGACAATGCCTAGCAAAACTGCAAAAGTAAAAATAAAAAAAATTAAATTAAAATAAAACAATTTTAGGTTATTTTATTGTATATTATTGGTTAAAAGTAAAACTCATAGGTGACAGCTAATGGAGTATTATAAATTAATATCTTATTTATAACAATACACTACAAAGTGTCTATATATATATAGTATATTATACGGTATAAATCGTGTGTATAAAAATAACAATCGGTCATCGAACGCTGAATCCTTATCGTAAATATTATAAGAAAACAAAATAGATACTAGTTATTTATTATTATGTATAATCAAAATTATTACCAAATATGGCAATGTCTACAAATTAACAATATAAATAGACCTGTTGGCCATTGCATTTTAAATTAATTTGATTTAAAATCGTATTTATATTCGTTCTAAAGTTTTTCTCGATAATGTACGGAAGTAAAATTCTTCTCTTCAATTGATGAGTTCTAATGGCAGGGAGATAAAACACGGTATGTCTATATTTAAAACTTGAGGTCAGCTGTATCACGTGGTCGGTTCACTGTTACCAAGCGCTCACGGATAACCAACATTTTACCAATTATATTTTATGGGAAACTGAGAGCTCGACTTACGGTTTTCAATATGCTCCTATGCCGATTGAGATATTTTATATGTTTCACAAAAACTTCTGCGCAGCATTTAATACATACGTTGAAGGCTTTAGAAGCATTATTGAAACATGACCATCGAAGTCCGTTGACTTCAAAGCAATCGTTAGAGCAAATCGAACACCATTACTCACCAACCATCAAGCTGTGTTTTGCGATGACCATTAACAAGGCGCAAGGACAAACTTTGGAAATAACCGGCATCAATAACACCGATCCATGCTTCGCTCATGGTCGATTTTGTTTTGCATGCTCTCGATTAACTCGGAAAATAATTTATATTTGTGTTTATGATCTTTATCAAAAACGGTAAAAATATTCTACCAAGAAATATAATTCATTGCTTTTACAAATGAAATCAAATATATTTCAGTGTAGCTATTATATTAAGCCTGAAAATGTTTTCTCTTTTTTTTTCTCTAATACATTTATTTACTATCTGATATATTATAATTTAATTATTATCTAATATCTAATTAAGTTAATTTTCTGTAATGGTGCAAAACAAGTTTTTGACTACTACTCATAAATATGTCGATTTTACTTGTTTTTATTTTTTATTTCATTAAAAATATCCTAAGAAATCATTCATTAAGTCAAAACTCGAGAGAAACTGAAATAAAAAGCTATCGCTCAAATTTCAAAATATAAAAAGATAGGCTCACATAGGGATTTATTTACCAACGAAAATTTCGAATATATTTCTGTTTATAAAGGGTTGCCATTGATTACAGACAATTTTGACGTTAGCTAAGGAATATTTAAAACACTTTATTTGTATACAACGTGGACTATTTTGCAAGAAATCGTCAAGATATTATAGACAGCAATAGGGACGGAACTGGAATGCAGACGATAATGAGGACGGGAACGTAGATGAGATGGTTAGGTGGAGGTGATACAAACATTTTTTACACTCGGGCGAAGCCGTGTAATTTGGCTAGTGCATAAATTAGTGATATTGTTAGTTTTTTCAATTAAGATTTATTCATTCATTTAAAAAACAATTTACAATTGTAATTCATACAGTACGGCTCTATATGATAACTATTGGTTACATAATATATTGTTTCAATAATTTATTACACCAATTATTCTGAATCCTCTATTATTATAACGTCGTATACATAATATCATTACCAGGCATTAATTAAATCAATTTTTTTCTCTTCTCTATTCATAATACTTTTTAATACACTTTATAATATATTGTAATCGTTTAACAATTTTATAGTAACCAAAACCAAAATCATAATTAAATGAACAATGTGCAATAGACATTAAATCGTGAGATTACCCAGAATCAAATAATTTTATTTAATCTACTTCGTGTGTTATTGATTAAAATTGAAATTTCAAGTACTATGAAATATTTTTATATTTCAAGAACTACAGGAATATGAATTCTCATGTTTTTAAATAATATTTGGTGTGGCTTTTAAATCTCATAATTATGTACAATATATTACCTATCTTTTTGAGGGAAACATTTATAATAGTTTTTATATATCATTCGTTTTTCAACAGTAAAAAAAAAAATTAAAGTTTTTTGATTCTATATTTTATTATAGGTAACTGCGTTCAGTATGTATTATATGGGTTTACCCTTTATCCGCGTTTAATGTTGCCTGCAAATTAAAAATTAATATTTCACTGTATCAAAACGTAAGAGATATGAATGTTATACGCGTGCTTTTGAAAACTGTTGTTACTGACCGGGTTAAAATATATGAGAATAGAAAATACGAGCAACTAGGTACCTAGCATACGATATTTTATTCATGATGCTGCTTTAGACATTTTTTGGGTATCTCCGAATTCAACGGCGTAAATCCGTAGGATATTACTTGACGAATAAAAGGTCAAATGACTTGGCTATATTTCTCATAAAATATTTTATTTTCCGTCATCGTTATCATCTCTTATGGCAGCTGTACCTCGATCATATTTGAGATATATATGTACCATACAAAACGTGCCTAGGATTATTGATGGCTATTAACAACTCAATTAGAGAGAGTGAAAATGAGATGGAGAGAAAAGAGGGAGCGAGAGGGTTAGAGAGAGAAAAAGAGAGAGAGAGAGAGAGAGAGAGAGTCATAAAAGGAGGACTTGTGAGTGACAGGAAAAGTGCGGTAGACAGACAAAATCGATTCCTAAAAATAAATACATTCCTTGTTTTATTCAGAATCTAAAACGGACCATACGATATACATAACAACTGTACGATATACTTGAACTTAGATATAAATAAATAAACTAAAATTGTATTCCTTTTAACTTTTCGTATAAGATAATAATACGAGTATATTTGATATAAAAATGATTAAAATAAATTATGAATAATTTTGTACAATATACAAGTAAAGCGTAATTCGTAGTACATGAACGTAAACATGAAAAAAAAAAAAAAAAAAAAAAAATAATAATGTACATATTACATTACGTTCTACATTATTTTACTTACTTGCCACTATTGAAGTATTGTATTCCATTCAATTAGCTTTTTATTCCGCGGTGTCTATAGTACATATCTGAAGAAAAAAATCGATAAATTTCATTTCGAACCTAAGAATATATGAATTATGGATAGGCTTATTTAGTTGTATAATAAATTAAGTGTATAACGTTTTAGATTTATTGCTTATAAGCATCGTTAAGCTCAACACAGACATTTCAAATAATGTATATCGCACAATGTGTTTACAGCGTATATTTGAAATTCACATGAAAGTAAAATAATGAAATTCTTTACTTATTTAAGGTACGTAAAATGTAACAATTTATTTAATTGTTTTAACAGTATAACTAAAAACAGTAACACGCTAACGTACCTACATATTATTAAAATTAAGAAGAGACATAATTTCTTTTGATTCAAAGAAAACTAATCGTGTAATGGATAAAATAGTCGCGTTTATTCCACGTACGTATTGCGAAGTTAAGCAGTCGAATGAATAAAATTACAGACATAATAACATAATGCACTGGCATTTCATGTAAATTTCAGCCATAACAAAATAATCACATCCATTGATCCGTTATATTATAGAGTAATTATTACGTCATAGTAAAATGAAATTTCTTTTTTTAGTGAAATAGATTTCGTGTACTTCAACTTTTTCACTAAAAATTGTTTTCTATTTTTCTTTTTGCATATTTTATGATGCCGAGGTATGCATTGTAAATTTGTATAGTCAACGAAAAAAAGGTTTAATTTTACGGAAGGCTAGAGCAATAATTAGGATTTTTCGTTGAACAAAAAATGACAATAAGAATGAAAAGCCGTTCGAGGTGAACGAGTAGGGATATTAGATTCGTACGGCTATACATTAGAAAAAGTATTTAAAAACATTATCGTTACTATCTTTAAGGTTCACAGCGTATTATATGATATTAATGTTGGTCTTAAAATGTAGACTATAATACAGACTAGACTGGCTTAGGTCCCGGTCGAACCGTAGGTAATATTGCACTCCATACAGATAATGCGAGAGTCGCGTACGAACACAATTTGTCGGCATATCGAAACGAATTACGTTATAATATGTATCTTGTTAATAGGAAATTGAATATGGAAAAATTGATGTGTCGGTTATGGCGTAAGTGTGGTGACATCGTCACCGGGATTCGAGAGGTCGTCAACAATGCACGCATTGATTCCATGTGTTAATTCTAATATCGATTTCTGTGGTTCGATTCCCTAGCCCTGGAAACACGTCCGAAGTGATCAGACCTTTTAATGCCGATTTTTGCAGAATTATTTGTTAAACGGAATTTCTAGCGAACTAATGAACCCGATAATTTGAAACGGCACTCGGGTCACTCGTACATTTCCGTTGCAGTATTGCGTAATCTTTCCTCCGCAGTTCCCCGCCCGTCACCGTGCACAAATACGTACAAGCATGAATGATGTACCGTATGCACACACGTGGACGGTCGAGGAAAAACTCGTGTCAAAGTGTTCCGTACACCGTTGGCCGTTCGATTTTTCAGTCCGCTCTTGAGTTTTTCATTCCGCGAGCCCACCCGTGTTCTTGTCGGACTGTAGAATCGTTGCTCCAACGACAACGATGGGCAGTCGAGCGGTCAACGCCGTATTTACTATTGAACGGATGGCACGAGAACATTTTTTCCCCTGCTCTAAAAGGAGCACGTGATAATAATAATAATACCGCGGACTAAAGTTATTCGGGCTAAACGCAGTGCTGGCCAGAGCGAAAATAGTGCACTAGGAAAAAATAAATTTTACCGTACATTAAAATAAAAATTAAGCTCTCATTTTAACTAAGCCTCTCCTATTATTTATGTGACATATTTACATAAAAAAAATATTAATTTTTTTTTTTATATGTGTACAAAGATTTAAAAAATATTTCTATAATTATTACATAACACCCATCACTATTACTATCGCGACTGTTGGAAATCACAGAAGTGATTGTTTGGTTATTTATATTTTTGGAATAATTAAAAATGCCAAGCATTGTCCTTCATATAAAGTAATATAATAACTTTAGACAATACTATTTCATTATGTAGATAAGTGGTTTTGAATTGATTTAAACATTTTTCTTATAAAACACCAATAAAAATTAAAAAAAATTACGAGTTAATTTCAAAAATGCCGCCTACTATAGTGCCGCTCTAGGCAAATGCCTATCTTACCTACAATTTGCGCCGGTCCTGGCTAAACGTAAACCACCGAGATACCATTCATTCAGGATATTTTGTGCTTTTGCTTCAAGTCATCGTATTATCAATAGCGATCTCATTACCGTGCTATTCCTACGTACGTAAGAGTAAATCATTTTTGCAACACCGTATAGCTTGTACATAATTAATATGTATAATTTTTTTCCGTACGATGCCGACGGTGACTTGTTTCGCGTTCATGGTTTTTTTTTTGAGCACAAACAATTAATCACATGAAAATAGAGCGATTTAAATATTCGAGCACCCGACAGTTGAACTAGGAAGAAATGTTGAACAACCGGATTAGTCGATTCGGATCAGGTTTGCTCCTCTTGTGACATTTTAAGGCATGACAATTTTTGTAGGTCTGGATTGTATTTGCAAAACAGTACGACACATTGTGTAGATACACACATTCTGAATTCGTTGTTGTATAAAATATGTCTTATATCTTTGTATACGTCTTAGTGGTCTATACAAATACAAATATAACATTAGTTGACTGTGGGTTGGATGAAATTCGATTATTCAAAGATTAGGTTAATGTAAGTATTAATTGTGATTTCTATTGTATTTTTATTATTTTTATTTATTGTTCAAGAGGACATTCTACCGGAGTGATATCAAAAGTGTGCCCCAGAGTTCAATGTATCTACAATGATAGAGACTAAAGTATAAGCACATTTATGCAAGTGTATGATGCGTGGTATTGTTTGTGCATCTATAAATAAAATAACAATTTGTTAAAGATTGTTTGGCAAAAAAATTATGCGGGACAAAACTATTCAGAGTAAATAAATTGTACGGAATCCATTTTTTTTTCAAACATAACATTATCTATGGTGTAGCTTTTTTATTTTTTTGATATATTTTTTCAATATATATTTGTAGCTAAATAAAAACATAAAACTGTTCAAGTTATTTTACACAAATAATTTCGAATCAGTTTTTGTTCGCAAAAAAAAAAAACTCTACATCACAGATAATGTCTTCTCTTTAAAACATAAAAATAAAAATCGGAGTCACGTAACCTCTACGATGAATTTACACCGAATAGTTTTGTTCCACATACAACATTTTTACTTGAATCACTGGTGTATCATGTCTTCAGAAAATAATTGCTCAAATTATTTCATATGATAAATATGAATTTTATTTTTATCGTTTACTGTATTCTATATCTATTTTTATTAAATTATTAGAATAATTAGTTAAACTTATATGCATATATATATATATTTTTTACAAATAATAAAATTGCATTACAATACTCGATTGTCGTAGAGCCATGATTTGTAAATCGTGTACATTTTTGCTTCGACATTATTGTATCTATAGTTCTGATTGTGCTGTGTGGGAAACTTAAAATTGTTATTGATAATTTTAGTAAAAAGTTAAATTGTAATGTTAAAGTAGATTATTTCATAAGTATAATAATAAGTAATTTTATTGATCTCTATCACACTTCAATCATTTGTATTTCACATAAATTCTGTTTAAATGGACTTAACTAAATATTTCATGTTGATAGCTTTATATTTTTTTTACGTAAGTAATTTTGACTGTACAAACACAAATAACTGTAATAAATATAATTTATTTTCTCTTATGAATTAAAAAAAATATTTCAAAATAACGTTAACATATATGTTACAGAAATACGATTTTAACACTAAAATGAATTACGTGAAATTCGGTTCTAAAATGTTGATACTTTCGATCACTCTCAATGCTTTTCGTGGACATTACTATTTCTATATTTTTTTTATATATAATTCAAGTTCTAAACCAGAAAATATGGCATCGTTTATTTTAATGATATAGTGACATAGTGATATAAAAGATTATTTTATTTTATTCATACCTCTAAACATTTCGTTTCATCAATGCCGTTTTTCCGATTTTTTTTTTTTTTTTTTTGACGTTTATAGTAATTTAATGTGGTTTCGCTTTGAATTTTTAAATTTTATCTTTAAATCAAAATTTCGCAAGATTTGTGGTTATACTAGTAAGGAATAAACACGGGTTGGCTGTAATAATCATTGTACTATTAAATCATTTGATTTAGCTCGATTTTCTATTCTCAAAAGAAAATTATAATAATAACATTGTAAACAAATTAAATTTTCGTATGCTTTATATATTTTTTTCCTTTGTTGTTTAAATGTTTTATTTCGTCAAACTTGGTAGACATAACAGAACAAATATATTATTTAAATAGCAAGTATGCATATGACAGCATACCCTAATTTATTGTATTTCAGATAAAACAGATTGAATTACGGTAACATCAATCTCGAGTAGAGCAAATACGAAGAGTAAAACAGTAATAGTTATATGTGTATGTTTTGAATTAATTAAAATGATCTCAAACGATGTAATGATGGAAGGTTACGGATAATTATATACACATTATGGACACGTATACACGTGAAACGTATATTAGAAAATTAGTTAAGGGCTATATTATATGATAAAGTTAAATATAATTCATATTATGCATTTTTAAAGATTTTCATTCGAATAAACTGCTGAAATTAGTGTTAACGATATAAATGAATATAATAATTTCCGAATAAAAACCTTTACATATACAACTATTTTACTATGGTCTTTACCGATTGCTATAATACGTAACATAGTTCTGTTTTACATTTTCAAAATGGATTACTATGATATTTTGTTTTAGAATTTATGTGTTACAAACCATATAAACATTAGTGTAAGACAATAAAGAAAAAGGATATTATAATATATGGCCATAATAATGTTTCTCCATTTTATTTTATCCAAGTGCGTAGATTTTCCTCTACGAAAGATTAATACTCGACCACACATTGGATATTACATATGGCTCAGTTTTAATAGCTACACGGTTAGTTTATAACTACATCAATATAATTTATTGAAATTTCACACTTCCGATATAATTTATTTGTATGATTATTAATTACAGTTTTTTAAATCGCACGAAATAAAATAAAATTACATCATTGTGTTTCCACTTAAATTTTATTTACATTGGTTATCGTCGATATTACTATCGAATATAACTTATAATAATATTATTGTATGTATGAGTAAAAGACATACTATTATATTCAGAAGGTGAAACCACAATATAATAGTTTTGAAATAAATAGATAATTTTTTATGATGATTTTCTTCGATAGCTAAATTGAATGGTCTAATTTTTTTCTTTTGTTATTCTGATAATATTATTTCGAGTTAAATATTGTATATACACATAAAATATAAGGCTTTTAACTGCATACTGAGAAAAAAAAACAGTTTTCCATAGAATGCTTCGTTTAATATTATATTTAGTTGCAAACATCATTCCACGAAGAAAGATTTGGTTTTGAACATCTTGTAAAATCAATTATTATTGCTCTATAGTATTCTACTTTCATTTCCGACTTTGTAATTATATTTTAAGTCTTTTAATAAAAAAAAGCAATTCTTCTCTTTAAAAAAGTAATTATTTAAATGCAATTTATTTCTTAAACTTTCAACTGTAGTATTATTGTATTATTCTATGTTAAATTTGTTAATATCTCTATAATTTTATACTGTTCTGTTATTAATTTCAATAGGAAATATGCATATTTTCATATATGCAGTTAATTTTGTTATTTTTAAATCTATTATCTATGTTATCGATTTGTTATCTTTGTTATAAATAGTTAATTTATATAGTATTAAATAGTTCTTGTATATTAAATTAAAAATAAAAAATAAATTTTTGTTTAACACTAAAAAATACACAACAAAAAAACTATATGGTAGCTCGATTAAATTTGTATATTTAACATGACTATAAAAATCTTCTTAAAAGGGATTCGATAAAAATTATCTGAAAAAATCAAACAAAACATTTGAATAAGTAGTCTAAATGAATTTATAAAATATCAATATATTGTTTTCAACACATTTTATATTTTTTCGTCCAGTAGTTGATTCTATGAAGCATCGAACTCTCCTAAATAATCAAATATGGCATTTTATTGTTTTAAGCCTAATGAGCTAACGTATGTTGTCAATTTTTGTTTTAACTAAAGTAAATTATATATTTATCTTTCAAGTAAAACCTATTTAAAATGTAATTATTATTTAATAATCTATCAAATTACTTTTTCTGGTGAAAATATGCGTTACAATTGTATGTATGAGATTATCTAAAGTGCGTCGATTCGTACAAATAAAACAATTTTCATACGATTTTCACTCGGTTGACAAAGGATTTACGTGAAAAAATTGATAATAATTATTTAAAAATATTTCTTCAAATAAAAAAACTTTAAAACAATAATCGGAGTGATAACCATTAGAAAATAATAAATACACTCTGTGTATACTTTAGAAACAAACGAGGATAAATTCCATAGTAACAAATTTATAACACTGTTGTAATAGTGATTTGAATAAAATACAATGTACCTACTAAGTATATTCGGTTCACAATAATGCTTTTTGTATTTAATTTTTTTTTTTTTTAATGAATTATTTAAATCTCATATTGAATTGTATGCTTTCATGTAAGTTAGAGCATTAAAAGTTGATTAGAAAAATTACAATTTTGAAGTAAATGACAGTATTGTATAAAACACTATATTTATATGTTTTACTGTAGTATTAAACTAGAATCAAATCGTTAAAATTAAACAAATGCTTTGACTTGAATCGTGACAAATTTTTAAACGTAATTATAAAAACTTAATAATTTATAATCATTTTCAATCTAGATAAAATTTGTTCGGTTATTACGAAAATTATATTTTTTTTAAATAAAATATAATAAAATTAAATAAAAATCAAATAATTAAGAAAAAAAAAAAAAATGAAATTCTTAAAATGCCCAAAGTCGAAAATAATGATTCATCATCAGGTATTTAATCGTTTTGATCAAAATATAATATGTTTATTGAAATTTAAAAAAAGTAATATGAAATGTGATAACGTAAACCATAACTCATTAATTGCACTGATCATGATATATAAGAAGTAATAATTATTATAATTATTCGATGAGAGTTTAATTAAATAAATTACTGGAAAATATTAAATATAAAAGATTGGATACATCATATAATGTACATCATAAATTGAGTTAAATATTTGTGGAAAAGCAGTGAACAATTAGATATTGTTTTCATTACAGGAAATAACAATAAAACAAGATTTAATGGAATTTGAATTCGTGTTGAATTCATACAGACATTTAATTTTGAAATATTCAATCATTTATGATCGATTTTACTTATGTTGTATTTTGTTTTAAAATGAAAGATGAAATTCGATTACATATTTGAATTTGTCGTATTTTACAAAAAAAAATAAAAACATATTATGTATTGTGTCTTTTATATAATATTTTTTGGACTGTAATAAAATAATGGGAAATAAAAACACTATTCGTTATTTAAGTCATAAAGTGTTAATCGCAAATGATAAAAAATAATATACTACACGATAAAAAATTCACATGATCACTGCAGTACTCGACGACCAAGAATAACATACGGCACTTTGTATAGGCAATTCAGGTACATTTATGACGATGAAAAATGTTCACGTTGTTTGATTTTGTTAGATAATAGGTCCTTTTTTATGGAGACTATAAAAATGCTATAATATGTATTATTTTTAATCAAATTCATTAGTGGAGGCAAATAAATCTTAATTGTTTTTTGTCCGTGTTCAGTCTATAGTTAAATATATAAATATTATTACTGAAATTCTCGGTTTCACGCGAGACTCAATTGATTTTTTTTTTTTTTCATAAACATATGTTTGCTTTGAGTACAACATTTTGGCACGGAATTCGGCAGGGCAGGATATATGGATTTAAATCATAAAACTGGCGGAATTACCGACTAAAACATTTAAATATTTGAATATCAAATTAACATAATGCGATTAAATTACGTGCCTATATGTCTGTTGGTATCGATCGAAACGTAGTTGGCCAAATGTTTGCTTTCCCGAACAAGGAAAAATACTGCATGAATTAATATGATGATACTAAAAACTCCACAATACTTATAGCGTTTTATTAGTCCAGTGATCCTAGGTGTTACGATTTTCAATGTAACACGTGGTAATTTTGGTAGTAACCGGGAAAAACGTCAAAAACAAATATTATTTATCAGTTGCGAATACGTAAATGGCAAATATTTATACAAGCGTATTGAGCTCAATAGAAATCTAGAATCTTTATCTTATATTTATATAATATTTAAAATATCTTAATGTAGTTGAGTTATTTGATTTTAATAGTTAACTTTTAGTATTCAAATTAATAAAAACTATTATTTCGTGTGAAACTTAGAGATAGAATTTTTGAGTACTTGGAGCAGTAAGGGAAGTCAAAATATTTGTTTTATACTTTTATTGCATTGCAATTCAAGCAGTAAAATTATAGTACATAAAAATGTGTGTACATCTATTCTAAATACATTAAATAATAGAGCTGAATCGACGGTTAGACATTACCTGAAATTAAAAAATGTATTTCAAATAATATACAACGTTTGCAGTTAACAACAAAGATAAATTAATTATATATCAGTTTTTTATAAATATATATATATATATACATTATACAATTATTTTGTTCAGTGCAACCAAATCACGTATCACTAGACATTCCTTTTCTCTATCCAATGAATAAATAAAAAAACATCGTGTAGGAATTTCGGTAGGGTATTCCATAAAGTTCCACGTAAAAATATCTATACAATTTCCATTTAGGAGTACCATCAAAAACGAAATATATCCAAAAACAGCGGGTAATCTTTCCTTCTTTTCAAAAATCGATAAAAATATAATTGGTGAATATTTGGAACTGTTGAACAAAAATAATCAGAAAAAATTTAAGATTTTAACACGAGAAAATGTAACTTTCCTATTCCGTCATTTCCGAGTATTTACATTACGATTAATATTTATACATTTATATGATTTAAAATATATTGAACTTAATACATTTACTAACTAATTATTATATTACGCTATTTCAAGAAATACGGGAAATTACAATTTAATCTTTACTTTACGTATAAAGTGATATTTTTAATATAATTATATAATATTATTAAATCAGAACAATGTTTATTGTAAATTGTTATGATCGTGAAAATAATTGTTTTTTTTGATCATCCACAAAGCAATCATAATTATAGAAATACTACTCATGTATAATTTTTGATCCAAGAAAACAGTTGGTTGGAATTTTTGTGACCTCGATTATATTAAGCATATGAATAACGTGAGAGGGTACATTTTTGTACAAATACAGTATTGTTCTGGTCTTGTCAACCGTTACCGACATCGCATGTATTTTATATAAATTCAAAATCAATAATACGTTTACAATATAATAATTTCGTGTTATTTTCTCGTTGTTTATCTCTGTCACAGCAGGTAGTACAATGCTTATATACATTGTTACAAACAGACGCACACGCATTGCGCCCACTCCCTGACTCGCATTTACACACTTGATGTCTACTTCCATATATATGTATATATATTACGCACACACGTGAGTGCATAGAAAATGTACATGTATGTTTGTCTACAGGTACAAGTGTAAACTGGATTTTGGAGTGTTTATTACCACAAACCTAGTCGGTCGATAGAACACATGTATTAAACAATTATTTGTACAATTGTAATTACTTACCACTCAAAAAGGTCCATCGCAATGTCGAACACGACTGTTAAAGACTATCTAATCGGAAGGATATCTCTCTCTCTCTCTCTCTCTCTATTTTACTCGCCATATGTTATTATAAAATGTTTAATTTAAATTTTTTTCTATAATAGAAACTTGCAAATAAAACGCGTAACTTAAATTAGATATTTAACGTTATTGCATTTCATCCATAAATACGTTTAACAGATGAGGAGAAATTAAGTGCAAGTAGAATCTCTTGTTACTAGAACAACATCCGTATTGTTTTGATCTTATTTGAATATTCATGAGAGCAATCCCCTCAAATGTACCTGATGTATCAGCTGCTATTATTATTGTTTAAATGTAATTATATCACCGTTAACCTTGTGAAATATCAGAATATTGTGAAATATCACACCATTGGCACAATATTGGTACGTTTCTGTTATTTGAGTGTCATGCAAGAACCTTTTAACGTGTCTTTGAACAGTTCAAGTATATAAAATAAATTATTTTTATGTACAGAGTACAATACATTTTGCTTAGATCTTTTCGAAGTTTGGAAGATTTTCCGAACAATTATGACATAATTTACAGGTACTACTAATGGAATTCAAAAACGATGCACCATTTACAAAAAAAAAAAAAACCCTTTGTAAATAATGTATCTATTTTCAGCATTTTGTTAAATACTACTCGTGTATATTTGTCTCGGAAATCGGTGAAATTTTCTATGTAATTAAACGCGTTCTTGTAGAACGAATGCTACATTTATTGTACTCAATACTTTTCCGTGCATTATACATTATGATACTAGTTAGATCACGTAAATTCATCTAATATTTTATTTTATCAACATAATTTTGCTGCCATTACGTAACTATTACATAGAATTACCGAATTCTTGCTTGTCTGGATATTCTGAAGATTAAGTAGATGTGCGAAATAAGAATAAACAATATTATTGTGAAACTATGAGTGGCATTTCTCAAAGTTTAATTAAATTCAATAGTGTATCTTGGACTCAGAAAATTAACGCAAGAAATAAAATGTTATGGTTTTAAACTTGAATGAAAACGACTGTGAATAAAAATAAGGGGCTTCTTGTAAAAGAAAAATATTCAAAATAACGGCATCATGTACTTCTTCCCCGTCCAATAAATTAATTAAGAGCAATGTCGATAAACCCAAAGGGATTTTTCAGTATATGATTCGATGAGACTGAATTCAAGAAAATGTCCAATCGTGTTGATAGAAAACTAACACGACCGAATGCGATTTCGGTGCGCCGCTATCAATTTTTTTGTACATGAACGAAAATAGAAAAAAAAAGTGGCGTACTCGGGGGAGTAATAGTTGGAACAACTTGGCGGGGAAAAACGAAAATAAGACGTTTTGTCAATAGTATGGTCAGAAAAGTGGAAAAAGGATTTTTCCTTAATGCATAAATGTACCCATGAATGTGCTTATGCTACACAGGGAAAATAATATAGTTTCCGCGTGAATATCAAATGAAAAATAGGTTTTCTATGTTTACGACCGGAATAATTGTTATAAGAGGACGAAAAGATGTAATAACATTTCGATTAAAGAGCACTACGCAAAACTGCGGGTTCTAGATAAGCGCACTGCGTTCACGTATAATGTTGCATTGTTATATGACGAATTTCTTTCTATGTCAAGCGAGTGCTTATTAAAATTATTTTTTTATTTTTTTTTTTTTTTTGTTTCACGCAATAAAATTACGCAAAATATAATGTTCATCCACCCGTGGAATGTAATAATGTTATTACAGCGTAATGTAATTTTAGAATTGGGCACACAACAAACGTTGCGTTTTCCACGTCCGACGGTCTTAACGATGACGAAATATGTATAGTATATAATGTATTATACACATATTTATTAATAAGTAACGCACGTGCTCGTTTCCTATACTCGTAATAGAATTTCGGTGGGACCTCACACGGCATCCTGTTTAAGCTACCTGTGTAATACGCGTACAATAATTACAACGTTTAGTAGCTTATACCACCGCTACACTTCATAACGATCGGCGTCGATCGCATTCGTGGGCGTGCGCTCATTGTTCATAAGTCTGTGAAAAATCGCCACTCCGGATTACTAAAATATAGAATGTATATTAAAATACACGGTCGAGTAGCGATAGCTCGACGTTGACGGGGGATTAAATATATTTGAGATAATATTTGATAATATATTTGAGTGCTTCAAAATTAAGTAGAAACTTCAAGCTACACAATGTAATATTATATTCAAATTGTTCTAATATTATCATATATAATATGACTGCATTTTGAGAAATATAGGATTAAAACATTATGGCAAATGTATGCATAAATATCATATAAAAAAAAAAAAATAAGTGGTATTATAAATATTATTTACTGTTTAAGGTAGAGAAACAATTGATAATTAATTGTTTATGTTATGGTTGCGAATTAACAAACTCTTCTAATCATTGTCTTCTTTATTCTCTTTTATTTTTATTGTAAATATTCATCTTTTTTATAAAAAAAAAAAAAAAAAACGTTGATGACAATGTATTTGATGGAGTATTTAATTGTCTCTCGATGTCGTTTTATTTCCAGTCATTATTTTCGATCAATCATATCACGTGAAACATGTTGGTTATTGTGAATTTAGTTTTTGTTTTTGAAACATGTTAAAAAAAACGAAAAAATATCCACGATAACCTTATAACGATAGGCGAGCACAAATTACCCAATAACCAGTATCTACTGAAGTTATTGTACATGCGCTAATAATCAATTTCTATGTACTTTTATGTTATCTCTATTATACAGTCGAGACGTAACGAAACGAAACGCGTATACAAAATCATTCAAATACAGTACTCTTTGGTTTAGCTTTACAAAAAAAATTTATATTCAAGTTAATAAAACTACTAATAATACGTTGAGTGTTATGAGAATTTCAAGGTTCAATTTCAAAGTTGAGTCGTCAAATTTTTCGAATCATCACGATTTCGATTGTATTATACTGTATAAATATAATTCATTATAATGATATCAATCATATTTCATATTTAATATTATTTTATTTTTAGTATGGTATTTCTATAGATCTGTGAAACGGTCATCCGCAAAATATTTTGCCGAGTGTTGAAAGTGTCACAATAGCTTCATACAAACTAAAAATAGAAATCTTGCTATGGATCAAACACGTCCAAACATTCAATTTATAGTAGAAAAATTATTTTAAGTGCCTAAAAGTCAAAACCGTAATATTATCCTTTTAAACATTGCTATCTCTCAAAATGTCAAAAACGGTGCAGGTTCTTATATATTGCCAATAAGTAAACACGGCTATTGATCCCACGTCTGCGTGTAAATTCGTGAGAGCATGTTTACATATAATGATATTAATATCATTGGTTTAAAAAAAAAAAAAAAAATAATATTATTTTAAAATCGTATTGTGTGCTATATTCCCGTTACACACACACACACACACACACATACACATATATTTGTGTACATTTATAAGCATTCAAACACATACATTTTTTTTACATCTGACCAACATATATACCGTACATGTCGTTATATTAAACATAAATATTGCGTTCGCATGTAAATTTATAATAAGTTGCACGCTGGAGGATGCTAGTTTCAATAGGCCGTATAACCTGCAATAAACTTTCTGTTATTGTTATTATTATTATTATCACCGCCGTTACGCGTATTTTAGCGGTGTACAGAGTGTAACAAACGTTTCGGATTAACATTGAAACTATAAATGCCTGGAAGTTTTTCGAACCTCTTCGAAACACCCTGTACCGTATATATAACTACTGTTATGTATTAACGACCCGACGTAATCGCGTGCGGTGTACGACTATAATATACGAAGTTACCGTGAAGGGGGAAGGGGAACGGGCAACGGATACTTCGTTCGAGACGATAAAGTTTTTGTGCGGATTTGTGGTTACAAGACCTCAATTACACCTACGAGTTAACGTACATACGTACACGCACCAGAAACTCAATATATTTATCAGATAAACTTTACGTATACGATATATGAATAGACATATGTTTGTATTACACGTAGGTACACGTATAAATATATATATATATAAATATAATACAATAATATAATATAAATAAATCTTCTGTATATAGTCATCTTTACGTCGGTTCAAAATTGGCCATTATTGTCTCCGTTTCGTCGTCACGCACCTGTTGCGAGCCAACCGTCAGTACACGCGCGCTTGTACCATACTAGCTGAACTACTTGTTCTCGCCCCGAGTGTTTTGTACTGCAATGGATCGGAACGATTAGCATTTAGACGTGGATACGTTTTTTAGATTGAAGTATTCTAACGATAATTATTTTTCGTTTATAGAAACTGCGTCAACTTACATGCATCTCAATCGGTAAAATCCGATTAAAAAATCCGTAAAAAATTTAAATATGATTTCCGAAAATAAATGTTCTCGACGCGAAGTAATGTATACATTACTTTAAAGTTTCAAACGAAGCACTAAGTTATTTTTGACTGATCGATGATCGGTCAGTAATCGAGTGTTATTTAAATAATATATGTATTTATATATACATATAGCAGATTATATTTTTAAATATAGATGAATAAACGAGTGATGCACATAAATTATTATTTCTTGTGAATTACCGCAGTCCCGAATTTCTGTCGAAATCGTTCCTATTAATTATATGATTGATGTATTGATAAACTTACCGTATTTAATTTTAAAACTTAAAACTTATAGACATATCAAAACCCCATTATAACTCGAACATATAATAGCAAATCGAAGTAGGAAAATTCTTTTAAAAATCTCTAACAAAAAAAATATATTGATTAAGTTGATAACTGAATATTTTGAATGCTTTTATTTTTCTTCAAGTGACCGGGGATATAATGTTAAGAAATATTTTTGTTAAGTAAAGTGAATACATTTACATCGGTATAAGCATTAATATAACACTCATTGGCAAGCGCGAATTCGTGATGTCGAAATAAACATTTAAATGTGTACACGATAATATACAAATCCGGACTGGAAATTTATAATGACTGATCGTTTGGCCATCGTTAGTGGTTGGTTTTCTAGAAAATATCGTTTTCCATAGCATGAGCACGACAAATACTGTCATCGCATTTATAAATGAATATATCATTATCAACTGTACGCCAAAACGTCGTTAGACTTATATCACGTACGCAATAATATATTTATTATTCATGTATACAGCGGATCGTAGCTACAGTGATGTGCTTCCAATTTCTCGTTGGATATTGTGATCGAAAACGAGTCACACACGAAGAATTTATAAAAATACTAAAAAATTTTTTTTTACCACATGCTGTTTAAACCCTATGCAATGATATATTTAATTTAATAAAAATAACCCAACTGCAGGACGCAGAAGGCGAGATAACTATGGTTACATTATTTTAACTATTTTTTTTTTCTTGTGTACAACAACTTCATAAACTGCATTTTTTTAACTTTAACCGGTATTGCGTGATTACATTATCAAGCATGTTAGTGTATTACATCAACACGTAATGAATAGAAGTAATAACACGACGGTTGCCAATTGCTTGAAATTTAAAGGGAACGTATAAGAGTTTTTCAATTAACCAACATGTATACGTTGAACATGGTTTCCGGCAGAATTTATTTCCTTTCGCATTATAAGGGTTCGAAACGTCGAGAATCCGCAGCGTAATAAAATCAAAAAATATACAATGCAATGGTATTGCATACATATATAATATACTATTGTGTATGGTACAACTCTATTAAACGAAATTCTCGAATTATTTAACGGAACCATGAAACTTTCATTAAAATATATTTGTGTTCAATGAATTAATTTCATAAAATTATTCTGCAATACATTTTATGCTTATATTTTCTTTATTTCATTAAACGATAAAATAGTACTTTTTTTTTTAAAGAAACCTTAAGTTATCAACAGTGCGCGATCATTTTCATTGGGATCACTTATTATTTGATACCAAACAAATAAGTTACGTACATTTTTATGTATATAGGCTGACTTAATAAAAAACGTTTAGGATTCATGGAACGAAAAATATTGTTCACCACTGAAACAGAGATTCGACTACGAATATATAATATATATGAATCGATTATTGCAGAAACGTTACGAGTCACATATTTTATGAAATTAAGATATTATTAAAAACCTATACGAGTCACGTGTTCTTACACTCAACGCATAGAAACACACGAATAGTTAACGTTTTCACTAATATCTCAATCTCATAAACTAAGTAACTCGTGACGTTTCTGTAATGATTAATTCATATAGACTCTTTTATAGAGTAATCGGAAGTAGCATGCTTATTATAGCGTCGCTACTACATCTTACAACGTAATTTTCAGCGACTAAGGTAGTAGACGCATTGAAACGAAGTTCTATTATATTCTCGGTAAAAATCAACAAATAACGAAACGAAAATTGTCACATCTGAATGATTGAATTTCGAATATTCTTTGATTACTTTGAATTCCATATTGTAATTTAAAAAATTATTTAAAATTTTTACTAGACCTTATAATATTTATAATTCATGGTAAAACAGAATACCTATTACCATGACTACAACCATAATTATGTACAACACTGTGATATAATTTATAATTAACGGTAACATCTACCGATTATCATTTTTCAGTTGGATAGTTTTTTTTTTAGTGCTTATGAGAATTTAATAATATAGTTTTAGCTAGCGCCATTCTATGTTGATCAAATTAGTCATAATGTGTAAAAAAACACATAAATATTTTACGGAGCGTAGGCATATTTATACAGTACAGGCTCTAAAAAGTAATACGACTTAAAAAAAAATGTAGCAAAAAGTAGCATTGGAAATAGTGCGTTGCAAATCAAAAAAATGGCAATAGTGATTATGAGCTATTATTTATAAGAAGTTAGCACAATACCAACAGTATTGTTCTGACCAATAAAAAATAAAACATAAATAATAAATACATTTTAATTTTTTTATTTAAAAGCCAATTCACAATCTGTAAACAAATTATTACGATAAAAAAATTTGCAATAGGCTTAAAATGTGTAACGCGTCGAGGAAGAGATCCATTGGTAATACACCTTTTGTTAAGATCCCTATACAATTTTCATTTTGATTTCCGTGGTGGTAGACATTACATTTATAAATATATTGGGATATTAGATTATTATTACGGTATGCTTAAATTTTGATGGAATCATTTTTAAATTGTTTTGACCGGTCCGGCGATATTATTTATTTTTAAATCCTTATGTAGGGTAGGTGAGAAACGTACCATGGGACTTAGGTCAGTAGCCTTAACTAAATTTATTGGAATACATGGATTAGCCTGATTTTTAAGGGCTTAGCAGGACCCTAGCTTGGGATTCCATAAGACCAAACGGCTCTTAATATTATATATATATATATATATATATATATATATATGTGTGTGTGTCGTAGGCATATAGTCAAATCAAATAAAGTTAAATGTCTATTTCACGCCAGGCAAATAATAAAAAAACATTTTATATTATATTAAAAATTTAAATATATTTTCTATCAGTTATTTATTACTATTTTATACATAAAAAAAGCAGTGTATTATTTATTAATATGTAAAACACGTTGGTATATGAAATATTATGTTTAATTTCATGTTCATTATTACTATTGTTTTAAAAATGAAATCATAAATATATACAGGTAATAACTAATTAGATGTGATAGACGTAGATGATAGTATGATTATATTGTATACTCTATAGTCAGTATGATTTGACTATATGCTTATGACATATATACTACACTATATTCCGATACACAAGTGGTGTAATCGTTTTTTAATTGTTTAAACATTTTCCGTTAAAAAAAAATTTTATCAGTTCTATTATTATAACCTTAGAATCCTGGAGAGGGGATTCGTTCCGAAATGACCCTACCGTAGTCGTATATGTAAACCATAGACAAGAGCATTGAGTACCAATATCCCCTCCTGTCCATGAAAATGAACCTCTCGCGTGGTCCTCTTGTACGGGCCCAATTCATCGAAATTAATCGCGGTCGTATGATAATAGTATCATAGAGCTACTGGTGACCTGCATATTTATATATACCATATTATATTCTACAACATCTACTACCAGAATGGTCATTTATCGCCATTATTATTTATACTGTTTATGATCGATATTAATCATATATTTCGTTATTGTAAATTTTCATTATTTGCTGATGACTTAAAAATGTACATGGCTATATTAACTTTAGGAGGCTCTAGTAAATTACAATAATTACAATATGATCTTAATCAATTCAATTTATGGTATATAAACAATGATCCCTATCTGAACACGGATAAATACTTTCAAATAAAGTTCATAAGAAATAAATAAAACTTAAATTCATTATATCAAATAAATGATATAAAACTAAATAATTGTATTATACATAAAGTAAATGATTTAGGCATTACATTATCCAGTGATCTTTGATTTATAGAACATTTAAATGTAATTTATAATAAAGCTAAACATATATTAGGATTTTTAAACCGAAATTGTTTGTAGTTTAATCACCTCATATATTTACGTGTCTTATATATTTCCCTTGTTTGTTAAAATCTAGAATATGGATCATAAATTTGGAACCATCAATATTATCTAATACAAAGATTAGAATGAATTCAAAATCGTTTCTTGTGTATATTAGCTTATAAAACAAACAAAGTTTATTAAACACTAAAATTTCTAGCAACAGATTTTAACATTAAAACGCTAGTTTATAAGGCAATTAAATGATTTGAACTGGCTACATAAATTAATAAATTCTAATATTGACTGTTCTGAGGTATTATCCCTAATTTATTTAAATTCCCAGATTCGTACCAAAATTATCATTAAGATCCACTTATACATTCCATGTTCCTACTATTAAACGTAATGTCTGTTAAACCGAATGTCATCATCATTAGTTAATAAACTTGAAAGCTTTGATTTCTTTTTTCATACTTCTCACGAAATGAAAAAATTGTTTAAAAAAAGTATTCTGATTCAATGTATATTTTAAATGCTATTTTAAACTCTGTATTTATTATAATTAATGTTTTTACTCTTATTTAAATTTAAATGTATAATTAATTTTTTCTGTACTCTATACCCAACGGTCGTTTATTATATAAAAAAAAAAAAAAAAAAAAAAACATTATACGTAATCGTACGACGAACAAACGTTTTGACCCAACGGGATAAGATCCTCTGCAACCATTACATGAGAACGACGGAGTAGCGCACACATTCATTTATACGCGTTAAACATTATTTTTCCATAAAAAATCTGCAAACCGTATAATAAAAATATGTTCTGCGGCAAACGCCGTCGTGCGAATACTCTTCCCTTCCGCATCCTTAAGTATTGTTCATGCATGAACGCGTTGTGCAATAATATCGTCATCGAATCATGTAACCCTAACTTTAAGAGTCGGTACACATCCAATATTACTTTCATATTGTTATACACGTTGTATAGGGTGAATTGATCTTTTTTTTTTTTTTTTAACTTTAAATGAGCTGTCGACATATAATCGAAGGATTATGTTTTCAGTAGACTTTATGGTAACGTTATTAGAACCGTATTCCGCTACAACTTATAACGAATTGATTTCGTGAAATAATGAATACACGCGAATTAATGGTTACGTCAAATCGCTATGACACATTAATACTGGTGACTTTCGAAGATTAGCGATCACAAGATTAGATCACGAAAGTATTTTGTTAAGTTAAGAGTTTAAAGTAAATACGTGGCAACCGGAGAATCTTTTGCAAAGCTGAATTTTACTTTTTTAATCTTTAAGTAATGATATTACTCGTGTGCAAACTAAACGTACTTACAAGAGCACATTGAATCATTAGGTGCATATTAAATATGTATATGTAAATGTGTGTGGGTGTGTGTAATGATCGTAACATATGAACATTTTACGTAGAAACTAGTATAGATGGTATATGATTTTACGTGAAAAAATTAATCGTCCAATACGAGTATAATTTGCATCAGTATACGTATGGTGTGAATTATTTTCACCACTGTACACTACGCGACAGTAAACAATTACTGAAATATGTACATTCTTCAATTATCGATTACGAATTCAGTCCATGCGCCGACTATGTTAATTACCACCACAGTAAACGAGGTGAAGGGATTAGTAGAGAATTCGACGAGTTGCACTGCAACATTATCGTTATACATCCAGTGGCGAAAGTTGAATCCCGAGTATGCTCATTTGTCGTAATGCATCATAGGTATGATTTAATTGTGATATTTTATAGTGCACATTTTCGTATTTATTTTATTTATTTATTTATTCGTATATATTTTAAGACTTTAATTTAATACTATAATCATTTTAACAGAGAGTTAGTTAAAATTAGTACATTAAAGTAATCGTATATAAATTCAATTCTTCTTGCTTTTGCAACAAACATTTTCATCACTTTATCGTAAAATTCAGTGAAAATTTTTAAGTTCTGTAATATTTTTTTTTATTCAATGGATAATATTCCGAGAGTAGATAGTCTATCTTGATTTTGAGTAGACCTACATTTTATCATTTTTAAAGCAGAAAATTTTCATTTCGCCGATGGTGTTGAACTTGGAACATTTACAATTAATTTAGGTAGTTTAAATACTTATTTTAGCCTAGAGTATAATTTACTTAATCTAATAAATTTGATTATTTTGAAAACTGGTTTATTTTTAAAATCCACAGAACTATACAAAACACATTTTTAAAACCGAAAAATATAAAAAAAATCTTCCATTACTCTGCTGCTTTAAACACTTTAATAGTTAATAGTTCATTATCAAAAAATACTTAATCATGTTTTTTATACAAATCAGAATTAAGCAATAAAAATACTCGGATTTTTCTCATGGAGTCAAATTCTATTTTTTTTTTCTTCAGAAAAAAATCTCCTTTAAAAAATCTTAGAAATTAATAATACTTCAATCAGTTTCTGAAAAATTCATAATATGGATTATACATATTGTCGTTTTGTTTCCGTTTCTGTTATCATAATTTTTATTTATTTTTTTTTTTTTTTGCACAGAATTATTGTAATATATTGCTCAAAATGTCGATACTGTTGTTCAGTAGTATAGTATGTCATTAAATCAAATTCTAATATCTAAAAACGACTGAATATTCACTGATAAATTTAATAGAATGTAAAACGTAATTCAATATTGTAATATTTTTCCTATTCGACGAGGTTCCACATTTTTCAACAAGAATTCAGTTTAGGTTAAGCTGTCATTTTATTATTATTATTATTATTATTATTTGAATATAATATAACTCGACAAATTTGAGCCTTTCGGTTAAACTACAGGGCATTGGTTTTCAAGATGCGCTCGAAAAAGTTGTGACAAGAACATTTTGTTGAATAAGAGTGTAGTATATTGTTTCTTCTTTTTTCTTTTTTTTTTTTTCCAGTTAAAATTGAGCATAATCATAATTGATAAATTGCGTAATATCATGACACTGATGTTGACATGGAATTCAAAATATTGTCAGGTTTGAAATTAAAGAGGAAAAAATGAAACAACGACGAGTGATTACAACAAATATTTTTTATTTATTTTCATTTTTATTAATTTCGCGTTTGTGTTATTACAAATCCATTGGTATATATATTTACGGTGTTTCATGCATCGTATTAAATAGAGTAGTTCACTAACTTTTTGTGCGGTACCCACCGTGCCATTCCACAAAATTCGTCGAACATCTAGAGTCTAGATTGTGAAATAAATATATGATACATCGATTTTTATGTAAAGACATTATCAGAAAAATATGTTGTTTCAGATAAAAAAAAAATATTAACAATGCATATTATCATTTATTATTTGTAGAGCAAAGAATATAACGCGAAAAGACTTCCTCGGCATGTTCGTTTTTAACATAAAACATGCAGATAACGATAGTTAACTTTTAACTTTTTAATACAAAAACGTCGAAAACATTATTTTAGAAACTCTTTTTTTTGCGATGGCGCCGAAGTGACTCTCATGTTGTAACATTACAAAGACCCATTCCGTTGCTTGCCAATATCCACTGTAAAATTATATAAATATCTAACTTAAGTGGTACCAAAACCGCTGTCAGTTACTTATTTTCAAATAAAGAAACCTCTAAAACATCGTAGACAGAATCGTATAAAATTCAAAGTCGCTGTACTTCTGTGCATTGCTTTGAACGAATATAATGGTTTTTTTTTTTTTTTAATTATAGCTTCGCACGGTTTTGATAATTTTTGTAAAAGAATTTCTGATCAAGAAGTGATGAAGTTTTTTGTTTGTCTTTTGAAGAATAATAAAAACAAAATAAAAAACAATTTTAATTATAGCGGAATAAATAGCATCCCGAAAGATATCGATCGATACGACGAAATGTAACGTAATGGAAAAAAAAGATGATTGTATATAACGCACACATACATAATATATAATTACCTCATGTTAAAATAAAAACGACAGAATTATAATGTAAATTAGTACTAAAGTACATTTATCTGGGCAGAGATAATCGTATACGTTATAAAAAATCTCTAAAAAATCTCTAACTAATTAATCTTCAAGTAATAGCTCAACACAATATAACTTATACAATATTTTGAGATCAAGTTCCGTTAGCTTTATATATTTTAAGTGTACAAAAAATATACACGAAACACTGAATATTTTTTAAGAACTTTCCTATGTCTAATAATTTATTTTCTTTAATTTTTCCATAGAGTGCACGAAACGGATGGTTCGTTTTTCGAAAAGTATAGCAGTTTACAATGGAAATTGGATCAAAGACGATTGCAAATGATCAAAGACAGTCGGCAAGATGAATGCCCGCCGCCAGAGCACAGCGTCGGGGTGAAACCACCACCTGTCTCCAACATTCAACCCAAAGAGGTATGTTTTTGAATATTTGGTTATTGTTTTTCGTATTGTAATACATAACGATATTTTCGACGGCTAATATCTCGATTAAGTTGACTAATTTTATTTCTGAAAATATTTTATTCTTTTACAGTAGCTACTATACAATATTTTTGCTTAAATAATTTTTTTCGTCTAATTTCCATCCCGATCACTTTCCTCGTTTGTTATTAAAAACTAAATTTAACCTTTCTTATCGAAAAATTAATGGAATAGTTTTCTACGAATTTTTATATGTGAAAACGTGTAATGCTGAATAATTATCACGGAGTAGTACACTGCAAGAAACTTTTTGATCATCCAGTTTTAAACAATTTGAAAAAAGCTGCAACTGTCCATAAGCTGCTTGTATGAACGCACTAGTCAAAATTTAATTTATCGAAACGTTCGTTCGGGGACGCAGCAACAGAAACATTAGCATTGAACTTACAAAAAAAAAACTCTTCACCGCGTGCTGTCAGTCTTACTTCACACCCCTCGCAAAAAAAGTTAAGCTACTTTCGCATTCACGGTAGAATTTAGTTACTAAATTGTCATGGATAGTAATTATTAAACGAACAACGTTATAATTCATTGTTAATCGGACCAATTCGATTATCACTCGTATACTAATCCATCACAGCATCACCGAACCTACCCGAAAATGTGGTCCGGTCACTCAGGTCCAGACTCGAACACCGAGTATAGCGCCACCCAAAACGAATCGAAAGACGAGTGGCCGCAATGAGTAATGAGCGTTGATTGTAGGGAAGATACACGGTCAGTCCTGACAAAGAGTGAGGGAGGGATGATTCCCCCTGGCCCCGGAAATTAAGGACTACATATTATTTAAAACTAAACACAATTAATGATAAGAATTTAATGAACACTGCAGAAAAAATTAAGAAACACCCTAGGGCCAGGGTTTCTCTCTCCACAGCCCTGTACGTAGTTATGAGTACGCGCACAAGTCTCTTGGCAAGGAGGACGTGAGCGGCAAAAGCACGACGGGCCGAACGGGATCGCCTTCCACTTTACGCTGCTTCGGTTACTTTACGAATGGATTCGGACAGCTTCCATTCCACTGTCAGCCCTTATCGATTGTGTTGTAATTTCAAACTGATCGCTTATTTCTGTACAAGCGAGAACAGACATCGTTAAACGAACGTGAACCGACTGACTATTGCACGCGCGTCTCAATCCCCAAAATCCGATTGCTGTCCAACCAATTTTCTAACATGTTCAACGCGAAATGACTGTTTTGAATTGAAAGTGCTCGAAGTATTTTTTAAGCGATTTTGAATATAAAAACTTCCCAGTCAAATTCGTGATTTACGGAAAAAAAATACGAGCGTATTATAAGTATAATTATTGAAGCGTTCGGAGAATTTAAGTACGAGTCGGTTATGGATATTTTATCGTATAATTTTGGCTTGAAGTGTTTTCGGTGATATTTCGATTACTTTTTGATTTTCATTTTTTTTTAAACATAAAAACATTACTCTTAATTCCAAACCAGGCGCAGATACGAGGATCTAAGCTTAAGTCCCCCCCCATTGTTCATTAGATAGAACCATATGGACTTCGGTACTTAAAATTATTAAAAAATTAGACGTAAAAAAGATTTCATACAAATCGAAATGTGCAACAAATTATGAAAGTAACTCACTATACTAGCCCCTACTATTGTTCATTTCTAGATCCGCATAAGCATAAACAATATGAAAATAGACTTAATTCTGAGTTCATTTTATTTATTAAAATAATATTGAATCGATCTAATCAATATATTTGTAAACAAGTAAACCATTACTGGTTTAAATAAAACAAAAAAAATTTATGATCTTATTTTTTCCACATAGTTTGATACGAGTAGGTACTAGAAATTGTAATCCTTTTTTTAAAAATTATCTTCAGTATAAAAATGATAAATACCACCCTAGACTAGGGCCTATGTCGCTTAACCCTCGAGACGGGTCTATCGCAAGACCACTGTCTTCCTCCAAATCCAACGGGATTCATCCTGCATCCTAGAGCGGTTGGAGTAATGTTCCGACACACCCACGCAACGTTTCCCGCTCATCCATCGAAAACTTGATTCATTATTTTATTTTCATTTTTTCCTGTGTCTTTTTAGCCCTTACGCCAAACACGTTCACGCTAGCCTGTACATTCCGTGCGTCGTGCTTGATAACAAACGCATTATCGACGAATCAATCGCTATACATTTTCTGTAATTCATTTTGCTGCATAGTCCGTTCGTTTTTCTTCAGAGCAAGAGCATTCCGTTCGTCTGGGTTATAGTTTTTTTTCCCCTCTTTCTACGTTCCTCTGTACGTTAAAATTTAATACCACACCACGTGGTAACTTAAAAGTGTATCCGTTTGTACTAATATTTATATTTGACCCGGATAAACTCCATCGGAGTGTTTTGAACAAGACCGGAAAAACCGATTGAGAAAATAATTACTGAAAAATAATACTGTGTGTGCTTTGATTTTTTTTTTTCTATTCTGTTACATTTCCATTTCTAATGATATACTGGCATTAAAAAGTTTCTTTTTCCGGCCGCAAAGTCGTCTCCCGCGTAGATTTCACAAGGAAAAGCACTTTGGCGTGGTCGTGTTCGATGCATGGGAACATACTAACCTACAAACGAACCATGTAATAATCCGATGTGCTGCGATAATAATTTAAAATACCCATCGATTTCGACATCACGTAACAATAAACATGTTTCGGATTTTAAAAACTATAACATTTTTTTTTTTTTTTTATCATTGTCTCCCGTTTAAATCATAATAGATAGAATAGGCATAAACCTACGCCGCGGTTAATTCGATAAAAATACACAACCCATGACCTTCTGGAAACCCAATATTATTAGATAAAAGTACTTTCTGTCAAATTTTCACGTTCAAAATATTCAGTATTTACGCTTCTTACAGACACATTAGTGTAGTGTCGATTGTTTCTTTTTTCCCGTCACCATTCCCACAGTTTGTCGTTTCTACGCTCAACGCGTAATAATTTCCAGCGAACGAGCATCTCAACTCGTATCAACTCGAAAATATTAAATCACGCGGGTTCCCAGTAAATGTTTCGCTGGATGTATTTTTGCCAAAAAAAAAGCATAAACTACCAATATATATAAATGTTTGCGTAACATACTTTATTTTTATTTTTGTGCACAATTGTAAGAGATGAACGATTTATAGCGGTTTTATGTTTATAGAAGTTTTCACAGATTTAATTTGGGTCTGCAGAGGAGCAATCTTTGTTTACTGTTGTTTATTTAAATTCTATGTAATGCTCGTTCGTTTTTAAACGATTAAAAAAGATTAAATGTGATGAACTTACCCGTTACCTCGAAATTAAGTTTCATCCATGTCACAAAATAATATACTCGTAATTACATTTATTTTATTTTATATATTTAATTTTTCTTTTTTTTACTTAAATTTTTCACATTACTTTTATGTTTCAACTATCTCTCGTGTTTATTAAAGATATACTTACAAATTATAGTATCCTATATTAAAATATAAAAAAAAAAGTGTTTCCGTGTTGTTAAATTTGAATAAAAACGACCCTCCATTTATGTCGAATACCGAGTAAAACATATGGAATATTAAACCAATGTGCTTCAGTAGATCTGTTATATGATATCAGTATTACCTTGCTTAATGTTATATAATAATTTTTATTTAGTAAACTTTAATAATTATAATATACTGAAAGTACTATCATAATACTACATCCAATATGTATCAAAACGCTATGATTGTTTTGACAGAAAAATTTACAGGTTTAATTTATATAAATGGACATTTTTATTTCTGAAATATTATACTAGCCAATATTATGTACGTTTCTTTGGAAACCTTTTTCATAGTAAATTATATTACCCCGATTTCAAATTTAATTTCTGTACACCTTGTACAACTAGATCTTTTCAACCATCAAGTTTAAATAATGATTGCCTACTTGAATTAATGCATGTGTTCGATGGTGTTCAATTGTAATAATGACATGTATTTTATATTAGTTATGAATTAATAAAAACGAAGTGATTTATTTGTTTATTTAATGAAAATATCAGAACTCAATGATTGTTAATTAAATTGTTCCGAATATTATTATAAAAGAACTATTACAGTATAATATGCTTTATTAAAGTAGCGCTATTAGTTTATTTTATATGAATATCATAAACACACACACACACACACACATATATATATATTTATTAAATAGTTCAATTTCAATGTATACATTTTTTTTATATTACACATGATCTATTTTTTGTATAAATATTTTAAATATTCTTTTATATGAATAAAGTTTATAAAATGTGAGTTGTTAATTGCATTTACATTGAAGTTGTGCACGCTTTACTACACATTATTTTGAATATGAACAATAATATTTATATTGCTTACATTGGTAAGAAGTAATTTATTTTCATATTTGAAAACCAATGCCGTGTAAACAATTAACTTTGAGAAAACCTTATATTTCGTATTGTTTTATTTTAAAAATTTGCTTGAATCTAATAAATTTAAAACAAAATATAACATTTTTGATATGTAAAACTTCCGAAATTATATTCAGCACAGACTTACAAGTAATTAAAAACGATAAAAGTGTAAATTTATGTTTAATAGCATTCAGACAAACTCAACTCTAAGACTGACATTTAACAGAAATAATAAATCATTGGGTTCTACGAGTACTTCAATGTAATTTTAGTAGTTTTATTTTAGTAAGTTTTATAACTTTTCAAATTCAAAGCGATGGAAAATTAGTTTTTTAGTTTCTTACGAGCATTGGTTTAGCAAATAATAGCTTAATTCTGAACACAAACTAAACTCAGAAATGATTTAAAACTCCTAATTGTAAAATAGTGCTTTTCAAACTGGGAGCCGGGCCTCCTAAGGGGCCATGATTATTACTCGAGGGCAATGAAATAATTTTTTTAAGCCTTAATTTTTTTGTACTCATATTCGTACATGTATAAAGTTTAATAATATAATAAAGTTTTCTCAAAACTATATAAAAAAACATTAATTTACTATGCATATTAAAAGTTAATCTATATTAATTAGTACATGTTATATATGTTATATTTATATATAAGAAGACCTAATCAACAATTTTGATTAAGGGAGCTATGCAATTTTACATTAAATTTAGAGGGTATCATGACAAAACAAAGTTTAAGAAGTACTGATATAAAAGACATTCAGAAAGTAGTAATAAGATAAAAGTAACAAGTTAAATACAAAATCACTCTTGAATTCATGATCAAATCAAGGCAATACTTTAAATTCATACATTAAATTGTTTAAATAAAATACTGGCATATTTTAATCTGAGGTGGCTTTATATTTTTAAATTACACCATTAGAAACTATTTCACCGTGAGACTAAATGTGTAACTATTATTATTGAAAACGTGTAAAATATATACAATCATGTTCGAATGATAATTACATAAAACCAATAATATGTAGCTTAACAACCTTGACTAAAAATAATCAAATACCTAGATACCTTTAAGAGTCACAGAACATTTATTTATTTTTTCTCAAAACTAAATATACTAAAATCCTCAACAAACGATTTGCGTCCAATAAGAATACTTGATATTTAATGATTACATTATTACGTCAACCAATTTTCGAGAAAATATATTATTTGGGACGATATCGAACTTAGAAGAAAATCGAATGATTTTGTTCTATGTATAGAATTAGAATTATGAGTAGGGAATACTTCTCATGAAATTTTTACTTTGAAATATTTCAAACACATAAAGAAATAAACTTTTGTTCTTTCCAAAAAATGTTATGAAGAATAATTATTGATACATTACTAATAATAAGTTATTATGTTTTGCTTTATAAAACTTTCACTTTATAATGTATTGTTATCTACTAAAATAAAATAAAAATTACTGTGCTTTAAAATAAGATTGGATTTTTCTTTGATTATAATATATTAGTTATATTGACAATATACTAATAAAAATATTAATAAATTATACTATTTAATAAACTTAATAATTGCATTTTATAAGAAATCATACATCGATTTTCTGTATTTCTATAATAATGCCTCCATTTACAAAATATAAATACATCAAATTAACATTAAATTATAAAACATTCGATAAATATAGCTTAAGAAATGTATGTAATTAATAAGTTCTGAAGCCTTTTTTTTAAAAAAAAAATTTATATGAATCATTATATAATTTATAATTGAACGAATAAACGTGCTTATTAAACTTATTTATATAGTTTAAAATACAATTTTATTTCCATCAAAATGAAAAGTTGTATGAAACTTTAATAAATATATTTTATTGAATGTTGAAATCCTATATATGTGTATCATACTAATTAATCAGGAATAGTATTCATGGCTCCTAACTATTAGGACTGCTTTAATATTATTATACACATTTCGTTAAACCTACTAAATATATCTATACATTATCATATAGTAGTTTAAGTTATACGTATTACTAATATTATTAAAATTTAGTTAGTACATGAACCGTATGCAAATAAGAACATGATATATTCGACTCAAACATGTATCATATATATAAACATATTTTTATATAATTACGTGCAATATATTTTTAACGACCAGTTTGCACAGGTAATAATAAAAAAAATGATGTTTACAAGAAAACTTATAACGAAGAAAATTTTTTCATATGACCTCATAAGTTAATGAGAAACATCAATGTATTCTGTTATGAATATCATACGTTAACCTAATATCTCACCGTCGACAATGTGAATCGTCCAACGTTATACAATTAACAATAAATACTACGACCGAACGGAGTGCAAATTAAATCTCGACTCGCAAACCGAAACCCCGGTCGTCCCTAGCCCTGTTTAATCTTTCCCGCGGACGCGTTTATGACCATTGACAGTGGACTATTATAATTACCAGTATTACCACACGCGAATTATTCACGCTTCTCGAAACAAACGTTCTACGGTCCGATGAAAACACAATATGAAATATTTAATTTGAAAATTAATTTTAAAAACATACACACACACACACACATATATATATATACGAGTATATGTATACAGTGTAATGAAGAGGGTAGCGAAGGGAAAGTATGTAATTAGATTATTATTTGAGTTGGACCTTACGTAACCTAACATAATCATAATAATTATTTCCACAAATGTAAATATGCATATAAAATGTAATATTGAAGAACAGCAGAAGCACTTAGCCTGAATATTTTCATAATTCCTCTTACACAACAAAGTGAAGAGAACTTTGCGTTTCTAATGGTTATTTTTAAAAACAATTAACTGAAATATCACCTATGTTTATTATTGTTGATATTGATATTAATTTTTTTATCTTTTTATTTTTTATTTCGTATATCTATTGAATCTTTGTAATTCAAATAACTTACACGTTTAAAACAATTACAAAATAATCGTATATATCAGATAATGAAGCACACCATTATATTAATATAAAAATTAATAGTTAAACAAATTTACTAGTTAAATAATATATTAATATAATAAAATTTATTTAAGATTCAGACTTATTTTAATAACATACTCAAAATGAGCAAGCCAACACAGTATAGTTACATTTTTTTAGTCAATGACTCAAAAAAAAATAAAAAAATATTAAATAAACTTCTGTGACTGAATAAATACTAGAGTTATATTTATTTTGTTGATTATTTTTATTTACATAAACAAATTTAATTACGATGTAAAAATAATTACTGAAAATGTAAATCAATAATATATTAACTGTACTTATATATCATCGTTTATAATTATGTTAGTTACATAATATAATACTTATGTTTAAAAACCTGAATAAGTCAAATAGCTTATATACAAATAATTTATTAATATTACAGTACCTATTTTATAATATTAGTTGATATAATTACATTAAACACCTTTGATATTAACAATCGTAACTATATATACTGATAACTGGAGAATAGAAAAACATAAAAATCTTCTAAAATTTTGTTTTTTAAACTTATAATTAACATCAGTGACGTTCTGGCAGATCCGGATATCCAAATATTTCTAAAAATAAAGAACCAACACAACCAAGTTTAAATAAAAGATTTTAGTTTTATAATTTTATACAACAATTTTTATAAATTTTTTCCTGAATTAAATTAAAATTATATTATTGTTAATGTGATATAATAGAAATATTTATAAGCCCAATACTTTATACATTTTTGTTATTTTGATCAAAATCTTACAAACATATAAATAGGAGTATGTGTACTTAGAAAAATTGAGATAATATGTGTTGCTAACGATCACATTCAGGCAAACAATGATTATTCGAAAAGGAAAAACGTAAATACAAAAATAACTTGAAATTTGTAGTAGAATTAGAACATAGCAAGAAAAAACATTTTTAGTTTATAGTTATTGAATCATACTCCAATTATTATGTTTTTTAGGAGCTCATTGTAAATTTTTTGCTGGAGTTCCATTCATGAACCAGACCGACACTGATTTACATCTAGTATATTTCTTAAAAGAACAATTCTCATCATGATTACACCATGATTATGATTTAGTGACTAATTTTACATTCCTAAAAATATTCACTCCATAATGCACTAACCTATCCGTGTAGCTATAGCCCAACAATTCAAAACATGGCTAGTTCGATTCTGTTGCAATTTTTCAATAATATAGAAAATCAATCATAATAATGTTTCAATGACAATTTACAATAATTGTATTGTGTCAACCAACACGTGAAAAATAATTATAGTAAATGTATACCATAGTTATGGTGACAACATTTAAATTTTGAGCGTCCTATATCGATTAATGTGACGGTCAGACCGAAAATATATCACAACGTCATTATAAATATCATCTCTTTTAAAATCTTGATAGAAGCACTTATCGCTATGTCAAATATTTGTGTAACATTTAGTAGTCTTAGGGAACTTTTCATATATATTATTATTATTATGTTGCTTTGGAGTACAAAAAAATAACTTATTAGAACGATTAAGATCCTAACCACCGTGCAATAGAATGTTACAGTCATGTAAAAATAACATTCCAAGTAAACTCTGAACATTTTTTATGTAACGTAACATTGCATGTAACTATGTAACATTGGACGTCAAAGACCATTCCTTTTTTTTAAGACTTCAAATAATAGTTACGATAATAGTTATAATAATTTTTCATATACATTATATAGTATCGGTTATCTATGGTGGAGGGTTGTAATTGGATCAACCCCTCAACTGCTTTCACTTCTTGAAATCCTATCAATATTAAATTATTATATATCTAAATATCAATGGACAAATAAGGGAAAATAACTTACTAAAATTATGTTAAATATTTAATGTAACATGTTCTCCACTCATTGAAATAATTATGTGCAGAATTATTTATTGTACTACAATAATTATCATTACAGTAATCCATAAATTCATAGATAGGTATACATTTCAATGTTTGATATATCAACTTGCCGACTGATAATGACTGGTGGAAATGAAATTTCCATGGTTTATTAAATTTTTTATATATTTGCGATACTAGACACTAGTATGAAAAAAAAAAATGTAATAATTAAGAAATCTAGAATGTATGAAATATTACATTTCGTTATTGTATTTATATATGTATTTATCCTGTAATGGGCATATAAATAAAATATACGGGGCCAGTCTTCGTTAGGGTTCATCAAACGTACATACCATGATTTTAATAACCCTTTATGTTTGAAAGTATTATATTATTCATTAGTAAGATCATTACTTGAATTTGGCACGGTATTATGGAATCTAAATCAATTATAATTTATCATCAAATTAGAAAAGGTTCAGAGAAATTTCCTCCGTTTTTATGCGTATAAAACAATGAGATCAAACCAATATATGAATGTGATTGCAATCTTTGCAGATTTAAAATCACTAAAGACCAGACGATTAGTTTTTTATGCTACTTTTATTTATAAAATCTTGAATGGAGGAATTGACTGTCCTGAACTATTACAAACAATTGATCTTAAAGTATCCTCTTTCAATTCTAGACATAATCTTCCTTTTTCTATACAACAGTCAAAAACAAATTATTTTGCTAATATTCCGATGTGTCGCCTATCAACGTTATGCAATCAAATTTTACAAAAATTTTGATTTTTTTTTTTTTTTTTTGATTCTTGCACCACTTTAAAGACTTGTATTTATAATTCAAATAATTAATATAAATTTTCACTTAATAATTATTACTGTATTTATACCCCTTGGGGTGTTTGTTTATTTATTGATTTTATAACAATAAATATTATTATTATTATATTTTGAAGCTAATACGTAAAAACGATAACTATGTGATAAATTACTTAACATTTTTCTATCATATTATTATTCTACATTGTCGTAATTTACATTAATAAATACTTAGTATAATATTATGTTTTCCTAACCTTATTTGGTTATTAAACCACTATAATTATATTTTAGTAGCATTGCATAATATGCATGTACTATATGAAAAAATGAATTATTTTTCAATACGTTTTTGAAAGTTTAAACCTTATCAACTTATCAACTAATTGAGTTGTACAAATATTACAAATTTTGAAAATAATACTTTCAATCTGGAATAGTATTTTTATATTAGAAACACGAATACCACAAAATGTGATATAACTGTAATGGTTATTTAAAAAATGAAGAATATTTAATAATAACATAATATAATATACAATATGTATTATTTATTCAATCCAGATCTAATTACCAAACGAGTTAGTTTAATATTAAATACGATGTATTAATTGATAAAAGTTGCTGGAACAGAATATAACAGAATTAACGTCGAAAAAATACATGACAATCGAATTGATGATTATTCATTTTTTTTCTCACCAGATGGAACATTTGTACATGGACGTCTTGTATACAATTAAGTACAAAGTTGGCGCCGACACAGAACTCAGTGCGCATCGTGACCAACTGTACGTTTATGCGCAAAAAGCATTTGACGTCACGCCCGAACAGCATAGACGTTATATGGCAATAGTGCACGAGGAAAAAGTAAGTTTTTTCAATTTTTCTGTAATACATTTAAGTATCCGTATTCTCTTCGCTGTGAAGTTTATTCAACTAGAGCAAATTTTCATTTCGACGTTTTAACCCCATCCCTTCACTGTCGGAACATCTCTGTAAAATTAATCACTATTACTGTGAAAGTTAACCGTCCGGAATGGCTATCATCAGTGGTATCAGAAAAAAACACTGGTGCTAAAGAGGCACTCTAATTAGAGTGCGAAATATATAACAAATTCCAAAACGTCTACATGCTATAATTACTTTCGTATCATCCGAAACACATATAAGCTTATTTAATCTATAGATTATTGTTTTTTTTTTTTTTTTTTTTTTTAATATTTTGTTGAAGTTTCCGACGTACTTCTATAATAAAAGTGACAATTTATACAATTTACTTTTATTATTATTATTTTCTGCGAGAGAAATAACCAGTGAGTATTTTTAAATTAAGTTTTTTAAACTAACAAAGTTGCGAAAAAAAAATATTCATTAGAAAAAAGGAGGTTATTGACAATTAATAAAATAAATGTGTAACCATTAAACGCTTTGCCAGTTAAAAATCTTTTATGACTGGCGTAGTAATGAAAATTATTCTTCATTTGTGGTGGTTCGAATTTATTTTGTTAACTAAGCATTAGTTTAACGTTTAGTATATAGTTATAAAAAAAAATTAAAGTATTAAAATTGTTGACTAACCGTAATGAATATTATGGTTAAACTTTATAATGAGTATTAAGCGTAGTTATTTTTAACCAAATACAATCAGAGAAAATTTGATTAGAATAATTTTTAAACTCATATGAAAGCTATAAACATCATATAGTCTACAACATAATCATATTTAATTAAATGAGTGCTTTTATTGGACAATCGGGATTTTTAATAAGTAAGGGCTATCTAGAAATCAAATGATTAATGTCAGAACGTATAATATTAATTTATATCTCAAGCCATCAAAAGTTATATTTTGTCAATTCCGTCTAAATATAAAAACTAAAAGCGAAATGAATAAAATAATATTATTAATGAAAATAATAATAATAATAGTATTAATCACAAAAATAAAATGCATTTTTACTTTGTGTATATTTTGTACTTAATAAGTCACAATATTATTTATTATTTGAGTATGAAACGATATGCTTAGTTTAATTCATAAGGCCTGACTAAAATTTCAACAAGAAAACCCAAGTTTTGATTATTAGAGAGATGTTTCAAAGACAAATATAACACCTAGTAATATATTTTTACGCGATTGCTAAATATAACATAATAATGTTTTTATAATATTCTTCTATGTATGAAAATGTTTTTTTTTTTTTTTGTTTTAATCATCAATAATAGTTAACAAAATAAATATTCACATTTAAAATCAATAAAATACAATTGAAAACTATTATAGCAACTTTCAGTGGTGTAACGGGATTTTAAACTATATTTCCGTGCATTAATTTTAATTTTAATTTGAAAATTAAATTTACTAATTTAACTAGTTTTAACTTATTTTAACTAATTAAATTAAAATTAACTAATTTTAAAATTAAAAATAGATATGTAAAATATATAAATATTTACCGTTTCTCAGAAACGTGACAACAAGGTAGAATGTCGGGAATTTTTAATTTTTTTAGAATGAAATGTCAAAATTCGTCAACACTGCTTATAGCTATAAAATTCATAGCATAGATAGTTTACCTGCGTATCACAAATTACATAATAAGTATACCCACCGATCAAAAAATGGAAAAGTCGTTATACACCATACAATCAACCACACCTACTGGTTGTAATATTTATAGCAGTATAGATTTTAATAAAATTACCTGCCATTTTTATAAGCTTTTCATTTTTGGACCACAATGGAGCTTACTCCGAAGGAGATCAAGACTTCTTCGTATACTTATGCAACCCATGAAATTAGATACAATATAGTTTGAAAATTTCAACAATTCAAAATACTGATTTAAATTTTGTGAATAAAGCGAGTACTTTAAACATCAAACGAATGTTGTATGCCCTCGTAATCACAATATCTTAACTCTGTACGTAACCTCGAACGCGGTGTCATGATTTTTATTTATTTATTTATTTATTTATTTTTTTTTTGTTAAAGTCCAGTATTTTTGCAAATTTAACGAGTGAATCCGAGGTCCAATTGTTCACGTCGTATTGTGCTACTCCCTTACTTCATTACAGGTGGATAGATATGAGTGATAAATTCTAAGAAATCTCATTATCGTTTCGTTATGTTATGCACACGCGTCACTGCGACCAGAGATCCTTTTCCGTTATTATTATTACGTTGTACGAGTTTATATTGAGGATATTATTGTGCAAATTTCCGTAAAGCCGTTCCTTTTCTATTATCTATACACGTATGTTAATATACTTTGTCACGTGCTTATTTTATTTTTATTTTTATTTCTAGCCTCCAATCGTGGTACTACACGTGACCGTGGTTGAAGCGGAAGGCCTGGAGGCGAAAGATGCTAACGGTAAGTGAGGAAATAAAAATGCGTAAAACAGTCCTCTATCCCTTCACGACCAAGATATCCGGATGTGTGTTAATGGCGTTGTACACGCATGCTCGTTCGTTATCGTTGCGTCAGCGATTTTGTTTGTATAACGCGGAAAAAAAGATTTAAAAGAAAAAAATACCAGGCGAAAAAAGGAATTCGTATTCGAATTAGGTTTTTTTTCTGGTTTTTACCGCTAACGTATTTTTTCCCCGGGTTTCTAGTTTAAAATTTAAAAAAGTCATTATCTAGTTAAGTATTGTTTGTGGGTAGACGGCGTGTTGGATAGGCAATATCGGTACGCATCAGTGTTTCGCTCTAAAAGACGGGCCACTTGGTAATACTATATTTATTGTACAGGGAGTTACAAAAAAATAAATGATATTATTAGCATTGCAACAATAGTATAGTGTGAACATTCTAATACATACGTGATTACAAATAGTGATTTGGCCCGTAAATATGAAAATAAGAATGTGATACTATTAATGGAACAATATTAATTTTTCCTATCTCAAATAATATAGGTGAAATAATACAAATAAACTGTTCATAAAAAAAAAAAAAAAAAAAAAAAAATAGATACAGAGTTTGACTACAAATTATTAATATTATACGAGGTCAGTAAATTTACTGATGAAATCAAAAAAAAAATTATTAATTAAATCCAAGACTTGAATTTTAAAACATTAAGTAACCACATAATTATCAAATTTATCTATAAACATACATATTAGTCTCGTTTAAGATTTGTAAGATGTAGATGTTTTAAGTAATTTTGAATTAATTAATTATTTATTGTAATAAACGCCAAAATTGGCATACATACAGCATAATATAGTTAATATAACAACATATACTATAATGCTGTATAAATTATTATAACATTATTATTGATAGTTGCATTTTATTAATGGTATTTCTGTTCAGAACACTGTTCATAAAGCAACAATAGACTCATTAAAAAATAAAATGTAATAAAAATCATACCACAGATCCCTATTGTACTATACAGAATTTCTTAACAATGATTTAAATGTATTATCGGCTAAAAATGTATTTTTCAAAAATCTTGTACTATACTCGTACATAGTAGAAACTTATCTTACTTTAAAATATTGTCATACTAAGAAATAACTGTTTAATATTTATATGTCATTCATACGTTGAGAATTATCACAATCTTATTTTTTACGTGTAAAAAAATATATAAAATGTGCTACCGTTGTGAACTAAACATTTTAATTATTAAAACTTTTAAACTTTTAATTGGTTACTGACAGACTAATATAGAAATATTTAAAAAATCAATAGTTAAAAGTTCAATATTGCTTAAAAAATAAAAATAATTGTTTAAAGTTCTTTCATCATTTAAATTTAAAATTAATTTAAATTAAATTCAGTTAACGTTTAAATATTATAGTGTACGCGTCGTTAAAAAAGTTGAACTATTTATAACAAATGTTTTTATACGTGTTATTTGATTCTGTTAATGTATTTTTCGAATTCATGAATCCTCACACCAACTTGTGACTTATTATATTCAAGAAATATAAAATTCAATAAATAAAATAATATCAAAAATAAACATATTTATGGTTTTATGTAATATTTTAGATTAATTTATTCCAACGTTCTAGTTTTACATTTAAAAATCCATGCTATTTATGTTTGTCGTTAGGATAACGCTGTCAAATAAAAATAATTAAATGCATTATAAACATGTAGTTTTAAATATACACTAGACTACTTCGATCAAAAAATAAATATTTAAAACAGTTAAATCTATATGCTCGTCAGTCATCTCATTATGAATTTAAATTGTTATCAAACTTTCAAACAAAAGGTTTACTAGGAAATTATAATTATCTTATTTAATCGTGTACACATATAATTGAATTAAAAAATATTTGATATCAATCAATTTTAAAAATGTTTACTTGCTTTTTTATATATATATAAAGTCATGTTTAGTTCTTATATTTTGCTTTTTTATTGTTTATTGCATTACCCATAGTTTCAATTAGATGGATGAAAATGTATGATGTTAAGTGTGTCTTGTGAACTTTTATTTTTAGTTTTAATGTTACTTAAACAACATATATAAAATTCATATATGAATAAATAAAAGGTTTTTAAGAAAAAAATAGTTCTAATAGAAGAGTATGAAAAAGGTTTGATATATTTGTGTGCAAATAACCATCTTGGGTGGAATCAAAATATTGCAATTTAACCAACTGAATGTATTACATTAATTGTCTAGAGTATTTCCATATCTGAAACTTCTGAAATTATCTCAATACAATGTATGCATAAAAAATAATAAAATATTTTCAGTAGATACTTTTATAAAATATAGAGACATTTCGTTGGGAATTGAAATGAATGTAGCAATAACTTTCTTTAATTATATCCCAAGTCCTTATAGTTATAATCCTCAACTACACAAAACTGTGAATTGAAATTCAACAGTGTTATGTATAATTTGCGTTATACGTGTTTACACATAATGTTATATTTTATTACGTTTTTATATTATTTACGGTTGGGGCAAATAAACTGAAAATGGTTTACTGGTTTAGTAATTTTGAAGAAAAAAGTACGCAGACATGTTAGTACTGTATGATTTGCTTGAAATTTAATACGAATTTTGATCGCACTTTCAAATATTTCGAATATACATACATTTATTTTTTTTTTTTATTTTTATTTAATTGCGTTGTAAATTAAAAATATAAAAACATGAAAATACTGATCTTCGCCCGTATTTTATAATAATTATCATTCATTTGTTCGAACTTGTAAATCATAACAAACTATAATTGTTTACTTATTATTTTATCTACTAAAATTACAGTATTCCATTTATACATTTCAATGCTTTAAAACACCTTTAATTTTTATTCAAGTTTATCCAATTTACATTTTGACACAATTTTTTTTCAGAGAATATTTTAGAGTTTAATATTATCATAATATAATATCGTATTATTCTAATCATTTCATTAATTAAAAATTATAAATCTTCTGAAAACTGACTTGAAAAAACAATGTGTTCCGATTTGTTCATTAACATTTTATTCCTTGGCAAGTGTGTGGACTCATGAGTAAGAGCGTAGGTGCGAAATGTTGTGAAAACCAATCACAATGAAATAACCAGTGCGAACTGTGATTGGTAATAGGAGTCATTCGGGTAGCGAATATGGTCTCATTGAAAGACAAATCGTAATATCGAATTTCATGTTTACCTGCGAATAGGTATATTAGAAAAAAAAAAAAAAATTTAAGAGGGTAAAATTTAATTTCCCGAGTTTCTCGAAGCGTGTGATTAATGGACACTATCCCGCTTCCGGTATAATCTCAATGGAAACACAATTCCGAAACGAGCTCTTTACCTGATTAAATCCACTCATTTACAACAGCGGTTTATCTTCAAGCATCTCTATTCGTCCGTTCGCCTTGTGCATACGCCACGCTGGAGAACCGCACGCGAGTAACGAGACACCGTGGGTTCCGGTAAAATGTCATTTTCGCCGTCTATAGTATCTTAGGAAAATGTTCATCAAGATGAAAATATCGTATCATCGCATTATTATTATTATTATTATTATTATAATTAGCTGAAATGTAATCTCGAATGTATTCCGTAGACGTATTTTAACGGTTAACGGGAAAGTAAAGCCCATCCGCTTTCCAAACGAGATTTAACTGTAAATATTTTCTCGGAAATTTCAAATAACGATTTTTCCATGATATATTATAATTGCTACGGGTCAATGCACATAAGGTTACGTCTATACCATTATCGTATGTGTTCGGTAACATAAATACTTTCATAATCGCATATCACGACGTTCCTTGTTTTCCGCGTGTTGTCTGTAATATTTGAAACGAATGGTTATTCGATTTTTCGGTTCCACAGCCAGGCGCGTACACACAAAAAAAAAATTGTTTTGAGGGTTTTAAAGCTACGATAACAAAGACTATTTACAAATTTCGATTTCGTTTTCATTACCTTCTTAATGTGTTTAACGTGGAAAAATCTTATCGATCGTTAAGTATAGGTGTACAAATATAAATGTACATATTTTTCAACAATTTTAGTAGAGGGGAAGTTCAACCCAGAACCCCTTCCATCCTCATATACTCGCCTGAGCATAACCTAACCCGTCACGACACGGAACAGCAATATATTATACTATAATGTGCAGTACATTTAGATGATTTTGTACGACAGATAAATTTGAAATAAAGTGTGTGTCGTTAAATCGGCAACAAGTACGTAAATATGTGTAATATAAATCTATCATTAACAGATCATATTTAAAGTGAAAATATAAATGTACATTTTTTTTATTTTATTTTACACTGTACACTCGCGTATTACAAATCTCTCGGAGCCCTATGAATACTAGATACTATTAAAACGATAACTGTCAAAAAACCAATTATTTATTGAAATGCTGTTCCGAGTCATTAGTCTTTATTGTTTATGGATTTACATTTTTTTTACGCTGTTCTGAATGACACATTTTTAATTGTTTTAAAATATATTTATTTATGTATTGAAATATTATGTATTTCCACGTACGCAACGCACGATGGTTTTTGATTTATTATTTATTTATCACTAACGAAATTTTCCCTTTTCCTTAAACAATAATAATATTAATATGTTCATATACAATTTGTGTGCAATTAATTCCTATGGAAATCGCTTAATACAAATAAATGTATACGTTTTGAAACTTTGATAACAATTTATATTCAGGAGATGTGAAGAATAAAATTAAATATATAAAATTCATATCAAATAAAAGTCAATAAACAACATTTGGATGAAAACGAAACATAAAAATGATAAAAAAATAATCATTAATATATCCCTTAGTGGCCTGATCTCTCTCCAACGCGTGCATAGCAAATGTAACAATATTAGTCTCATCGTTACACCGAGTTAACCTTCAGTAAATAAGTACGTTTCAACGTGGATATTTACGCATGAATTTTTTGAATTAATTCAAAAAATCACCCGATGAATGCAAAGTCCCACACTATCATTTTTGGTTGACAATCAAACAAATCAAACGAGGTGGTTTTTATTTTATTTTAATTTCTATTATTCTTGAAACACACGCTGCTACTGATAGGTCGTATGTAGACCAATTTACATACGTATTTATACATACATATATATATATATTATATATAACATTCCATAAAACATCCTATGTTAATATTATTCGATTTTTCATTATACGGTCGATATAATGTCTTCGGAGTGTGTGTATGTGTGTGTGTGTGTGTGTGTGTGTGTGTGCCTAAGTGTGTTAGAAAGAGAGAGAGAGAGAGAGAGAGAGAAAATGGTTTAAAGTTAAAAAAAAAACCATTACTTATTTCGTTACTCATGTGTGATCACACATTGACATCGTAACGATGTTAATCAACAGTGCGTACTGTGAGCACATGTGGCACATTACATAAACCAAGCCAATGTGTTATAACCAAATAATATGTGTAAAACCCGATGTTCAATGAGTCTACGGTCAATAAGTTTAAATGAATACGTGTATATTGTGTTTTGTCTTTATACGTTGGATTGCTTTGACAATAATTGTTATACCGTATTGTTTTGTATTACACGCACACGATTATGCACACACAGAAACATCATTGTGCAATCGCCCAGTGTTTGAAACCAATGCAATACCACCGATCCGTTACGATTCCGAACGTCGGTCAGAACTGGTGAAAGGCGATTCTTGAAAATGAATCGATCTTTTGAATCCATTTAAATCGGAATGAAAAGATCGATCCGAAAAATTATCGATATTTAAAGATATCGGGCGGTGGAGATGGATTGAAAAAATCGATTCGAATCGCCCATCACTATCGCTGTTACTCGCGGTATCACAGCAGTTTCTCGACGACTTCTGACTTTCGGTACCGGTTCGTCGACGGTATTTTCGGTATTTTACGGTATTTTCGGCTGGCGCTCGAACGACCGCCGTTGATTCCAAGCCCCGAACGGCAGCGCACACGCACGCACACGCACACACACGCACACGCACATACGCCACCGTTAACACGACATTATGAAACGGTGCACGTGGGCCAGTGCGCGATGGTTGACCGGTTGGTTGTTGTCGTCAGGTTATAGCGATCCGTATTGCCTACTGGGACTGATGAGGAGGACCGACGAAACGGCGACCCGGCTGGCCGAGGGCTCGGCTGAAGAATGTTCCACCGTACTATCGCCGGTCGCTCTCATGGCTGGCATTATCGGTGACGTACGATTTTTCAACGTGTCGCGCGCCGCCGTCCGCCACCGCACCCCCATGCCCGTTAGATCGGCCACCCGAAAGGTTACACCCCCCAGCCCCGCTCCTACCGCCGGATTCCGCTTCTCGTGAACCCGTCGTCGCCACCGGCACGTGTCTCGCACAACGTTCCACGCACTTGAGACGTCGCTACGATCGTTTTCGCGTCGGACTTGACGGCAACCGGTTTTCGGACGACAAAAAAAAATGATCGCTTTGGATCGACGAAAACCTGTACGTACGCGTCGAGTCCAACGCAAACGACCGCGGCGACGAGCGTGGTCAGTGGCGGGTACGGTAAAAAAAAAAAAAAAAAAACCAGGGTTTGTGCTTAGCTCCTGATACCGAATTAATCAAATAAATATTCAACGACGCTCGAACACAAATTATGTGATTATTTGTTTTTGTTGTTCACCATGTCCTTGATCGTGTTCGTAATGCGTTTGTTTCGCAAATTGATTTTTCTATGTTCTTCCAGAAAATATATTTAGCAATCAATTCATATCCGTTTCCGAAGAAATTATAACCGAAGGGGTGCTAAAATCAGTTCGGAGGGGTGCTTAGCCATCACCATGTCAACGTAGTGGCTGCGTGTCTGCGCAGGCGCTTTACACGTTTCGTCGACAAAGTAACAGTGTCAAGTTAAAAAAAATCGACGGACGGGTAAAGCATACACGCATCCCTGAAACCCTGGCCATGAACCAATGCGTACGTCGAGTTATAGGTCTTCTGTACCGCGGTAGTGAGACAGGTACGAATCGATAACCGTCCGATGACGAGCAAGACACGTATTATAAACGCTGTTCGACCGTTTCCAAAACGATCATGTAACGGTCCGTCGGTCGCGGTAAACGTTTCCGAGACCGTGTGCTACGAGTGATTATAATATTTTACGAATATCGATCGAAGTCCGCACACGTTCGTGTTAGTTTGGGTTGATTTCAGAAAGTTTGCATAAAGTCGAATTTAATGAAGCTGCTCGGGATATTATAATTAGCGAGATTCCGAGTACCACGTTGTGTTTATACATAAATATATGTACATATTTATACGTATACCTACGCTCACATTTCGCTTAGACACGAAAATGATTTTAACGAGCTTTAGAATGGTCGAAACAAAAATACGATTCAATTATGAATAAAACGTACTCTTAACGAAATGAAAATAATATATATAAAAAAAAAAAAGCGATAAAAATGAGTATAATAGATTTTAATTTCTGAACAGGTAAATAGTCCCAAAGGGCTATGAACCCTTTTTCGTCCTATTTATGTGTTTCAGTTAACCCTGATGAATCAATTTTGCTAATTTCCAAAAAACGTTTCAATAAAAATAATAAAGATAGATTTTCACGTTTTCAAATATACAATATATTGCGGTCGACAAATAAAGCTCGGAAAATATTGATCAACCTTCGCAGGGTACTATTAAATACGTATTAACTATTAATGCGATTTTCTTGAAAATAATTTTAAAGTTTGAAATGAGAAAATTTAAATCGATTTTTTTTTCCAATGAGTTTAATTTATTTTTATTTCTTAAACAGGAAAATATAATTTCAGTTTACGCTGCATCGTTTGGGTTTTATCCTCGAGGGAGTTTAATTTTTAATTAGTTTTGAACTTAATTTAATCAAAAGGCATTATTTTTTGTATTTATGTTTTAAAATAATTCGAGTACTTGAGATAATACAATATTGTATCAGCATCGAACATACGATATTTTGATTATCATAATAACGTGCTGTATATACCACTTGTTTAATCAACAAGTCCACGAACAGATGAGCAGATGCATATGTTATAATTTGCATAAAAAATCTTCTTTATAGTAAATACGAATACAGTTTTATTGTAATTCTAATTATAAAACAAAAAATAAGTATAACATTGTAATTACATCACTGTTTTTTTAAAAAATACTCATTGAAAAAAGATTCAAATAATCATCGATATTATCTTTATTTGATCGGTTCTATGTTTTTATTGACAAGGTTTTAGTAATCGATTATTATTAAGAATAAAATAAAATGTAAACATGTATTATTACGCTATAGCAAAATTATATTTTCACTGAAATTTTTAATTATTAATTATAATATACAAATATTTTTAGAAGTTTTAAATCGCAAAAAACCAAATATTACAATAATTTCTAAAAATATTTAAATGGTTGTACTTGTTATTAAAAATATGGTTATTTATAAATCGGATTATAAAAGTAATAGATACAAATACATACAAGTACAAACACACTTGATCATCACCTTAAATATAATATTATAATTCGGAAAATTGTAACGATGCTCATAACTAATGTGTTTTGCCAAAAAAATGTGGGATTGTAAATTGTATAAAAAAAAAAATTTAAACTTAACAGTGGCTCTTTTGGAACGCTCCTTTATTAGCTAAATATAGGATTTTATTTTAAGTTCAGTGCAATTTGAATCTTATAAACATTTCTGATAGTAAATTTAAGTGCAATCAGGGATATTTTAATGCAGGTACTGTATGGTTTTACCAAATAATTCGTTATCAACTATTCACTCGTCGATTTTATGTGGATTGAATTTAGATACAAAACTCCATTGACGATAATATTACGGACAAATAACTGCATTTAAACAGTTGTACATAAATTGTGATCCACGGAGCCCTAAATTTCAGTAAAAGTAATTTAAGTGGTGCTCCACGTACACATGTAAATTAAATAAAATTCAGATAATTAATTCCATTTGTTAAATAATTTTATATTTATATAAATTATGAATTATATAGAATATTGGTCAGAAAATAACTATGAGTGCTTAGTGTTTGATTATATTAATAAGCCAATAAATACAAGTATTATAAGGACGTAGTTCATTGATATGTAACTCTATGAATAGTTGTCTATAATGGTTATTCCCGGTTTTTAGGGCTCTGTGAATATTTCATAGTATCACGAGGGATCCATAAAAAAAAAAAAGTTTTAGTAAAGTTTAATGGCTGTTGTGGTAATAAACGAAAACCCTGGACATATGGTAGGATTAGATTGGAGATGATAGATTCCGGAGCTGGATATAAGAATGTCTTGAGAGAATTACAGCGATTGGGTGTGGACCATGGTAGTAGCGCGGTGAAAGGGTTTTTATGACACCTAAGCATCATGGTGAATATTTTTGTGGGTGGGTGGGTGGGTTTTTTTAGTTTAATTTAAATGTTTAAAGATTTTAGAAAAATACACACGTAGTTATTCTGCCTTGGACGACAGGTCTAAAGCGTAGAATGTGCAAATATTTATGATACGCAACGATTCAGTGAAGACGACATCGTCGATGGTATGCGCGGATGCAGGGAGCTTAATGAATGAATTCGAGAGTCTGCCGCTGCCGCAGATTATGTATCAGTGTTAATGGGTTTTCAGTAGAATTGTTCGTTAACGAGCACTTCAATGTCACCGCCAAAACGGATTTCGGTTGATGAAACTACCCACGTGGTAGACGACCACAGATGGGGTGGCCACGAGGGGAAAAAATTCAATAAAATAAAAACAATGTTCGCTGGAATAAATGATCCGATTAAGTTTGAATTGACTGCGCGAAATTATATCACACTTAACTGATAAACGAGTCGTGGTAATATTTTATCGTCGGGGTGTACAAAAAATGAAAAAAAGTAAAACAATACAATACAACGAGACACGATTCGATTTTTCAAAACGCGTAAACCATTGTTCCGATTTGAATTGTGCGCGCAAATTTACACACGTATTATATTATGCGATATTGTTATAATTTGTTCTGCCAAGGTACAATATTTATTGCGAGTGGTCTTGCGGGTGCTTTAAATTTATTTTACATATTTTTGTTTTGCTGTCCGTCCATTACCACAATCACGACGCCGTCGCTTTTCAATAAACTGTTTACCTGATGTAAAGCCGAATTTATCCAAGCGCGTCCATTCGAAAATCGCAAAATTTATATTCGTAACATGTTTTAATAGTCATAATAATAATAACGACTTATATTGATTTTACATTCATACGAAACAAAAACAAATAATTTCAGCTCATAATTTTTATTTTCAATTATAAAATTTTATTCAAACTTCGAATCCATATTTTAATAATCTAACTACATGAAAAAAACAAAAATCTTTTTCAATCTACCTATCAATATATAAGTATATTAGATCCATCTAAAACTTACGAACAATAATACTGGATTTATTTTCATTGATATTGAGCTTTTACTTTTTTATTTTTTTTTTTTTTTTTTGGTATAATGGATACAAAACACTTTTTATTACAACCAAGAAAAAATATTTAATTTTGATAAATATCAGTATGATAATTTCGATTATCATATGAATGATGTTTACGGAATCTCCTTGAAGGTCATAAATGTTTTTAATAAACTTAATGATGAACTTAATGAGTAAACGATTACAAATAATTTCTTGAACTTAGATCAGAACTATCTATTTTCTTTTAAAACAACTATTCGAAAGTTCTTTATCTCTTATTTTTCACGATTATTGTTTCCACTGTTAAACAACATTCCTCGTTTTTTTTTTCGCGATTTTTCTTTATTTTCAAGATTTCGAATGGAACCCTATGGCTTTAGAATATATTAGTATTCTTATTCTATTATTATATTTTCGTGCACTAAAACGTCATAATATCTCCATCGAATTGATACCACGCCAAAATCGAGCATAGGTAATCGCGTAAACAATATTATACTTAGACGTGCGCTGTTTACATACAGCCCATAAAATGCTCTGAAAACTTTCACGCCGTACAAAAAACAGTTATAAACGAGACTATATTATTTACAACTGCTTTTAATTTCCCGTTTACACATTATATAATGTATAGTTAAATTACAAACGCGCGACCGACGGATATAAAAACCAGTGTATCCTCGTCCCGAACCAAATCGAGTATTAATTAACTATGCGAAGGACATCTAATATTGTTCAAAAAATTATTCAAACCCATTTTACTACCACCAAATATGCAATATTTTTACGTATATATAGTATATAACAATGTATAAATAAATAATCAAATAGTTTGTATACAAAAATAAAAATAAAAATATATCCTAGTCATCAATATCATTATTATTACTAGATCATATTCTACACGTTTGTTGATAAATATTTAGGATCGTTCTCGGACGCATTGGTTCTCACCCCCAGGTTGTATTATTTATTCGTGAAATAGATATCATTCATCGCTAGTGTAACACTTAATGCTGTGATGTGCTTAATTCTGTAATATATTAAACGGGTTAATTTTTCAAACATAATTATTAACCCTTTTTATATGTAAACAATTATGCATTATTTTAAATTCTGGCTTATGGGCAATGTAATATATAGCTATGTTTTTTAATACATAGATTTCTTGCACTAACATCGATGAGTATTCTATGTTAACACCAACTTAAGATTTTCAAATTGAAACTTATTTTACATATTTAATTATTCAGTTATATTTATTATATTAATATTAATCATTTAGTTATATTTTTATAATTGTTAATATTTGGACCAGTAATTTTGGAACTACTCAGATTTAGAGTTATGGGTTAAATTTTTCAAATAATTAGTAAATAAAAATTTTTTCCTAATAAAATATGAATTGTGATTAGTATTTTTTATAAATCTGAATTTGAAAAATGCATAAATGAACAACGAAAAAAGGCGATCACGTTTAAATAATGACCTTGTGCAATGCGCAATACTGCACTACCTGTCGGCGGCCTACAACCCAAATATTACAATTATCATTCGGGAATTTTACTTCGACACAATTATGCAACAATACTTTCTTAATTAATCAATGGAGCGTGAATTCCGGCATTAAATCATAAAAGTCCATACACCCAACCCATCAGTTTAAAAAATGTAATACCTTTTGCATTCATTCTATGATCGTACTACACTGTCTGTTAAATATATATGTACATATTATAAGATCAAAGGCCCGTTTTAATGATATAATTGTACGGAAACATGTAAATATGTTTTGTATCACGTGATTTTTGTAAGGAAGAAGAGCGGTTTCGGACGGAGGTAAGCGAAATAAAAAAAAATTAAATGCATCCCATGGTGTAATGTTGTGGACTGTTGCAACTTCTCTACCTATAATTTTATATTTTCTATTTCTTTCTCTCACTTTTTTACATATTGTTATTTGTCGCTGTACCATTTCTTCTTAATCGTCATTGCTGTTTTGATCTTTTTTTTTTTTACTACTACTTTTACAGCACTTTCAAACTATTTTATATACCTTTTCATTTTTTTCAAATGATAAGGAAAAAGTTTCTTCTTCAGATTTACTTCTTCACACTTGTTTTTGTGGTTTTTTTCTATACTTTTTTATATTGATTATATATAATAAATATATATAAATATTTTTTATTTTATTTTTATTATTATTATTACTATTTATTGATTATATTTTTACTTGATGAACATTTGTTTGCACATTTTCTTCATTTAATATATTATTTACCATTCGTAGATACTATACGTATATAATATATTATGTGTGTGCGCGCCTATTTCTATATTTCTATTATGATCATTAACACATAATTAAAACCTCGCTTTGTAGCACTCGCTCGTAAAAAATAAAAAATAAAATCCCAATAAACACACATAGACGGACAAGAGTTTAATATTTTGTTTTGACGTGCGTGTGGATAGGGTTTTCTCCTGTACTTTTTTCACTATACACCCCACCTACATCAATTTAAACGTCAAGCTCTCGAAAAACTGACTGGTTATTAACTTATTTTTATTTTTTTATTTTTTTTATTTTTATGATAAATGAGTTTTTTTCATGATGGTTAATTTTTTTATTTTTTTCAAAAATTGAGATAATACGAAATCGCTGACTGGGATGGGGAAATTTACTTAAAGTTATTCTACTTTTTTTTTACTAATTCAGTAAAACCGATATATATATTCGGATATTCGTTCATTCCTAGTATAATCCCATTTCATTACTTTTATTTTTTGTTATACTTTTATAAGGAAAATTTAATTAAGTTGTCTTAGTATTTTCGAAAAGGCAGCCATTGTTTTATGGTTTAACTAGTAATCCAATTTTTTGGAAAAAAAATAAATATATCAAAATTAATATTAACTGGATTTTATTAAATTATTTTATTCCTGCAGAAATTTATACAAATCATAATCTTACAGTTCTGTTACGTTAAAAAATGTTCATTGTATAATTCTTGGAAAATATTTTTATTTATTTATTTATTTTGTTTTTTGAGTTAATGTACTAATTATAAAGTATTATTACTTTATCAAGAGTAGGAAAAAACCGAAAAAACTAAGTTTTTTTTTCGATCTCGTTTTTACAACACAAATAGATTATTATATATTTATTATGATAACCAACAATATCTACATTTTATTAGGTGTAGTTTCATTGAATATCCATAGCACTTATTTTTTTCTCTGAATATACATTGTAAATATAGAATAATACATAATATATTTATGGTTATTGACTTTAGACAAACATTATTGAATATCACAACAATAATTGTTGTCTTCTTCTGCTATTTTCACTTTTCTCTCTCTCTCTCTCTCTCTCTCTATCTTTTTAATCTTTTTATTTCTCTCTCTCTTTCTCACTTTCTGTATCTCGTTGGTACTACAAATACATCAACCATTATGTGTTTGTTATTCTATAATACTTTTTGATTTTTCAAAAAAACACTTTCTTCTACCAAGTGCAAAAAATCCTACATATCATCTATATAATATCTTCAATCAAATAGTACGTCATAATATCTGAAAAAACATCATATCCTTAGATCTGATACACTTTCTTATAGAAAATATAATATTTACAGGAGGTTGCAATTGTTGATAACAGAATTTCAATTCATGAATAATTGTGAATTTAAATTATTTTGCCATAATTTGACGATAAGCCTCCTGGTAACCCTAAACATGACAAGTTCCCAATAGACTTGGGAGTACACATATTCAATAATTATGAAAACATAAATATTTTGACAGTTTAACAAAATACAAGTTAAATGTCAACACTCCCATTGGTGTTTAGAAACCAAATCGGGCAACATAAAATTTATTTTCCTTTCCTTGACCCCTTATTAACCCTTCCACACACAACCTTTTCGTATTTTGCAGCGTATTTATGGTTTTTATTATTTATTTATCATTAGTTTGCGTTTATATATACTTCCAATTTTTTTTGAATGTTTTAAAATGTGATATATTGATAATTTGGTACATTTTTATTTTAAAAATGTATTATTATGTATCAAGCATGAACGAATACAATAATTTTTTATTTTTAATTTGTACATATTTACATTAGCAATAATATAATAATATGATTGGTAATGTTTTCGTGGAAAACGATTGGATAGCTCTATTCATGAACTGAAATCGATTGTTGATTTAAAAAAAAATCGTTGAGTTTAATATCAACGGCAAACATCGAAGTTAAATTTTAAGATGGGCACAAAAATGATTTTTCAAAAATGTACGCAATTTGATCATCGCTCCAGAATGTGTACATTCCAATATTTTATATTGTACTATATCACCGTTAATTTTCGTTCACAATAAATCACGTAAAAACATTTTTTCCGAATAGAGTGAACTGAAACGAAAACCTTTACTCCCGTGCGTTGTTGAGTTTCAGGGAATTAATTTGACGAGTTCTAAAGAAATATCACGGATAGTTGAAATTCTACGACCATTTCGGATTACTCGATTAGCCGGAAGATTAATTCCAGTACAATGTACAATGAAACCGACTTAAAATTCCACACCGCAACTCCCGGGATATTTGCGCGTACTACAACTAATATATTTCTACACACTTGCAGTCAAACCAGTATACCACTATGTATACCACGCACGTGGTTTAACACAATATATATACGCGTAAAAAATAAAAATAAAAATTCGAAACTCGAAACCAAAACGTGTCACGTGTTGAGTTTTTTTTTTATAACTACCAGTATATACGTTTCATAGTCTCGTCGAAAACATGCCTAAAAGCTTTTAACTTCAAATTGTCAAACATCACGCTTTTCATTGGCAAAAGCTATGCGAGCGAATCACGTGTGTTCGTTGAACGTTAATTTTTTAAGTGTACACGTTGATAATACCTTATGATGGTCATGCATAGGGACTAGGTCTTTTTCTCCTATTTTTTTTAACTGTTTAGATCGCCCACCGTCCGTGTTGGAAAAATATGAATTTACGTTTACTTTGGTTTTTCTTTTCCGAATTTTGTAGACCTATCATTATGCCAGTACCTACTTAGATCGTGGACCTGGACATACAGTGTTTTCTGGTGAATCGTTGTGATTTTAACGACTTCTCATTACAAGACGTCCTTATGGCGGTAATAAATAGAAAAAAGATTACTGTTGCTGGCAGGATTGTCAGCGGAGAGGAAGTTAAAGTATAGGTGCCTAATACACTATGATCCGACACTAGTCGTATATTTTTCATATACGTGAAAGCAATTAAAAACAATAAATAAACTAGTATTAAACTGATATCTAACGTAAACGGTGAAATATGCTTAAACAAATGACTATCAGCTCCGTATTTTTACATCTTAAAATCCTAACTTGAAGACAGATTTTTTACTACAAAATATAACAATTCTAATTCTTTTTACTATTAAATCAATGCTGAAATACTTCAAAAATGTGACCAAACATCTATTTGTTTATATGTTTACAAATCAGATATCCCCAAACCAAGTTAACACAATTCTAGCAACATATGCTAACAATACTGTAATACTTTCATGAAACAAATATCCAAAAATATCTGAGATATACAATAATGGAAAACAAAATAAACAAAAACAAATTAATTTTGCCCTAAGTAAAAATGAATGTCTCCAATTATACCTTTATAACATACCTATATCAATTCAAAGAATAATTAAATACTTGGTTGGTCGTCTTGACAATGAGTAATTTGGGCCAAACATTCTAGAAACAAAAGACAACAATTCAACATTACTTTGTGTCACTCACTACATATAGAACTGTATAGAATATAGAATCCATATAGAACCCTTCAATGAAATTAAAAAACAAAGTTTTAATATATACAACAATTATAACTCCACTCCAATCAAATGGCATTCAAATTTAGGACAAAACTTAGTTAAATAACTGGATCTTCATGTCGTATGACAAAAACTTTGCATTTCATAAGAATCTACAAATACCAACAGTAAATGAAACCGCAACTATAAAAATTTCATTCCAAACTCCAGTCAAACCCAAATCCTCTAATATCTCCTATGTTATACATTCCTAATAAATCACCAAGAAGACTTAAAAGAAAATGTATTAGAGACGCTCTCATATCCCCCCCCCCACCACAAAAAAAACGGTTTCCTTCCTTTTTAAGCCGATCAAAAAATCTTATTATTATATTGTTCATATAACAATTATTTATGATGCTGTATTATTATTTATGAACTGTAAATAAAGCTTTTATTGATAAAAAAAAAAAAAACTCGTGTCCAGGATTCGCATCATCTATATTTTTACCGGAACGAGATATTTTCAATCCCATGACGAATTTATACTATTTGGATCGTTCCGAATGAAAAAATCCTAGTGTTAATTTGCATACTTTTACTTACCTAGCAAACGAATACGCATATTTCGTTGAAATACGAGGAAATTTTGATCTTAGAACACGTTTCAAATATATCGTTATCTTTCAGTGATCCATTATTTTTGTAATCTGTTCTACAACGATTAAACCGTCGCCACATCGCGTTACATTTAGTTGTACCTAGAGAATACGACGACGTGGCTCCGCACTGTTTCGCTAGTTGAAAATAATTACCGCGTACGGAAGACTTTATCGACGTTCTTCCGAAAAAGCTCTTGTCTCATTTCCGCCGTTCGGTGCACGCGCGCACACGGGTAACGTTCGAACGTCCGTCGGGATATAATTGCGTTTACGATATTGCACCGGGACGTGGGCGAACCCGACACGCGCTCAGCAGTGTAATGTAATGATTCGTAAACGCGTCAACGGGACCGAGACAAATATCGCTTGTGTAGATTGTTCTGTTTGCGTTATTATACACTGCGCAAATCGTCCAACATTCAAATCCGACGAGGATCGAATCGTGTTGTCTGTCCGACGTTCGATCGAAGTCGTGAAATCAAAACACGTGCGTGATATGTTGGTTTCACGGCCCACGCCAGGATCTCGTCTGACGTAGCTTGGTTCCACGAGTCGAAACGAAGGGAACGTCCGCGTACGGACGGCACATTTTCGTTGCAAACGTTTCGCGAACAATACGCTCGTCGAATGAATTTATTTACGACGGTATTGTGCGTAAATTAAGGCTTTTTTTTTTTCGTTTTAATCGAGGCCCGAGCGGGTGCTGTTTTCATATTATTGCCGCTCAGCCCCCATCGTTTATTCATGAAAATAAATAACTTTACACGTACTTCGGTTGACAGCGCAATTTTTATAATCGGATACCAACTGAAGTAGAACTCTGTTCCTTGATCAAACACAGTTGTCATCGTCTCTCTCATGGTGCTATCTGTGGAATGCTGGACGGTGTGGGTGACGACATCTCCGTCGTTCTCGCGATGCGAGTTGACCGTATAGCAGGTTTAACTGTTGGCTTACAAGAATAGGAAGTGTGCGAAAAGCGTCGATGTGGCTGTTTAAAACGTACACCACACGATTCTTGTTACCTCGCAACCCCGCAGACGTACCGGTCCGTGTGTATCGAAAAATTACGAACCTACTAAAAAATATTATTCAATTGCGTGCAGTTAATCCGTATTTGACTATGAAACGCGAGACGTTTTGCGAAATGTTTTGCACTGGGTTTGATTAATACACACATTTACCTTCGTGCGATTTGATAGTCGAGCAATAAATTATCAGAACGTTTAAACGCGCATTGGTCGACCAGAGTTCTTAAACGTACCGATTGTTTGAGCAGTGCAATTTGTTGTTTTTTTTTTTTCACGTTTCGACATAATTAATTTAAATTGTTAGCTATTGCATTTGCTATTCTTATTACGACGGATAAATTTAACATTAAAGTTCTACGGGTCAATGGTTTTGAACGTTTTTTTTCTTCTCTTTCCACATTGTGTCCTCCTTTTGCGTAACGTATTATTTTACACGATCCTTTTTACCGGCGGTATTAGAACATTTCGTTTACTTAATTAATTTAAATTATGTTAATGCCACTAAATACCGGTCTTTATTGACGACAATACCGTACACTCGGACGACGCCAAATAATTAGTTCCGTAAAACGGATTGTAGATAACTCGGAAATTTACGGAGACGTGATAAAACGTCGTAACTACTGTCACAAAGTAAATATTTATGTACGGCACACAAATGCATTTGTATTATATTTATGAACGGTTGACACGAAAATATGGCGCCTAAAACTTTCGAAAATGTCTTCGGCATACCATTCAGTCCGTCTATTAACGAAAAGTCCATATATAAATGAGTATGCGTAGCGTAAATCATACCTTCACCGGTATCTCGTGGCTTATCGAACGTTCTGGCGTTTTGAAACGTGTCTCGGCAGAGTTGGACAAAAAACACATCAAAATAATGAATACGTATAAAATAAAATCACGAATAACTGGTTATTTTCTAAGCAAAGAGTGATATTTTATTCCAAATAGGTTTAGTTCAAATAAAAAATAATAATAATAATTCTAAATAGGTAGTTGAATTAGCGAATAATTTTAAACTTATGTGAAACAAAATGATAATAACAATGTTATATTTATAACAATAACGATAATAATAACAATGACCATGTCGATCGTGTTAGTAATATTAATAATCATAATAGTAGATAATAATTCGTTTTAATTTTTACATTGCATAATATAATTGATAATTTAAATTTTTCTTCGATATCACATTATTTTCAAATAAATAGTGGAAATACTGAAATCATTCATTACTTTATAGTTAATTTTGCACTTAAAAACATTATAGTGATGTTGATAATTTTGAATGTTGAATAAACCACAATTTTTAGTGCTTTGAATGAAAATACACCGACAACTACAACCATCGATTAACATTATCTGTAAACACTGATATACTGATATAGATAATAAATCTTTATTTATAATAATAACAATAACATTAAGAGGCACCCCCGTATGTTATCTCCATTCGACACACGTATAGGGAGTTGGTAAATTGGGTCCTAAATAACCTTATCTCGGTAAATTGGATCCCGGGAAAATAAAGGCAATAGGTAAAATGGGTCCCGGGAAAAAAGGTAGTAGGTAAGTTGGGTCCCGGGAAAAAAAGGTAATAGGTTAAGTCCAAGGTAAACAATTTTTTTTTTAAATATCTAATAATTTTTATTTGAAGTCAATTTTAATATTATTTTATTTTTCATTACATTTTCGGTAAAAACTTAAAAGATACGATTTAACAAACTCAAATCGACGTACAGTACACAATGATTTACGCTACGAAAAATATATTGAAAATTCTCAGATTTTGTACGCTCGTGTCTGGGTGTAATCATCAGAATTATCATCAATATTGGTGTTAACTGATACCTGACATACGATTTACGACTAACTAATGTACTTATATGCCTATATACAGTGTCGTACTTGTGGGGGCAAGGAGGGGGAGGGCAAGTGCCCTCCTGAACATTTTTTGAGAAATTAAGGTATAATTTCCCCCTCCCAGATAATCCAACAGTACAAATAGCAACTATTATTAATAAACTCTTATGGGTATTATTTAACAATATTGGTACCTAGTACCTGCTACTTACAATTTATGTTAATCTAAACCACAAAATAAATTAAAAGACTTTTGTAAAATCAAACAATTAGATATATGAGTACTGTACAAAATACATACAATAAAAATATGTTTTAACTGGTGAGGGGGAGGGGTGTCAAGGTTTTGATAATAATAAATATATTATATTGCCCCCTTCCCCTAGATTTTTTCCCAGTTACGCCACTGCCTATATATATATATAAACGTATCTTAATTAGACATAATCAAAGTTACGACGTTACGAAGTTATTTGATCACAATGGAATCGATAACCGATAGATACAGTATGAATTGTAATTTGTAAAACGACTACGGCGAGGTAGTCTAGTTAGTAGTTGGGACTTAAATTACTTACTACCTTTTTTTCCCCGTGGCCCAACTTACCTAATATCTTTTTTTTTCCTGGGACTCAATTTACCTAGCCCCCACGTATAATATAGTGAATTTGGGTTAATGTAATGAAGTTAGCTTTACTACTAAAGTAAACTGACCAATAATCAAACTTAAGAAAAAAACAATAAACGGAAGAACATTATCTGTGACCAACAAATCGGTTTTTTAGATATTTTAATTTTTAAGCGAGTTATGGGTATGTATAAGTAAAATATTTCAGTTAAAAAAATTTCATAACTCGTTTAAGAATTAATTCCCTTTAATCTCCCTTAAAGTTTGATTATACGAGTAGGTCAGTTTACTCTGATATTAAAGCTAACATCACTGCATTTGAACTACTGAACACAAATTTAACATGCCTTACGTTTGTCAGACTGAGACACCCTAAATAGCATAATTTCCCATACCACATAATACGTTATAAATATGGAACACTTCGAATTCAATAAGTTTGAATTTTAAGTTATGTACGAAACATTCGAGTTAAATACAATTATGCTGAATAACGAATAATTTAATAACTTATAACCAAACAATGAATGTATTATAACGAATAAATTGTTTATAACAATGTAAATATACAAATAAACAAATATAAACAATGCCGTAAAAATTAAAATGCTGAATGAAAAAGTCAAGAACAATCAAATGAAAAACAAACGAAAAATAAATAATGACATTTAATTAGGATAGTGTCCAACTCTGGTGTTACGTGCTGCCCTATGAGTGTACCAACGCAATACCTTATACGCTGTTAGAAATACTATTGCAATGCCTAACACATTATACACAACAATATGCCGACGGGGCTTATTGTCAATCGACTACATCTCTGTAAAAGGTCCTAACCGACCGAACGAGATGAACAAACGTGTACGTACATCGCGTTCGTGCGACGCATTTGTCGTCTCTGGAACGTTGCTTGCCGCTCTCGGAACTAGGGAGTAGGTCACTAGTGGGTATGCTTGCCTCTGGCACTGTTGGTGGTAAGGGCGGTCTCATATCGATGTAAAAAGAGATCATAATACGGCTCTCAAGAGCGTTGCACGCGTGAAAACATTACCACGCGTTCGTGATATTAAAATGATGTCGAAGATCCGTGCGATTCGAGTCGAATCACAGTTGACAAACAAAAACGAAAAACTCGAGTGAAAACGCTGAACACAGCGTATCCACGTGCGCATTACCGCAATCGCAGCGTGCACGTACACAACGACCGTACGCGTACGTCTATTGTTTTGGAACAGTACACGGCCGTGGGGCGTCCCGAGTGCGCAAACGACCAACCATACTTCCCCTATAATCCGTCACCCTTTCACACCCCAATCCCGTATCGAACAGCGGTGTACGAGCGAATGAAATACGCGATTCGACGGCCGACGGATCGCAGAAACGATATTGATATCGATACGATGAGCACTGTTCGTTTCAGTCGAGCAACGCGCTACCCCGTCGCGATAAAAGCGATTTTTCCGTAAACCCTTCGTAACACGGCGTTTTCGCATCGCACAACAGGACCGAACGGTTCGTAATCACGCTGAGTTCAAAAATAAAACGTGTATGGTCCAACCCAACGTCGGCACCGTCCTGCCAACATCTTCCGACAACCAATCGCAAATTGATCGTAGATGTTTTTACAAATTTCTCAGTACTCGGAGAAAACCGGCTTCACGAGCAAGTCGATGCGACTCCAGAAATTAATAAGATTTTATCAAGCGCTATGGGATTTTACGGTATACATGATTTCAAACTCTCGCGCGCACCACATTATTATAGGCGTGTTTGTGTGCGTGAAACTAACGTATGTGTTGTAAAAGACACCTGTAAACAGACTAAATCGGACGTAAACCGTGAAAAGAACATATACATAGTTGGATAACATGGACTACGTTGGGTGTAGTGCAAAACTAGGACGGGAAAAAAGTTTATATTTATTTATTTTAAACAAAAAAAAAAAACAAATTAAAACATAATTAGAAGGGAACAAAACAAGCTTTTAATAAAACAATTTAAACGCTCGACTGCTGAGATCGATTTTAAAGGTAAATTTATAATATATTCAGTGTTACGTCATACTCTATTTACCGTCGCGCCGCAATAAGTACACATATTATATAAATCATAAAAATATTTTTTCTTTTAAAAAAAAATCATTAAAAAACTGATAGAATCGAATTTTATTACATAGTTGTATAATATTTTAATACTATGGTTACGAGACGAAAAAAAGTTAATTCCTTATGAAAATCTCTGAATATTTTACATAAAATATCGGTTTTTATTTAAGACGGGTTTGAAAATAGTTTTTCGTGTTCAGTAAAGTTATTAACTTTAGATAATAACTGTGTCGTTTGAATATAATATTAATAACATTTTAAGAGAAATTTCGCAGAAAATACACAGAGAAAAAATATTTTTCGCTTGGCAAGTTTTTTGAACAATTTATTTTCCGCAGCTTCAAATCTTTAAAGTTTTTCAAACAGTATTAACGTATACGTACAGTATATTCGATACAAACAAAGAAAACTAAATACATAAACGTTTGTAAATGTTTTTTATTTTCTTTTTTTTTTTATAGCTTTTTCTCAATAAATACTTCATAAAACTCACGATACACCTGCAACGATATAGTATAATGGCGAAAAATAAGGTTTTCCTTAAGCTTCGTCATGTATTGTCGTTGTTCGACACACGCAATAATATTTTTTTATATACATTTATTTTGTACCGCACTTGGAACATACGACACGCCTACGTTTTCGTCGACGTGGTCATGGGTTACAGTAATGTTGTACTTATACTGCGATTAAACGATCGATGCTCGTAAAATAAATAGTACTGTATAAAACGGTATTACACCTGAAACATATGAAAAAACTCGAAAACACAAGCTACCGTGTGCGCCGGACACAACGATACCCTACCGACGACCAAAACTCTTGCACTCCGATGCACGTAGCGCGCCGTGCGTCTAATTTAACTTTCCGGTACTTTTCCGTGCACACGGGACACCCTGCGGCCATTCATATCGGCCGTCATTATCACCACCAGCATCGCGTACGCTGACGCTATGGAGGAAAGCCGCATCCACACTATCGGGCCGGACTCGAACGGACGCGAATTCGGTGATAAAAATTAGAATCGAATATTTGTATTTGGACGTGATGCCGATCGCGGACAAACAACAACGAATGCGTTCGTTCGTCATCGCATATGTTCAATCGGACAGCGATAAATTAAACAAATCTGTTGTCAATTTAAACGTGGCTAGTCCCCTTAAACCCGCCCCTGGTTGCGTGAATGTTTGTACTGAGTTCGGCTACTAAATGCAATCGGCCAATTTGAATGTATCGAAGGAGGCCAAAGATTGCCTCCTTCGATACAGTCATAGTGTAGGGTGACCATATTTATGAAAAAAAAAAAAAAAACGGAACAAATATGTTCTCAAAAAAAAAAAAAGACCATATTTTTTTTAACTTCATTATTATATGCGATAAAAATAATTTTTAATCAGTTTGATATTTTAATAAAACATTGACTCGCATTCTTTTTTTGCTGTGAGATTGAAAAAAATGACTTAAAATATTCTTTATTTTTATTGAGTTGATATCAATTGTTTATAATTTTCTTCATCACATCCTTTGACATTATATTTTTTTGATGAACTGATTGCATTTAATAGTTTTGGTTGTGTTAACAAAAAATCATAAAAATCATTACAGGAATAATTTTTAAATTATTTTTAAGACCTATTATTGCTTTAACAGTTGGTACGACAAAACGATTTTTTTCGTTCGTTCATAAAATATTTGCGATTGAAAATATTCTTTCTATTACTGCATTAGTTAATCTGCAAAGGTACAGTGAACGCATATTTTATTTTAGGCATTTAAAAAAAAAACAATAAAAGTGATAACATTAACGACTCGCAACAGTTTAAATAAAAATAACTGATACACAGTGGCTATAACATTAGTAACACAAGATCGTTGTAATGTACACACGTTACTGCACGACTATGTTCGATTTTTCGATTAATATACCTAATATACCTATCATACCGAATATCTTTGATTATAAATAGTACTGTATATTGGTAAACTATTCGTACTTAATATCGATTTCGTTAAAAATCTCGCACATGAGTTCGTAGTACATATATATACACTATATGAAATGTCTTATTTATTTTTTCTTTTACTTTCGAATTACAATTTTTATGGAAGTAACGGGATTAAAACGGGACCCTATTCTAAAAAAATGACAAAAAGCGTCCCGTTCAAAGTTTGTCGGGACAACGGGACATAATGATAAAAAAAAGGCACAATTTCGTTTTAAACGGGACGTATGGTCACCCTATCATAGTGGGATATATTGTAATTTAAACGAGTTCCCGGTAAAAGTGACGAATACCACGGTGTTTTCGCACTAGTGAATACTATTCAACATAATTGCGCCAGTTTTACCTTTTTGCATGAATTACGGTTTCACTCAACGAAATATAGATGTGGTCCATTTAACGTTTTTTTCGATAACTCGATACAATTGTTGATTCTGTGATCCAAAACCGTGGTCCCGGTTATTATTTTTGTACATATTTTTTCAAGTTTGCATTATAAATCTCAATGAATATTTTATATTTAAATGTTCTCTCGTTCTTTTCGAGGTTTATTTACAGGATTTAATTATTTTTAATATTTTCAAATAAGTTACACTTTAGATGTCTAACGATATATTAACAACCTCCTGATATGATTCTTGACCATCAGTCGTTGTAACCTTCATTGGTGATTTACCATCTCATACAACTGAAGGGCTGTGAAGAAAATCGATTGTAATCAAAAAAAGAAAAAAAAATCTGATAATTATATCATTATGTAATTTGTTTTCAAAAGTAAATCAAATTTTTTTATTTTTTATAATTTCATCAAAATGTAATTGTATTACCTCAATACATTTGATTTAAATTGTTTGTTAGTTATTTCTTAATTTTACGAGTTCTAAAACTTTAAAACTGCCATACTTAATAATTTATGAATATTGATTACTATCGTTTTTCTCCGTTAACCTTCGATTGGTGAGAACACTTCATTTAGTTATACATAATTATTAAATATATGTCAAAATTACTGAAGCTATTGGTAGAAACGTTTTCAATTAAACATGAAAAGGCGCTGTCGATTAAATTTACGAATGCAAAACTATGAGCGAAAAAGCATTTTAACCAAAGACTGAAAACCTATTTTCGATTTTGAATTGTATTATTTTAATAAGTTTCAATTGCTTTACATTTTTCAAAAAATAACCTTGACCTATACTGAATCTACAGGTAGTTGCTCTTAAAAAAAAAACCCTTAATATAATTTTGTGCTACTTTCAAAATACTTTAATATTTATAATAAAATTAATTGATTCGACGAACAAATAACCGTATAATAAAATAATATAAGAATCTTGAAGTAACGTAATTATCTTAAAATATTGTTCATAGTAATTTCTTGATGTAAATTCTTGATGAAAATCGGCAATTAGCAGAAATATTTTATGACGACCTAATACATAGAGTTTATTTAAGCAAATGATTACGGCTTTAATACATGTTACTTCATAAAAATATTCTCTCATAATTGAATTAAGTATACCGTTCAAATTAAATAATTACAATTTTGATTCTACAAATAATTTCAAAATAGTTGTATTTTTTTTTTATGAAAAAAAAACTTACTCCCGTAGTGTAATATCATAACTAACGGTATGTAAATCACTTTCAGTGCTACAAAGTTAATTTCAGCACACTAAGAATTTTCATCATATCATTGCCAACATTAAACTTTATGCATATACTTTACTAACAATTTGTCTTCGTACTGTTAAAATTATTAAGTGGTTTATATTCCCTTTATTTTAATGATCATTCACTAATCTACACAGTTTACCTTTAAGGATTATAAACTTTTTTCAAGTAGATCAATCCATTTTTCAAAACTTATTATTTTCACGAGAGCACATTTTACTACAGTCAGTACTAAACTCATATTTTTTGCACAAAAATATCAACACGTGTCACGACCATAACCAACAGTCAACTCCATCCGACTGAAATGGAAAATCCCGTCACGACAGCACCGCATACTGATATTTACCGAGAGCAAATTTAACAATAAAATATTATATCGATTACTCGAGCGCCTATGCGGAGTGTTTCTAAAACGGTCGAGGTAACTGGTACGAGGGTACTCGCTGAGGTAGAGGTCTTTTTGAAATGTGTTTTTCTCATATGTTCAAAGCCCGGAGTCTTGTTTAATCATCCTCAGAACATTGTCTTGAATATAAAAACGAACAGTCGTACGATATTTCTCGTGCATCTCTCATACGAATCGATGTGTAACATCGTCATCGAGCTTGTCGTGCGTTTTGGCCCGAGTGGCCGGAACCACAACGTTCGACGTGATTCGCACGAGAACTCTGCGAGACGCGAACGACTGTATCGTTCGATTAACTGTTGAAAAAACCGATCGAACACGTTTCGTTTGAAAGTCGATTGTTTCACGTGTAACGCGGCTGGTCGGACGTTTCGCACGTCTGTGACGTGTCGTAAAAATAAAAATGTGTATACGACAAACAGCCGCGCAGTAGTAATATTACGGTGCGCGTTGGCAGAACGGCGCCCTGTGGCGGTTCGCGCGGGAAGCGATCGCGCCGCAGGTGAAAACACAGCGAAACCGCGTTCACCAGAACGGACGGCGCGACCGCGAGAAACCACGCGGAACCCGGCCGGGCGTCGCGATCCGACACGAACCGGTCTCGTAACGTGCGCGCCAGCCGGGCAAAACACGATTGCGTACGTTCGTTGTCGACCATTCCTATTCAAGCTACACGATTCCGTACGATTTTACCTGATTTTCGACCACACGATGTGTTTTAAACGTTGACGCCGATTTTCATACCGTTATTGGTGTATACTTGAAAATAATTTAAAAAAAAGTTAATAAATACTTTGTGTTTTATTGCTTTTTTGTTACCTGTGTTTATCGTTAACGATATCAAATACATCAGATGTAATGAAACTTCATTATTTCCATTTTAAAACAGGGTATTTTCCGAGTTCCAGTGAAAGTAGTTATAGATGTCGAGGAATCCAAATCAATTTTCAAATAATTTATTAACAATGATTTCATTCGAATAAAACCTTTCGATTTTATTTAAATATTTTTATTTATTTATTTTTATTATTTAATTTTTATTTCCACAATCTGTTAAAAAAATTTTGAACAATAAATGAAATTGATGAGTTTGATAACTATGGCGTGAAGGATAGATTAAAGATACCTTCCAATGAAGACACATTTACAGTTAAAAATGTAAAAAAAAAAAAAATTGAGAAAAAATGTTAAACAATAATGTTAGGAGATATTAGAAGAGGAAATATAAATAGGAATAACAAAAGTAGATATAGAAGGAAGAACAAAGAGTATTAGATTGGTCTAGGCTAATAGGTCCCTACACCACCGCCTTTACAACTTTTTTTATAAGTTGTCGGCTATATTTATAGACGTTTATAGAAGTTTTTTGGTAAAGGATTTTTATGATTTTGTAGGTTGAAGTTAAAACGTCTGTAGAAGGTCTTAGCCACATCGTTGACAGGAGAGATATCTAGGTCATTATGTAATGTATGATTTGATACGTAGAAGGGTGCTTTGGTTATAGTGCGGAGGACTTTGGACTGAAAACACTGGAATCGGTTGACATTTGTAGGTTTTGCAGAGCCCCATATTTGGATTGCGTACGTCCAAATTGGTTTTAAGAAGAGTTTATATATTAATAATTTAGTGGATAATTTTATATGGTGGGAAGTAAGAAAAGAACGGAGAAGACGAAAACGATCATTTAGGGTTAAGAGCTTGTTATGTAGATGTGGAGCCCAGGTGAGACGTTGATCGATGGAGATACCTAGGTAGCGAATATATAGCATGACAGGTAAAATTTGTTCATTAAGGATGATAGGTGGATATTTTTTTTTCCTAAGAGTGAAGGTGCAGTGTATGGATTTAGATTCATTAATTTTTACTTCCCATTCCTTGTACCATTTTTCAAGGAAGGAGAGATGTTCCTGGAGGTAAAAGGAGGCAGTGATTAGGTCGATATTAATGGTTATTATTACCTTATCATCGGCAAAATCACCAACAAGGGATGTGGGTATTGTTGTTTGGTCAGATATGAAAATGTTAAATAAAAGAGGAACAGTGACTGCACCTTAAAGGACTCCTGCGTTGATTGATTTTGATGAGGAGGTGGATAATCAGTGTACGATACCGAGAAGAAGCGATCTTCTAGGTAGGATTTCAAAATCAGGTTATACCTAGATGGTAGAATAAGCTTCAACTTGAACAATAGACCTGCGTGCCAGACGCGGTCAAACGCCTGGGAAATGTCAAGAAAAGCACCAGTATAGTTTTTCCTCTAAAGAGAAAGATATCTTGTCTATTATTCTGTTAATTTGATGGATCGTGGAATGTTTGCTACGAAAACCAAATTGCGAGTAGGATAAAGATTTTGTTTCTTTAACGGTTTTAATAAGTCTTTTAAGAAGCATTTTTTCAAAAAAATTTGACAGTATTGGTAATATACTTATAGTCCTACAAGATAATTGACGGTCTGGGTTTTTTTTTTGGTTTTAGGATAAGTATTACAGAAGAGTACTTCCATAGTAATGGGAAGTAGGATAATCTGAGCATTGAATTATATATGTAGGTCAGAAGTATGATGACTTTTTTGGGGAGCTGGTTAAGTACTTCTACTGTTATTTGGTCGTATCCAGGAGATATTTTTTGGGGAAATTTTAAAATTGTATATTTGATCTCAGCTGGAGAGAAGTGTTTAGGAGGAAGGGACATTTGTAGCGGTGTGTCAAAAATTGCTCAACTTTATTGATTTTTTCCGGTAAGAAGATGGTATTGTGCGGTTGGAATGTGTCAGCGAGGTGGTTTGCGAATATATTGGCTTTGTTCGCATCAGACTGTACCCAATTGCCACTGGCGTCGCGTAAGATAGCTGGAGGGTTATGCACGCTATGATGTTGTTTTGTTGCCTCCCAACGAGAACTGTCTTTTTTCGTAAGTGATTTTAAATGTTTAATGTAAAATTAATTTCGATAATTTACTAGGATGCGTTTAAGATTTTGTGTGAGTGCATTATAGTGACATTTATTAACCGGGTATTTAGTTCTTTGCCATAAACAACGAGCGCGACGTTTTTGTACTTCAAGGGTACGTATATATAAAGGAAGGATTGTGGTGGGTATGTGTGGTTTCGATGGTAATGTTGATTTCCATTCTGAGGTTTGTATATTGTATGTTAAGAGATTCACTGCGTCATTAATGTCAGCTGTGGTTTTCAGCCGAACTAGTTTTTGTAGGATTAATTCTTGAAGATTTTCCCAGTTGATTTGAGAATGTAGTGGTGATGTATTGTATTGGTTAGACAAAGGCTGACAGTTTATTGTGAGTAGAATGGGGGAATGATATGAGCATGGAACTTAGAAATTTATGATCGAGGGGTAGAGCGAGCTATAGGGATTTTTGTTATAAATATATCTAAAATATCCGGTCTCTTCCTAGGAGACGCTGGCCAATATGTAGCGTCCGGGAGGTGAGATGACTCGTAGGGTTTTACATGTGATACTTTGTAAGAATAAGTTTCCTCTAGGATTTATGGTGCGGCATCCCCATCAAATATGTTTGGCTTTTATATCCCCACCAACCATGAAGTTATGGCTGAGTGTATGAAAAAAAAGATCGAATTGATTTGAATGTATGGTGTGTTTGGGAGGACAGTATATAGCTGCTATTGAGATGGGAATACTATTGATTTATATGGATACCGCGCAAGACTGGATGTAGTCTTTTTGGAAATTAATAAGTTGGTGCGATGCGAGTGATGATCTAACATAAATAGCAGCACCTGCATGTGCAGTTCCATCTGGATGGTTAGTCTGATATGAACAGAAACATGGTAGGTCGAGTGAGTAGTTGTTTATAAATTGCGTTTCAGATATTAGTGTAATATGAATTCTTTTTTCTTGGAGTGTGATTAAAAATTCATCTTTGTGATTTTTTAGGCCATTTGTGTTCCATGAGAGGATCGTGAAGGAGTTATTGGTGAATGAGTTATATGTTGTTTTTGATATTTAAGATGTCGGTCATGACTGTTGTGAGGAGAAAGATAAGTGAGTTTATTATGCATTTGAAGTCTTCTAAAAATGTAGTTATTACATTGTTATGAATGCTAGATGTTTGTTGGGTATCGAGGAAGTTTGGCGGTGGTGCGTTACATGTATTAGTAGCTGCCGCTTCTGCGTATGAGTGATATTAAGTTCTTGGAATTTGCGTCAATGGATGTGATATTGACTGGTTGATGGACTGCATTTAGTGATTGGTTGGTGGTAGTTGTTGCTGCTGATTATTGTTTCTTTAGTTGTAAGGTTGGCGGCGATACTGTTGAAGCTCTTTGAATACAATACAAACTTTGTAGCTTGCGGAATGTTCACCATTGCAGAGGGCGCATTTTGCCGGCAAGTCAGGTGATTTGGTGTGATTTGCGGTAGGATGAGTCCCGCCACATTTAACACAGCGAAGAGAATTAGAACAGTAGATGTGCTTGTGTGGCCGTAGTTTTGACAGTTTAGCATTGGGGAATTTCGCGGCGCTTGTGAGATTCTTCTACTTTGATTTTTGTATTTAGTAGGGAAGTTATATTTAATATTTCCTTACATATAGTTTCGGAAGCAAGATCGACGAAAAATAATGGTAGTGCTGTTTTGGTTTATTGGTGTTTTATATTAGTCACTTACCTTACGGTAAAGCCGATCTCTTTTAAAACAGAAGTGATTTCGGTGAGTTCGGTTGTATGATGAATATTTTTTATAACTGCTTTGAGTGATTTATCTGACTGAGGTTTCAAGGTATAGTATTCTGCTTTCTCGTCTTTTAGAAAATGTATACGTGTTCTGTAGAGTTATCAAGAGTGTCTGGTTGTATTTTTAGATGCGTGGTAGCTGATTTGCAAGTGAATCTATTCTGCCCAATTAGATCGACAATTGTATTTCTAATATTAGAAAAATTAAGTATTTCTTTTACATATATTGTTGGTGATTGGTTTGTTTTTGTTTGTTTGTGTGATTGCGGGTTCGTTTTGATTATTAGTGTCATCGTTATTAATTGTATCGGGTTCATTTTCAGATAATACGGAGAATCGGTTTGGCGAGGTAAAAAATTTTAATTTTTTTCTCTTGGTTATTAATCGGGCTATTTGGTGAATAGGTTTCGAAGGTTTTTTTTTGTTGCTGCCATTCGGAGCTTGATAATGGAAGAGCGTTATTATTCAATTGATTATTAAATATTTGAATTGGTTGTACTGTTTTGGATTGTTTACTATTAGGCAGATTAGATTGCATGGTGCAGTTATCTGGTATACATTCCAAAGGTCACCATATTGACCGTACCTGGGAGTGACTAATATAGATAATTCTGTTCTTGTTATTATTAAGTAATTAATTAAATATATTACTTTTTTTGATGTAGGAAGATTGAAGGTACTAAAATGGTTTGAAAGTATGAGTTGAAGGTTTGCTGTGATTTTGTACTGAATTTGAAACAAATTAGATCGTAAACCGATAAGATTAACGAATAATGTATAAACATAGCTTGGGAACAATGAACTGCACGTGTGCGCTGTACATTTGCTGGAGCTGAAGTGATTTAATTATTAATTACTTTCCTTTTATTTAGTGATTCTCATTTTATTTATTATTTTATCATTAATTTTTTTTATGAACTATTATAGAACTGTTATTGTATTTTAAATTTTATTTGTATATGTATTCGATTTATTAGATATAATACAGTGAAATCAGTAAATTTTACAACGTTGCATACAATTACATACGCAATCGTGTTCATTTATTTTTCTTACCCAGTTTTTTGTTACCCATCTACAAACGTACACAATCGCGTTGCCAAAAGGGATAAACGTACGCAACCGTGTTCTACCCCGTCGGCCGTACCGTTCGTAACGCGAGTGATACATTCGAGCGAGGTGCACCGTTCGTTTTCTATTGCACGTCGACGGACCGCTGTTGTTAACCAATTATCTGTTATCGTTTTGCGCACTTGACGGTTATGTTGTTATTTCGTATTCACGGTTATTTTTTTTTTCTATTTGTCCGTTTCCCGTCTACAGGGTTCAGCGACCCGTACTGCATGCTCGGCATCCAGCCGGGCACGGTGTCCCCGCAGCCCAGCACGGGGCCGCCGCCCTCACCGGCCAACAGCCCGTCGCCGTACCAGCCACCGCTGTCGCCGAGGCCCGTGCATGCCAACGCCCGCACGCTGTCCGAGGGAGGCATCGAGTTGCCGGACGGCCGGCACGACCATCACGACAAGCTGCGCAAACACCACAGGTACGCTTAACTCACGGTCAGGGACGACCCGACGGGCCACGGGACTACTAGCAACCCCGCAGGGACATTTTAACCGTGGTAAGCGGACGGTAAACGATCGTGCAGCGCTCGTGGACTGCTTGCGTGCATCGGTTGTACTGCGGTCCGAGTCGGTTCGACACAGCTGTTCCCGCCCCGCGAGCGATTCCGGGGGAGGGAGTCATGATCAGGATCTATACGTAGCCCGCCGGGCGACCGTCACAGCCTTTGATCGTCACTTAAACCGCACCATTGTTTAACAAGGGGTAACCTTTTTTTACGGAACGGCTGATTTTGTGAAATCGGGAAACGCCAGTGCCAGCCCTAGAGGGAGGGGGGGCAAGCGGTGCGATCGCCATCGATCCCCGCGATTGTACGGGACTCCAAATAATGTATTACGAATATCACTTTATCTATAAATAAAAATAATGTAGTCCCGGTACGAAAATTGCAACCCGTGTGGGGTCGTGTGGTTTTCACATGAAGACGGGTTATTATCGACAGAAATTAAGACGGTACCAATTACGCGTAGCTTTAAAGTATTGCACGCGCATGCACTTATAAGATTGTGTGTCATCGACGACGGTTCGAAATATAGTCATAGTATATATTTAGTTATGTAATAACCTGAACAAACGTAGATTTCTATAAACAATTAATAAATTAATAGAAATGGGAGCCCGCAAAATTATACACCGGGCCCCGAAACTGGGCCGGCACTGGGAAACGCATCACGTCCAACGCCAAAAACCCGAATTGCGTCCGATGTTTATTCAAAATGTTTATCGAATGAACACGTCCGTCCGGTTTTTTGCGTCCGGTGCGTCGAAAATGATTTGTTTTTCGAATGCGTCCGACGCGATGTCAGACGCATACACCGACCGGATTGGACGTGTACCGTATTTGCCGGTTTGTTTCTAATTTCGGACGCAACGGATGCACGTTGGAAAATTGCTTCTGAACAGTTCATCAACTATTATTTATTCCCTGTTAGTAGTATTGAAAAAAAAAAACCACGTTTATTAAATTGAACTATATTATGCTTACTATATTATTCATCATATTATTATTATTATATTTGTATTATTTCTTATATCACTGTACGAGAATTTTTCAATTTCAGTCGCAAGTTCACAATTTTCTTTTGAATCACGAGATTTATGAGAAACGTTAAAAACTATTCGAATAAATGCCTATAATCAAAAAAAAAAAAAAAAGCAATAAATTTGAAGAAATAATAACATTATACGACAACAAAAATCGTATAACTTTTTGAATTTCAAATCTTGATTGCGATCGATGTTATTGAGCAATTATTTTACATCCTCAATTTGAACCGTTATAGTCGAAGAACGAACACTTTCGGTTAACGTTGATACTAGCGGAAGTTAGTAATGTATAATGAATGTATTGTGAACCGAGTGGTACCGATCGAAATTCCATTCGATTGTTTGGAATTCATACCGTTTGATCAGTGATTAGAAATACCTTACAAATTATGGGCTACGATAATAATATTATCTTAGTAATTTCGCAGATTACGGATAAGATTTATGATTGCAGTACATATGTAAATTCGTTTGCCGATCGTCTATTGAAAACCCCTAATCCGACCTTAAGAGCGGTGGGTTCGATCGGAGACAAACTTTGGTTACAATAATCGTACCGCGTGAATCCGTACGGTTGTTCCGATCAGTCACGATGGTCATCGACGACGAGAGAACGGAAAACGTCACTCCGTCCCCACTGTTTTACTCTTTCGCTAGTGTTTCGAACACGGTAAATTAAATCGAAACGCTTTATACGCGATAAATCGTTTGGGCGAAACATAACTAAATCTAATAAATAATGTAATAAAACGTGCGGTCCGGACTGTTCGATAAATCTGCGATCAACGGTGAACCGACATCGGGTAGACTAACAGCCCTGAAACCCGTTCACCCGAAAGAAAAAAAAGTTTAGGAACGTCAATACCGCCGTAATGTTCTCGTCGAAGAAAAACGATGTGCGCACACACCTTTGTTGCCGCCTCAGCCATGACATCCGCAAAGGGTCTAGTGTACGCACGGATCTCGAGGGTCCCGTATTTACACGACAATGTACCGATGCTCCGTACTGCGATCGTACATCATATTCTTATTAATACCGTACTATTATGAGAAAAGATTTTTTTTTTCGTTGAAAATAAACCTCAGCGGGTATGGCAATGTAGAGTAATCAAAAAAAAAAATAAATAAATAAATATTGTGTCCGTCACGGGTCGTATAATAATATCGCATACAATGGTTTTAGAATAGTGCGCGATAATAATCCGCGTACAAATCCGCTGTAGTAATATAACCGTTTCACCAACGCATTACTTAATAAAATAATATTGTACTTCGAAAAACGGTATACGTATCGATCCCCGCGGTGGTGTTTTTTTCAAGGCCTAAAATACGTGTTTTCCGGACCGGCTGATTTTACATCGTAACTGCGAGAACTTATTGAAAAATATACACCACAATAATGGGTAATCCATACACCGCCGTTTATCCCGATACCGAACGATATGAATTCGGTTCGGGGTCGGTTGTATTATTATCGCCCGTTCATGATTTACAACCACGTGTATAGGCTTGTATACGATCGAAATCCCGGGGTTTTTTTTTTTTAAATTTTTATCTCCTGCACACTCGGAAATCCTTTGACTCCGCGAAAAACCTATCTATGCATGTTAATTTAATGTATCCCGAGTGTCGGCTGTCGTTAACGCAAGCCGAGTACGGTCGTATTATTATCGGCGGATGTTTAGTCACGACCACTAGGGGTCATCGTAAGGTCACAGATTATAGATACAATTAGACGGTTTTATGTAATTTGTGGTTACACTTAAAATGTTTAATCTGCGCATAGAACCATGAAAAGGCTTCGTTTCTTGGGGTACGATGGGGATTCCGTTTTAACGAGTTTTAATTGAAGATTAGCTCCTTCAAAGCTTTTTTCCATCCCCACTTGATATTTGTCTAAGAGTCGTGTAGAGGAGTTCAGAGCTGATTCATATTTATCGATCATACCTGTTCCAACTGAATGATAAAGGTCAACGATAGCCGCAAAAAAAAATATAAAAAATTATTTTATTGATAAAATAGAAATGCTTTTAACATGAATATTTTGTTTTATAAGGTAATCGGTCATCATCAAAATGTAATAATCGCTGCGCCCTAACCAAATCACAGATTCGAAAAAATATTATATTACATAAAATAAAGATTTTTTGTCATATAATGTACCCACTTATGCATTTAAATAATCGTTTAAGTTCAGAGGTGACGGATGAACCCAAGGATTACTTAATACTACATAATATAAGTATTGATATATATTTCGATCGTTATCTGTCAACGTCATAATGTATATTACCATAATCCGTCTATCAAAATATCGGCACTGTTATCTTTTCATCAAAATTAAAATATCAACAACAAAGTGCTACGCCTATATTATCTTATATACGAAGAAATATATGTCAACGTAAACTATTGTTATTGCTTTGTCCTATGAACCGAATAATAAATGTATAGTTTAGGATTTCCGAGACGATTCCTGCGCAAGAGGTAAAAATAAACGCGTCGATGTTGCAAATATTCCAAAGTAACTACGATTACAAACTATAACGTTTATAGCCATTAGGAAATACCAAGAGGTAATTCGTTTATACGTGAACCGTGATCCACGAGGGTGAAAGGTGGGATGGTGGTCGGGGTGGTTTTAACTCAATTCCACACGCGTGCAATTGTATTAAACGAGCTTGCATCAATAAATGTACGCCCTGTACACGATATATCATTATTATTTTATTATTGATTTCGTTATCCATAGATACACTATCCTTAATTTAAAACTCATGGCAGCTACGTGGATGCAACCTCCAAAAGTCGCTTTAACACGTTCGTTGCGAATAATACATATTTTCGTCATTTGGTTGGTTTGCTTACGTATAAATACATCTTCTTCGTACATTTTTTCAATCTGTAATAATTCGACCAGCGCTGGATAGTATACTTATTATTTTCTCCAGCGTTATTGTATATGCATTGTAGAATGTGAGATTAACACTTGTATTACAGTTTTGGATGAAAAATGTCATTATATGATTTTCACATGTCTATTTTAAGTGATGATGTACGACGATATCATGGTCTAAAATCAGGTAAATTTTGTTTTTGATTTATTTTTTTCTTGAACTCGAATCTTTTATATTATTTAATAATACATAGTTACATTTTTCAAATTTTTTTGGTACTTTCGGAATTGATAATTGAGTAAGAATGATAAATATACAACTATCCTTATGATGACGCGAATTTGCGTCATCATAAAAAAAAATTAATTTTTCAACCACACCGAGTGCTATAAAAACGATTTGCAGTGAACGTGTTAATTGTTTGCATTAGAATACGAAAAAAATCACCTTAAATTTTATAATTTAATCGTTCGATTTTAAAAATTAAACACGTAATTCACCTACGTCTGGACAGTACAGATTTATTAACACCATTCAGTGTTTTGTAGAATTTATATTGACAAAGTTACGAACGTATAAAAATATTTTAGATTATGTAAAAACCCCAAAACGTCAAGCCAGCTGTTACACTAGTCATCGTAGATTATCCACGCTGTACACGGATATATTGACTCATGGTTACGTTTAACACGTAACACAATACAAGTAAAATGTACCGTTTCCCTGACAACATTTTGGTAGTCACAGTGGGTAAGTCCATGGGAAATTCGTGGTATCAACCGATTCTCCTTTTATTAAATTATGTACACTGTATTTGACTATGAATTTACTGTGACAACCAAATCGTTGTTGAGGAAACGGTGTATTTTTCTAGCTATTACTTTTCTCCCGAAGAAATGTGATATCCGACGCGACTTCCAGACACAATTTTACCACGAACCCATCAGCATGATAAGACGTGTAGGAAAAAAAGTGCTTTACGCAACAGAAAAAAAAGAACAACTATTAGTATAGTATTCTAATGTTCGAATGCAAACGATTGTATCAACAACATCCAGTTGTTGCTGCATCCACGTTAAGCCGGAACGATAGAACATTAAAATGTAATTTTATTGTTATTATTATTATTATTATTTTTATTATTATTATTATTATTATTATTATTATTATACGTATTGTAAATTAAGTGAACTGAAATCAAGTTTTGAGAAAAGAAGTTAGAAAATTTCTCGCCCGTACTTCGTTCTCCATCATCTTCTGGGCTTTAGAAATAACGTGCCAATACAGGACCCACAATATTGTACAATCGTACCTCTATCTATCTAATCATACAACAAAACATTCCATGTAACGAATTTTTTGACCACCCATAAAATTTTCATTGTGATATATTTCCATTTAAAGAATTAATTATGCAAGTTATTGTTTCTTAATCGTACAAAATAACATACAAGTATTTCAAAGTTTTCAAATGTATGGCAAAATAAAGTTTCGGTAAAGTTATGCAGCAAACGATAATTTATAACTAAAGTATACATACATACCGTTGAACCATGAAATCGTTTTATTATCATAACTATTTATCATTTACTACATACGAGTGTAAGATATTATTATTGTTATTACTATTAGACATTTACGTATTATTATTTACATGATTTTCATACAGTAAAAAAGTGTAAATAAATTTTATTTGTTTTCAGTGCAATTTTTATTTAACAAATCTTATGGACCATCAAATTCGATGAATTCGACCGCAGACATATAATATCTATAACACTTCGGTCACCTCGGTGCAATCTAAACTTAAGAAATTAAATTATTTTTATGTCATATGTTTTATTAATTGCACATTATTATAACAATATTACATAATTTATATTTATCACTTATTTAATTATTCAACAAACTTATTTTTTTTTTTAACTGTAACTTGGCAACTACGGGTAATTCAGCTGATATAATTTTCAGTCCCGAAGTCGAAACGAACTTATTATAATATTTCAATAGTAGGTTATATCGAACGGCATGTACGTCTGCTCTGTGGTACCGTCATAACTTATTATTGTTTTCATTACTTTTGCGTTGTATAGGGTTACATGCACGTCCATATTATAAAATATAAATAGATAATCTATTCGGTTTGAAAAACGAACGAATTCAATAAATGTATATATGAATGAATGTAAATCTATTTTTTCTCATCTCGATTTTCCGCGTTGTACAATATTATACAGCATAATGCTCTCGTTCAAATGCACTTTGAAGTGTATACCATAAGTTTTATCAATAACTATTATTTAAGGAAAAACTTACCTAGCAAACGTTAAAGATTTTTGTTATTTATTTGCACATCAATAAACATAATATTGTTGTGACGTCATTACATTATTTTCAATATTAATATTATTAATATTAAAAAAAGGCATATTAAATTCAAAAAGAACCCTTAGATATTTTATAAGAGCAACACGGGTGAAAATATAATTATCAATTTTATAATTAATAATAATAAAATAACAATAATTATTTTCAAAGCGACGATAATTAATATCACTAAATTTATTTATATTAAGTGGATGATGATTTTGGCGACTCTAAATAACGAATCGATCTAAATTTTACTGAAAAATTAAAGTTTCAGTTGGAGATATATTATATATATATATATATATGTATGTATATGTATATATTTGTAGATATTGACTTTTTGGGTCTGAATTCATGCTATTATAAACTAACCTAATATAGGATGACAAAGTTTCAATAAGTTTTTTTAGTTATTATAACTTCAAATATTTTTGGTATAAGAGACACACCACTAATTAACTTATAATTAAAAACATTTTGTTTATAACCTGACTATAAATCAGTATAAAAAATGATTTTTCCAAATATCTGGAAAATAGTCCAGACTTAATGACTTATTAATCATAATATATAACGGTTTAAGTAAGCGACGAGATTTTAGAAACACAGATGGTATACCATCAAGCCTATTCCCTGAATGGATATTCCAGGTAGTTAATAATTCATACATTTCATTATAATATATTGTCCAAGAGCTTAAATTAACATTAATACTATTATTATTAGAAGCAAAAGCAGAATGTTGGGTTTTCATATTATCATTTATTGAGTCATTTACATAAACACTGACATTTATACTATTTATAAGATTTTTACTATTGGATAAAGTGTTAAACCGTAGATTTATCATTTATATGGCAGTAATTTAGATAGTTTAAATGACGATTCCGATAGAAAATAATATAAATACTGGCGATCGGTTAAACAATCCGAAATTCGGCATCATAATGGATGTCCACCGGATGCGTACCCTGATCACTGTATATCATTATAGTTATAGTAATAACAATTAAACGACAGAACGATTACTCCACACGCCGAAGACTACTTAGTGTACCGACAAGATTACCGACCATTTGTTCCATGGTAATACTTAACGTAGTGTTCAATAGAAATGAAAACCATAAACCTGCCATAATATATCGAAGAAACTCTTGAAAATATTGCGTTCGCAAAAAACACTTACGTCAATAGAAAAATATTAACAATTTCGATGAGTTTTACAATTACTGATCATTGTGTGATACGTGTTCGATAGGTTTAAAAAAAATGAAATTCTTTTGAACAATGAAATATATAAGCTTTAAAATTTAACTATTCTTTATATCAATGTATTTACTTATAGTTACAAATAGCATCTAATATTTGAGATGGAGTGGGTTAATGTCTGAGTTACTCGATAAATCAATGATGGAAGTATAAATACTGAAAAAAAGTCCTACTCAATTTTTAATAAAACACATACCTAATAATAATTAAACGTACAAAGCATTATTTCTCATATATTTATGATATTTCATTAGCTTATAATAATTGATGTCAAAAAAGTATACTTTTATTGTACAATATACTAGTGCATTATACACCAAACTACACACAAATAGGTTTTATTAATATGTACAACTTAAGAGTAAAAAATGACGACCGGCACAATGTCATATTATTACATTACAAATTATATTTACTCTTACAACTTATAATTACACACACACATATCAAACATTTAATATCGAAAAAGTTATTGCATATTTTTAAGGCTATATTTTTCTGTTTATTTTCTACAAAAGTGTTAAATATTATTTTAGTATTCACTACATATTTTTTGCCATTCAACGTTGCTAAATATAATTGGGGATCATTTGAAATATTCGAAGTTAGCCTCTAAAACCCTTTCCTATTGCTTCCTATATTCATATTATGTTATAATTAAAGTAATTTTTAAAATATGTTATTTATACATCATCAATAATTATTGCTATTTAAATAAGCATAATAATAATGTAACAAATACGTTTACGGTCCTAGGTGAACACGATTTTGCGAGCGGGCGAGCGGGCGATAAAATTAAATTTATGGAATGTCCTATTTAGGTGGTAAACAAGCTGATGTGCGGGCGATTACAATTAAATTACAACCTAACCTATTACAATATTATCACTTGCATCAAAACAAATATTTTTGTTTCTGACGCGGGTGACTAGTACTATTTTCGAATACTTCAGTTCAGTTGTTTGTGTATTTTAATTTATAAAACTAAACATTTATTTAAAACCATGGATTCTATAGTAGAACATAAGTAGAAGTCAATATTAAAACACACCTAAATAAATTGGGTTTGTACTTTTTCTTTTTATTTTCTTTTTATTTTACATTTTTTGTTTCTTCGTAGCATAGTACTTAAGCAGGGTATTTTCATAAAGCATTGCAATATTTGGATCCATTTTTAAGAATGTATTACATTCACAACAACCATCAACTTAGATCATCAACTTAAAATTAATTGAAGACTATTTACGTCTACAAATCGTCCGCCCGCAACCAGGACACTCGCTCGCGCGCGTTGAATATCGTGTCGCCCGCCCGCTCGCAAAATCGCGTTCATCTAGGACGCACCGTTATACAGACACCAACCTCAATGTGCAGCAATTGAAAACTGTTGAAGCTTTAAATTTTATTTTTTCATTTTTTTCATTTTTATTTTTAGCATAATGAGCGGTGATTGTCATTATAATAATTTGTAACATTACATCGCCGTGACCAATCTATTATGAAGAAAATAAAATATCCAACACTGTTTACCTAAGACATGGAATTATATTGTTATATATTATTAATATTTTGTCGTAAATTGCCATGCAGCCGTACAGTAACACAGTAATACAGTAATAGATAATAAACAGTACAGTTTAATGGATTAATTGTAAAAAACTTTTTTTTATCAAACGATACAATTATCGTTTACATTTTTACAATTATAATAGTTGCGTTAAATCTTGTCAAAAAAAATAGGCTGATGCGTGAAAAAGTGAAAAGAAATAAAAGCAATAAGAGAGGTTATGTTAATTAACGTTGAAGGAAAAAGAGAAAGAAGATGATCAAAACAGAAATGGTTGGATACGATTGAGAATGATATCAATCAGGGATTTAGAAAATCGAGACGAGTGGAGGTATAGAATAAGGGTGACCGACCACAAATAGTTGGGAGAAAGAAAGGAGAAGAAGAAGAAATAATTGTGTTAAATGACGTTATGACAAAACAATTTTTCAATTAACATAGATCATACGAAGAGACTAACAAAACTTTCGGATTTCAAAGCTTGTAATAATTTTTTTTTCTGCCCACAGTGTTCTGTGGTGAAGTTATACAAATTTTTAACGATAATATTTTCTATCTAGGTTATTGTTTTTTGTCAAAATATCGCTGTTTACGTTGTACACATCCCTGTACGGCAACTATACTTTATTACTTTAACTCTGGGGTAGATGGTTAATAACTATTTTATAATTTTCCAGTATATCACTACTTATACTTCAATCCATCTTCCAAAAGCGGAAGTTTGGTGACCCTTAAATTGACGTTGGCAGCAATCCTTTTCCATCGCTCACGGTTTTCTGTCGAATAAAAGGCATCTTTCAGAGGAAAGCCAGTGATGTTTTTGATATGGTCAATATATAATTAGTATACCACTACTTCAATAATAAAGCTTTTCTCACGGTGATACACATTTGTTGAATAATTAAACATTTTTAAGTAGAAAACAAATTTATCAAAAATCGAGTACAACGTTAATAAATCACATGTTTTCTGTTGTCATGGATACCAGAACTATGTTAAAAATATATTATTATTCACTATAAATTATAAACTTTTTGGATTTAATATTAAATTATATAGTGTTACTGATAACCGTAAAATAAAAGTTTTCAACGTCAACCTAAAAAAAAAAAAAAAAGTTTAAGTACAAAATGATTGAGCATTGTATACCTTGAACTGGATATTTTTAAATTTATAACCACGATAGATAGAATATGTATTATTTTTTCTGTGTCGTGTTTATGACCTTCGTAAAACTAAACAAATAAAAAATTCTCGATGACCATAACGGTTATTAATCAATACTTGCTCGTTGTTACCATTGCATATATTTATAAGTATATGCATACGTGCAATATGTAATTATTGTAACTATTCATGTAGGACGAGATTTTCATGAAATCATAATGGCCAATACGTGTTAGTTTCATGTACAACACGTGTGGTTAGCTCACAATCATTTTTCAATAAATGGGTAGTATATTTTATTTGTGTAGATGATTTTTCATTATTGTAATAATAACATTTTAGCCTCTTTCGCGTAATAACTATATTAATAATTTCAAAACTTAAAACGTAATTGCAAAATTATAACGTAATACACTATATTATTGTTGATAGCCCGTGGGAATACATCAATTGCACACACATACACACACAGAAAATAATAAAAGTTTAAAAATGTAATAACCTTAAAAACTAACTGTACTCGCATACTGTTATATTTTGAATAAAACATCGCCAATATATTAAAACGTTTACATTGAAATTAGTGCACACGTTCAAATATTATCAAAATCATTTTTCTCTCGTCCCTTACGAAGATATTGTACTATAAACATTGATATTACAAACACGATATTATGCTTTGAACACACTTAACGTAAAATTTATAACAAATGTTGAACTCATGACCCCCCCCCCAAGGAACATTTTCGGTACGAAGAACTAAGCTTTTTCGAAGGATAAAATAAAAAAATAAAATTATTTTAGGTATTCTCAATTCCGTTCGCATTTCCTGTTTCGATTACTAATCAAGTCAAAGGATTATTTAAACTTTTAAGCACCGAGTCCACAGTGTTCGAATGTATCGTCGTTTTACATTGGGGACAAAAGTTATGAATGTAAAAAAAAAAAAAAAAATAAACATTTCATTTTTAATCAAACCTTTTTACGGTACTTCGGATTTTACGATTTTTACGAATCGTTGGATCTCAGTACAGACATATTTATACGCCGTTCGGCTAAAATTGTACATGCAAACCATACTACACGCGCCTGTCATGTACCTTTAAACTTCTTGAACTTCCGGTGCGTGAAAATAAATCCCCCGTGCAGGTTACCACGCATATAAACGAACAGTAATTACCCTACCCCATACCAGCATAACGCGAGGTCACTAATTTATTGCTCCTTTCATACATGGTTAGGGGCTATTTAGGATGACCTTTTTACATGCAGATCGCGAATATTGTTCTGCCTCCGTGGCCGAGTTTGCCTCTAAACACACACGTTATAATTATTATTATGGCCATCTCGAAAATTATGTACGTACGAAACGATCCGTGTCGCTGGGAAATATTTGCAGGCGGAAATTATGATACATTTAATGAATACCTACAATTAATCCAATTAATCGTTATTTTCACGGTTTTTTTTTTTTTATTATTACATTTTACCGATGTCTTGTTGTCCATCTCGGCTATTTACTTCTTTAGCCATGTCGAGTTCAGGAACTATTTTGTTTATTTTTATTACTTGAGAACAACTAACAGCATTATGACCACACATTTAATATGGATATGCGAGTAACTTCAATAAATAGGTACGATAAGCGATATTGCTACACGTGCACAACGCGAAACGAATCATAATTAACATAATATGGTACGTGCTACACAAAACAACGTTTTTGAGTAACAAGAAGAGGACTACGGAATACGAATTATAAGGATCATGATGATTACAAAACGAATCACTCGGTGGACACCGCAGACAGACGTGTTTCATCGGAGGAGTGAGCGTAATGTATACGATTAACTGAAAAATAATGATAATTTTTCTTCCGTTTATGAATTTCGTTCATTCCGATAAACCGTCATAATTAACTTTATACTATATTGTTACGTATACACTCGTAAATATGATATTGATTATAAGTGTGTAACTAATTTTCGTTTTCTATAATATGTTATTGGTCATGTTTGTTTTCAGTCTGTCAAGATGTAAACTATCTTTGCAAACTTGATACTACCAGGTTACACTGAACTATGAATATAAAAATTTATTTTTGATAACAATTTATGGAAGTGTTTTCATAATTTAGTCTCGATTTTATGTATGCTGAACAAATATATTAGTCAGCACAAATACTACAAATATAACAACCTATTTAATTCGATACAAATTTTATATTCATAGAAATTAATGCTAATTTTTAATATGAATCCAATATCAAGTTTTTAACGTATACGGTCCATGTATAATTACTTTTAAATTGAGTTTTGAATTGTGATTAGATTTGTTCTCGTAAATTTAAATTCAAATTACTAAATCTAATAAATCTTACATAGAATAGTTAATAGTTTTATTAATTAATTATTTTCTTCATTATTTTTATTTCTTTAATTAATAAGGCTTGACTTCTTTAAGATCTGAGATCATGAGCCAAATATTTTTACATATTGATCTTAAAATTATTTGTATTGAACGTTTGGAGGTAAGGGTTATATAATTTGTTTTGATAATATTTTCCAATTTTTATCCACCAAGTGCAAGTTTCATCATGGGTGGTTTTCCTAGAATTTGTCTGAACATACTGAACATCAACATTCAAGTACGATTTGTTTGATGGTAATTTGTTTATTACAGAGTTCGAATGTTAGAGCCTCGTCTTCGGTTATAAGATGTAAATGTGTTAGACGAGAATGTTCAATACTGGTATTTTGAATACCTTCTTCTTCGTGTTTTTCGTGGTTGTAAGAGAAGGGAGATTTCCATGGGGTGACTGATGTCTTTATTTCTCGAAATTTATTTGTAATTTATGTCTCTTCCCACATGTTTTACCAATATGTTTTTTTTATATAATTTTTTTTTCGAACGTCTTGAAACATTATTTTATTAATTACTACCGAGAAATGTGAAATTGTTGCTTTATTGGCTGTCTCGTCTGCTAGTTATGCCAATTTACGAAGATACCCGTAGAAATTCGATTTCTCTATTTGAGTGTGATAACATTTTTTGAATAGCTTGAATGATTTCGCTTTTGGGGTAAGGGTTTTTTTTTTAGAGCAAAGAGTGCACTGTAAGGGTCACTTATAATGAGTATTTGATCGAACCCCATGTTCACCACGTGTGACATTACTTTTTCGATAGCTTGGCTTACGGCTGCGAAAATGCTGGTTTCAGAAGGAGTTTTGAACATTGAGGTTTTATTATTTTCTACAAAGGCGAATCCCAGTACCATTATGAGATTTCGGTGGGTCTGTTATGTGGTGAGGGTATTTTTCTTCTATTATTTTTGTTAAGTTATTTTTTATTACTGGTGCCGGAAAAAGATTTTTGTTTAATTCAAGTAACTGGGTATTGAGTTATATATTCCATGTCCAAGAAGAGGATAATTGAAAGGTAATATTATTAAATATAAGCCGTTAGAAGTTCATTAGATAATATTAAATATTGTTTTAAGTTATTGTCTAAACAAGTTCCATTCCATAATTTGTAATTGTATTTATAATCTATCACATATTAAAATAATCAAATAATCCAAACTGTTCTGAATATTTTTAATTTTTTTTTTTTTTTTTTGTAATTGAAACTATTTTCTGTCTATACACAGTAAAACATGTAATAGATAATTGAGGTAAATGATGATTAAAAAGAATAAGCCTATACATTATTTTATACTTATAAAAAATTAATAAAAATATATCAAAAATTCAAATTCGATAAATCAAACTAATGAATATTTAAAATTTGACTTCAACATAAAAATAGATTAATATAATACCTAATACTATTTCCATTCAAATTTAAATGTATTAAATAAATATTAAGCCAAATTCAATAAATCTATAAAAAATTGCAGATTTTATAAAATAAGCAACACCGTTGTCGACAATGCGAATTCGGCAATTTGGCTACTAATTATATGAAATTAACTAAATTTAATAACGCCTTTCATGGATTAGGTAGCCAACTCTTTGCTCGGTGCTTGAAAACATTATTATTCGATAACGCAACGCAATGTGTGTTGTAATTTCTATCAATTTATTAAAAAAAAAACATTTATTTAATTTATATTTTTAAATACACTTAAACAATTTATTATTTATTTACTATTTTTATGCAATCGACAGTTAAATGTGTTATTACGATTTGGTCAAATTATGAATTCATGAATTTAGTGTTACATAAAAATCAGAAATTTTAATATTTTAACCCCAAAATTAAGAAATTCATGCTAAACAAATTAAATAAAATTAATATTAAAAAAGTAAAATAATAATATTAATATTATTAATAAAATAATATTAGGTGTCATCAAATTATGTATGTCTAGCAAAATATTAATACGACAATCCAAGTTAAAGTAGTACAAGCCAGCTGCAGTGTACTTATCCCCAAGGAATTAATACGACGATTTAATTCGTTATTTTTCGTTTTCTATATCTAGTTATTCATATCATTCAACACTATTTTCATAAAGCGGACATCTTTTACCAAGTTTCTTAGACATCGTCAAATATATTATATAACAGTGTGTTATTTGTGTAACGATGTGAATATTATTTTTGTTTGAAAATAGCCCGGTGAAATATGTAAAAAAAAAAAAAATTATAATAATAAGAATGTATGCCTCTGGCCACGGGTTAGTAAAATAGAAAGAAAAAGTAAGCTTAATTAAACGTAACTTCCAAGTTTACACATGTCATATAAAACACAAAATAAATTATGTCTGTGAATTATCATCATACTTACATTTTAAGTAAATTAAAGTTATATTTAATGTTAATAAATTTAATATTAATTAGTAAATTTTACATAAATTATACCAGGAAACTAAACTATATTCACATAAATTAATGTTAATCCAATATTCCAACAAATTTAATTAATAATAATTGACGTATATTATTACCTTTGTTCCTATTAGCATACACACACATAATGGCACACAACACACTTGAATGATAAGATGCAAACAAATTTTTTTGAGATCTGCAATGATACACGAAATAATATTAACCTTGTCGTATATACTTGTACGTGAAAGAATATTTTTATTATACATTTTTTTTTTTGCTTTGCCTATGTATCACCAATACAATGATCACTGAATAATTACAATGTACAAAAAAAGGTTGAAAATATACGGCACCGTAATACTAAAGGCGATTCTATACCTGAAAATACGTCAGAAAAATTTGGCTCGTGTAAAATATTATAATCGCTTATCTAAAAACATTGACTGTATCGTCTATAAGTTAACACGATGAAAAATTTAACGCGAAGTGTTGCCAGTATGTTTCTAAGATATTCTGGTTACGCGAAAAACATTATAATATTTAAAAAATATTCTCTTCATTTTTTACCATATTGGTGTACAATATTATTGTTTTTTTCGGTGTTATCGAATGCAACGCGCTAATATACGACTCACAATTGTATTACTACCTATATAATATAATATGTTAGCAGATCGTAAACCGTTCGAACATTTTAAAAGGATCAAAGAAAATTCGAATCGTGGAGTTTTCGATTGAACCAGTCGTACTGGGTGTAATGAAAATTTTTGACACGTGTATTATTTTTTTTTATTTTTTTTTTTTTATTTCTTTACGCCATGGACAGGAATTAATTTAATTATAATAAGTTTTTTGGTAAAACTAAATATAATAAAAACGGTTGAATAATAGTAGCAAGAAAAAGAAAAAACTATTTATTATTTATTATTTATTTAATGTTTGATAAGGAAAATGGAAAACTTTGACTTGAATGATGAAAATTTGGAAATATGGTCGTCTCTACTCTCGAAAATGTGTTGAAAAATTCGGATTGCAGACAATGAGCTAGCTGCACTCCCTTGTGAGGTCGAATCAAAAGATACGGTACACGAAACATGCTTGGTAAAGGTCGAAATAGTCGTATACACGTACCAGATAGCCAAATATTTTTTACCAGCTAAAGCGTGAATCAGCATGAGCAACTTAGTAGAGATGAAGACCTATCGCGATTATAAGGCATTCCGTATTCAGGAATTGACAAAAGCACATATTCGCTGACCCTTAGTCTGTCTAAGGTAATACGAAAATCACATCGGCTTTTTTTGTTACAACCTTTAGAAACTACGGAGTATAAAACTATGGTGGTCACCCATGTAAATGAGAAACAAATATAATTAAAATGAGCAATATACTATGATATGCATACATTTTTGGTAAAGTTTGATTTATAAAAATTCGTAGTTTCTCGATGATCGCGATGTAGCAATATTGATTTCGTATTGAAAAACTATCGTTTGGTGAACCGAAAGTTTGACGAGGATAAATATATAATTACGAAGATAAAAAAACGATTAGATTATATTCTATTATACGGTTGTAAACGTGAAATCGCAACTCATTATGTCTAGATATAAAAATATTTTGATTTATTATTGACTGATTTTTACTATTCGTGCATTTTTTAGTGGTAAAATTTGTTTCTATTCAATTCTTGTCGTCGAGTACGCTCCTTTTTATATTTATAACCGTTGATTTTAGTTCACTGCTGCACACATCGTACGTCGTATTTATACGTTAAAGCCGTATTTTTATTTCGACATTAGTAGAAAGAAAAATAAGTACCGGTTAGGCTTCGCGCCAATATTCTTCACGGAGTATCGCTGCATAGTTGCTATGTATACTAGCTGTGTATGTTATTCGATGACCATTGTCGACGAAGAATGTGTCGGTCAGTGTGCGATAAAATTCGAATTTTTATGGAATACCGTTGATCGATGCCGTGACGAAGTTATTATTGTGGAACAATAACTCCTTCGAAATTGAATAGCGACTCGGTGTGTACCGCGCCATATACTGAGCTTAATAAAAATATAATTAATTTTGTAGTTTACAGACGGACATTTGCGGAACGTAATACATTTACTAATTAAGTGAACATTCAAATTACTAATATCTGTACAAATATTGGTTGTGAATATCAAATTGTATGTTTTAGTGGGTTATATAAAGCTGCTAGTACGAGTGGAGGATGGTACCTTTTATACAATTATGCTCCTCACCATAAATTAGTTCAACACGTCACTAATTTAACTTTAAAACTTAAAAAAAAATGTAATGGTTAAAACTCATAAGTTAATAAATTAATGAATAAATAAATAAATGACTATTATCCTAAAGTATTTTTCCTGGATATTTGTTAGGTAAGACCAGCGGTTTAGCATTAAAAATTCATTTTCGGGTACATACAAAGTCAATAAAATGTACTTGTTTATTTCTATACATCATTTTTTTTTTTTATATATTTATATATGTCTCATTTATTGTTCGTTACTTTTCGTGGAAAAGTTAAAGATACGATCACCTATTGTCAATTGAAAAATTCATCGACAAAATCGATCAAATCGCGAAACAAATACGTTTCGAGGTCCGGTCACGCGTTACATTTGTTAACGCGAAATACGTATTTGTAAAACGTTATGGATAGTTCGACGGGGTACAAATTTGATAATTACATAATATTTTTCGATTGGAACGCGACACTCGCCTCGGAGCTTCGTGTTTCATTACGCATTGTGTAACGCAAACCGTTTTCAATCAGACCTTTACGTTGTTAGGCGGCCTAATATAAATTTAAATATTTATATATGTGAATGTAGTCCATCACGCGTGTGTTATGTACATCGCGGGCAAATGCGTATTTCAAAGGTGAAAAGTATGTTATCGGCGTAGCTCGCACACGCGCTCGTATCGAATTCGATGTCATTCGATTCGTCCCCGGGCCTCGACCTCAAGGGTTAACACCGCCGCGCGTGCATACGCTCATTTGTCTGCACAGGACACGGGTGCTTCGTGGGATGCATGTAAATTCCGCCAAAAAAAAAAAAAAAATAATAATAATAGAGGTGAATATTGATAGTCAATAAACACATCCTATATATAACGTATAAGTTTACTTCAGAATTTAAAATTGTCTAATACTAAAAGTATATTATTTCCACGTTCCGATTTTATAAATTCAGCCATTATGGCATATAAGCGTATAAGACTCTAGGACGTGTTCTGAACACAATTTATAATATTTCTATCTGATATTTCCAATTATTAGATCCACAATATGTGGCAAAGCTGATAGGATATGACATGATCGACAATTGTTCCGTGTTCGTTCGAACATGTTGTGACTTTCGAATACAAAAACCACGTCGCGTCGCGAACCGTCCCCGGTCACGTCGGTCAGTTACGGAACGATTAGTTTAAAAATATTTATTTTTCTGGACGGAATTCACATGTACCTTTTTTACTTGAATATTTTCCCGGGTGGAATTTACCATAGACGTTATTTTTACCTATTGATTTCGGGCGGAATTTATAATACCCCGTTTCACGGATCGCGCGTCATCGGCATCATTCGAATACGGGCTACCAGATTATTTTCGTTATCATCGATACAATAATATGGATAAAACGCGATTCCGTACGTTCGTTATCGGTGATACCCTTTTCAGCTACACGATTCCGTATGATTTTACCTGATTTTTAATTTCACGACTGCGTACGAAGTTTTAACGTTGATACCAATTTTCATGCCGTCATTAGTGGATACCACAATCGGATCAATTCATCTGATCGTATACCTAATCTTATGTTTGACGAAAAAGAACAATGCAAGTATCAAATGTATAAAAACAAAAATTTTCATTTAATTTTTAAATTAATTTTGCCTCCCCTCCTCCCCTAAGAAAATGTCTGGAGACGACTATTGTACGAACGAAACCCATGCGCTATGTCTTGTCGGTTAGTTCCAACGGAACACTTATACGTTCGTTAATAGAAACGTTTAACAGAAAAAAAAACATAACAACCGATGAACCATCACATGTATTGAGTTATAATAAAGACACGGTGTTAAGTTTGATTATTTGTATAAAAATGGTCGTCCATTGCTTGTACTCGACTGCCGGAGCTATCTCGGTAAACCGATGGCGACGGCTATCGACGTACTGCAACTCAGCATTTTGGTACTTACGAACTAACAAGCGATTCGCTTTATGATAATAAAGGGTTCTTAACACGTGCGTCGATCGCTCGATCGATTCTCTTCTTGGACGATCACGAGACCAGTCTGAACTGAAAGCCGTGAACGTGTCGGTTTTACGCGTTGTTTTTTCTTCGCGCACTTTGCGCCCATCGGTGCGCAATCCGGGGGCATAAAATATAATCGTGCGTGCACCCAGACACCTCTTCCCACGACCGAACGTTTACGGTGACTATAGCTTGAAGTGGTCGGGTCTACCGGCCATGTACCGTCGTTATCCGTGCGTTCGGGTGTGCCAGTCTGTACGTGTGTGTTTGGGTATGTGATAAAAATAAAAACGGTAACAATAAATCGTTTAACAACTGTGTAGTTTAATAGTATAATTACGGTTGGACGATAAATATCAATATATTCGGCCCTTTTGGCCCAACAGCGATAAAAATAATAACAATAATAATAAAAAAATCACAGGTTTTCGGTGCGCAGCATGGACAGCTGCAACTATCCACCCTGAATGATCAAAAAAAAAAATAAATAAATAACATATAAGATTAACACGTCCGGTAAATAACGCGATAAATAATAACCGTAATCGATGGCCGTCGTATGTGTACGGAAAAGTTTACGAGTATACAGAATAACAAATACATATCGATTCAAGCCAATTAATAACGCCGAAAGACATATTGTAATAATTCACAACACGTGTTGTAGCACAGACGGTTGACACGACACACGACATCGTTCGTGTCACAGCTGACAAAATTATGCAGTTTTAAAACGGCCAATTGATTATGTAATAATTGATAAACGATAATAATTCACAATGCAAATATTGAAATAAACCTGTTAACACGGTGCTTGTGTATTGCGATTAGCGCGGAAGAAGCGTGGAGGAATTGGCGATTATTTGCTAGTATTATTATTATTTTGATTTAAACCGTCGTCGACACGTATTTTTAAGCACTGTAAATTATTTAAAATTTATTGCACCGAAAGTCTCATTCGGGTTAGGTATATCATACATCAAGTATATCATTCGGTCGGAATTCGTACCCGAACAGCACTTAAGGTTATTTTTTGACTTTCTGAGTGGTTTTTCTAATATTCTTACGAGAAATTGAACATAAAAATCCTTGAAAGTAAACATAACATTACACCTTGCCTAAGCGTTGTAGGCGGGATTGAGTTTAAAATATTCGAGTTTTTAATGTACCAGATATTATACGATGTATCACGGATTGTAAACTTCGGCTATGTTTTTACACCGAAATGTACGCACGTAAAGTTAACTTTACCTTTGACGTCCCTCTAGAAATCATCTAACTAACTTGCCCATGCGCAATCATAACGTAATAGCATTACACCTTTACTTATTTTCCGTATAAAAGTAACGAATTATGAAACAAAAGTTTAAAAAAAAAGTTCATCGTTTTTAAAGTTCACAGACATTTTGAGAAGTTTACTGCCGCTTTTCATACATCATAATTCTACCGTCGTTGGTAAAATATAAAATGTTTGAAACTTTATTTAATACTTAATGAACTCACTAATACGCTGCACATGTTTATCTTAATATGATATGTTATAACGAGTGCATAGTTAATAATTTTATAAAAAAAAGTTTTGACACCCCTGATAGCGATTTGCACGGTCTGATCTAGATCGGTTTGAATCGGACCGGACCGGACTATGGTCCAATCATTTTCGGTCTTAATATTTTTTAATTTAATGTGGTCCGGTCCCCTTGTCTACAAAAATAAATCAAGTAAATAAAGTCCAGTCTGATCCGTCCATCTTCAGTTCAATAAAATTATCTTAATATAGAACAACTGTTTAATATGATTTTACTTGTATACATTTCATAATAAAATAATATCCAACAATGTGTTATTTTAAATCAGAATATATTGTTTTGGAACACCAAAATAGTTCGTCACGTTTCTTTATGGTTTTATTGATGACATAATATGTATTTATTATAAAATATAAATCCAGAAATAGAATTCGAGTTAATGTTTGTGAATTATCTTGTCTGACAACTATATTATTTCCAAACGTATACAGAATATATTGTGGACAATTTTATAATTATATGGTTTTATATTTTATTTTGAACATTTTACGTCATTTGGCATTATTTATACGGTCCGTTTTTGGTATTTTCTATTACATTCTAAATGATACGGCCCGGTCCAGTCTGGTTTCATCATTTATTTCATCGGTCAGGTCTCTGGTCTTGGTATTACAATATATCAGTCCGGTCCGGTCTTTATAAAAACGGACCATGCTATGCTCTAGTCTCAGCACTGCGAAAAAGAGCAACTGAGACAATCTGCCTCTGTTCCTCTAACACCCACTCCACAACACGCTTGTTCTCTTTGGGAACAAATGCGATTACATTTGGACCTATGTTGTCGGATCGATTTGAATAACACGCATATACATCGGGTGTTGCGCCCCACTACGCATTAATCCGTTTTTGTTTTTACAACTGAAAACAGTGGAGCGATTAAAATCGGTGTTTTTTTTTCCTCCCCAAACGTTTTGGATTGTTCAAAAACCCCCAACTCCACTGTAACCGTGTTGATGACGTGCTTTTATGGCCCGTTTAAGAACTATTATTGCGTTGTCGGCAACACGCGATATTAGTATACATTTAGTTTTTTTAAAAATGTTTTCGAGCTTTGCGATTTTTCGACGATAAGTTCTAAAGTATACATTTAATTATCCGCAACAGCAGCAGAAAAAAAGTGCGTGAATTCATCGCCGGTTCTTTCAGTCCTCGCGTGCGTGGATTTTACGGGTTGTAAAAAAAAAACTGATAAGGATAATACATCCCCATGTCTTACACATTGTTTAATAAGAATATAACAATTAAATCCGAACGTTTTAAAAATTCGTAAAAAAAAAAAAAAAGAATTAAATACTTTCAATGTATCTTTAGAATCAAAACTTGTCGTTAAAACGTCAATACGAAAACAAATTGTTTTCGTTTTTAACAGTTTCCTAGTTTACTTTGTGTTATTTTATAGATTTTTTTTTTAACAGAAAGTACTCAAAATGAATGACGACGAACCGTCACGATTCGTTTGGCTTCGCCCAGCACAAAGTTGATTTATGAATTTAACACTTGAATGCAGCGTGAAAAACAATTTTTATTTCGTCCAAATCATCTGTCGTGTTCGAAATGTTAAATAATTTTAAATACTTCACGTCGACGGCTTATAAATAATTTTGCCGAACGCGATAAAGCTTCACTACCAGATGATATTTTATAACGTACGGATTGAGTTTAAAACAATTGAACCGTTTTATTTATCGACTTTGCCCGACGCGACATCGGAATCGGAACGCGTCGACACGAAATTAATGACAACGGAAATTACGAAAAGCCGTCGCGTGCCGTTTTCTGAGGCAATTGTTTATTTTTTGCAGTTTCCGGTTGAGTTTCAAGAGAAAAGAACGAGGCGGCGGTTCGAGCGGTAGTGTTTACGGATGCCGGGAGCACCGGGATAGCATTTCGGCCGTTCCCGCACGGTTCATCCAAGCGACCAGCGTGCGCAGAGAGACACTAAATCCGAAATGGGGTGAAAGTTTCATGTTGTGAGTGTAAAAACGTTAAAAATGCACATGCCCACCTTGTTCGCACGTGATTCTAAATGTTTGTTTGTGTTTCCCGTAGCGATATCGATGACGTGACCAGTGACATCTTACACCTGGACATTTGGTAAGACGATAAAATGTTGTAACATATGAACTAACACGACTCCGTTCGTGTTTTTTTCGATCTATACATTTTAAATTTAAACGAGGAAAATGTATGACCACGACGATGTAATACCGATCTTTATTACATCGTAACCGTCCTCCTCTTAATAGCCACTGTGTATTAATTAACACGGGTGGAGAGGGCGTGAAAATGGTACAGAGTAATGGGCGTATCCTAGTTGGGTCCCAAATAATATTTATTATAAAGATAAACAACTAATCGGGACCGATTATAAAAACCAAAACGTACTAGTTCGGTCCAACAGTTTCCATAATAAAAACTGTAACTTACAAGTATCCATATACTTGATAATATTAAAAAATTATTAAATTTGAATTTGTTAAATCTCTATGGTTAAGATTTTTACCAATTATGTAAATTTTTTAATATTTTAATCATTCATTTTATTTATTTATCATGTACCAGTGTTCTAATATACAGATCACTGACAGTCCTAAGTCTATACAATAAGAAAGAACATTTTTTTTTTTTTTGTATAGACCTATTAGAACTAATAGGTTCATTATGCTCCCTAAATAGTATCCTGGGCATAATCCCGTTGATTAACAACATCAATGTTCTGAATATGAACTCTGTAAGTCGGATTTTTATAAACAACGTTGTGTACATTATCGCCGTTACGCGTCATTGCCTTATCATATAGTGTAACTCGGATCGTTAACGTTAACTTGTCTACGACCGAATGTGTAGGGACCACGACGACGAATCGTCTGTATTGGACGCGGTTAGCAAACTGAACGAAGTGAGAGGCGTCAAAGGTCTGGGAAGGTTTTTCAAACAGATCGCTCAAAGCGCCAGGTCCGGTAGCCAGGACGATTTTTTGGGATGCATAAACATACTCATCCAAGTAAGTCTTAGATCCTAAGACCCTAAACACACTGGAACAAAACCGTTATTTTTTTATCGTGCCTTGGCTATGAACTTTAGGACGTGCCTTCCACCGGTCTCGACAAGTGGTATCAGTTGGAGGCTAGGTCGCAGAGATCGAACATCCAGGGTAGCATACGGTTAAAGCTGTGGCTTTCCACCCGCGAGGACCATGGTCAGCCAATCACGCAAAACAATTTTGACAACTGGACCGACGTACGTCGCCATGAAAGACTGTTGACCATATTCGCCGATTACGAAATGTCACTGACAAAGTCCGTGAGTACCTATACCTAGATAAGTATTGTAATAATTTTTGATGAGAGGGTTCGTTACCGTATCATAAACGTTAATAGCGTTTGAGATTTAATGGGTCTATAACCCCGGATACTTTATACATCAGGGGTGGCGAACCTGTCTTGGGTCAAGTGCAAAATTTTCCAGTCGAAGTTTTTAAAATCGATCACATGCCCAAAGGAAATTATATTTACTAAGAATAAAAATTAAATTACAAATACATTACTTGATCTTTATTAGGTAGATATAGTTTTTTTTTTTTTTTTGATTTCACCAATGACGTTTTATTAAATATCCTTAAGTTTGTTGTTATGTATTTGATTATTTTATGCTGTTTCTTAGCGGATAAGGTTTTGATGTCAGCAGTGTAGTTTGTTATTTTTAGCGAAACACAACCAACAATTGTCCCATCGATCATTTCTTTTCTTAGATCCAATTGAATTTTTCATGGAAAATAAACTTTTACATGACTAATTTGACAAACTTTTTTTTTCCATTTATAAAAACACTCTCAAATATTATGTAATAATAATTGCTCGAATCGTGTACCTAAGCGTTTATGTGGTACAATTCGTTTTCCGCGTATCGCTTCGTTTTCGCTCTGCCCGAAACGGATCGAAATAATTTACTAACCAATATCAAAACTATAATCGTTTGTTACACATTACGTATTGCATCGTTGCAGAGCCTGTGGAACGGCGAGCTATGTCACGAGGCCACGAGCATACTGCACCAGCACGCGGTTCAAAGCGGCGTATCCGAGCTTCAGTTGGCCGTCATAAGGTGGCTAGCGTACAGCCACATACCGTCCATAGACCCGCAGTTCCTGTTGAAGCAACTGTCTCAGCTGGAAGCGGCCTGGGGAGAGCAGACGTTGACCGGCGAAGAGGTCAGTCGACGAACGAATATGAAATGTGTTTACAATATCATTTCGGCTGTGGAAAACCGCAGTGTCGCGCCCCCGTAATCGCATACGCTTATAACGTATCTTCGATTCGCTCCATACGTACAGGTTTTATTGTTAAACGTTAGCGGTTTTTTTGTTTTTTTTCCCCATTTTTTTCTTTAACCTTATTTTTTTTCGAATTTCCCATCGAAACGACCGTTAAAGGTGTTTAACGATATCATTTTTCATTCGAAAGGGCAAGGAGGTGTAGCACTTGCTTCTCTAAGTTGTGAATCATCCCGTGTACGGATTTCGCTCCCAATGGAGTTGGTCTAGTCGCGGACCGTAGGTCCATTAAAACCACAAGGTTAAACAAACGTCGTTTGAACAACGACAAAGAAGAAAACTTTCTTTTTTTTAAAAAAAAAAACATTTTAATTCGTAATGAACTTTATCCACTTACACAATGTCGAATATTGAGCAAAATGTTTGTTTTTATTAGTGTTCAACGTTTTAAAAAAAAACAGTAAAACAAATTTTATATTCTGTACATTTTTATTGCGTTATCAAACTCAAATAAACTTTTAATGCCTACATAAATATTAAAAAAATAAACTCTTGGTTCGATAAAACTCCGTAATAGTGCAGTTGGATAAGAATTTTAAACTGAGATTATTTCAAAATAAGTATAAAACTAACAGAATTTTAATTCTTTTTAATGTTTATATTATGACAAAACTACTATATCGTCGGACTGTAAAAACAAAATGAAAAAATGCGTCAATGAAAATTGATTTTGAATATAAATGCAACGTGTTGTGTGAATCACTTTTCATATATATTATTGTATCAAATAAGTTAGCTCTAATGAAACAAATAGTATTCAATAGCAATTTGATAATACATTCTTATTAATATCGTGTATAATAGAGTGTTCAATTTTAACGTTTTAATAAATTTAAAAAGCAACGAATAATCCGATCACCTGTACGTACTTACGGTTCCTACGAATATTTCGATGAAACGCTAAACAAGATAGTTTTATTGATATTTTAATGAATGATTCTATTGTTACTAACATAGAAACATAACTTTTCAGGAGGATTGGCTGGCTGATTCTTTCAACGTTTTCCTAGACTATTCATTGCAATTGATCCGAAAGTACCGCAAACTATTTCCGCCACATCATCACGTGTCGATGAACCGGTTGGAGTACATACTTAGGTGAAAACTTTGAACATTTATATTCGATAACGGACAGTCGAACTTAGGCCACGGACCGGTTTTGTGTTACCCATAGGTGGCATAATAGTTAAACGTGCGCCCTTCGAATTTTAATAACCCTCCGCCCTTCTTGGTCTAGGTTGGCCCTCAGTGTCTTCCACGGGGATATGATGGTTCACGTTAATCTCACGTTTTACTTATCAAATTCGTTATAGATGCTTGAGCCGGTTGTCGCTGTCGAAAGCGTACGGAAAATGCTGTCCTTTCAACAAAGACATTCGCGGCGAGATCGGCAACGCACTCAGAGTCGGCACGCACGAATGGTACGAGGAGAACAAAAAATTCACGGCCACCGGGCAACACGATTCAGAAACCCGACTCAAAGGGTTCGTGAGATTGGTTACTGCCGTTCTGATCGATTTGCAAAAAGGAGTGGAACACTACAACGTATTATTCGAAAAGTAATTTTTTTTTTTTTTTCACGTAATAGTAATAATTAATTGCTATCGTGGTGAATCGAGGATAATCAGTAGTGGGTGTGCTCTCAACACCAGTTCAATATCACATCGGTTTAGTGCAAAATTAACCGATGACGTTTCATCGGTAACCACACGGTAGCCATTTCGGTTGTGTTGACACGTTACTTGAGTTTAACTGAACAAGCATCTGTTGAACAATATGATTTCTATATTTTTATTCAGTTTTTTTTTTTCAGTATAAACGGCGTGTTTTATTACGCGGCCATCTACAAACAACACGAAAAACTGGTGAGTACACGTTTACGGTAAACATTTTTCTCTAAAAAAAAAAGTTCTAATGACTGTATTAAGCCAATCGATAATTCAGTTAGCAGTAACAAATAACATTGTATTTTCTCAGTTGGCAAAGGGATTTTCAAATCATTTGGACATAATCATGGAGGTACAGAGTATGACACGACCCCGTAAATGAATATTAGCGCCCTCGCAGTAGTATTCTCAGCGCTACTTAATTCGTTGCCAATAAATGTGTTTAGCTATACATGTATACATATATATATATATATATATATATATGTGTGTATGTATATATACCAGTATATTATGTTTGTTAGATAAGTGTTTCAATGCTTTACCCAATGAACATTTTGTACCACTCAATACAATATAGAGAGGGGTTTTGTTTTTTAATATATTGTTCATAGATTTTAGTTTGGAAACATTATACATTATCATATTGCGCATAGCTGTTTGTGAAATTATATATCGTTATTAATGTTATTATTGTTATAGAGTAATATTATGATGTAGTATTGAGATTGATTTTTTTTTTGTATTTGATACGTTCGTTGTTATTCGTTTCATCAATCAGACGTACTTATGATTTCAGTTGTCAAATGATCTGAGCCAAGAAATAGCACCCATCTGCAAAAAAGTGAAAGGAGCTGATTTCGGGATGGACACTCCGCTGTCTCCGACCAACTCGGAAACCGGAGAATCATTGTTTGAACTCTATCTAGCCGTTCAGGAGTTTATCAGGTCAGTTTGGGGTCGTTTTATGAGGCATGAAATATTAGTGCATAATAGCTGATAGTTACAATCACTGAGGCGCTATATTACAAGTATCTGACACTCAAATTCAACGACTATGTTCACAGATACCGCGAACACCTTAACGCATCCGACTACAAAGGCTTGTCGACCCAGTGCTACTACCATTGGTTCGAACCGGCTTTGGAAAAGTGGCTGGATCTGGCCAAGTTGAAAATCGTTCAACGAGCGAAGAAAGCTTTGGAGTTGAGTACGATCTGTCACGGCGAGATGACCGTCAAACACTCGACGTCCAGCAACGATGTGGCCACCGCGCTGTGTCACGTGAGTATAATGTTGTAAAACGACAATAACCGTAGAAACCATAGACAACAGTGTAACGATAACCCAAGTGGTCGAACTGATATAAGACACTGATGCACCTTTTAAACGTCGTCTTATCCCTTTTGTGTTTGTACAGATGAAAGAGTTCTGGAAACATCTCGCCTGGCCGGATCTAATACAATCTTACAACTTCGTACTGAAACTTTTAGACGTAAGCCGTTTCGTTCAAATACGTTTTTACATTTAGGAAAAATTATATATATAAAAAAAAAAAAATTAACACTTACGTTTTACAGGCTATGTGTGAAGCGGTCTTGTTTTACGCTCAATTGGTCCACCAGAGATTAAAGGATTCCGGGTTTTACGAAGATGTGTCACCATTCAAAGCATCCGACGAAGTAATATGTTGATCATAATATTATGTAGGACGAGACAAACGCGTGTTGTTCCGCACGAGCAATAGGAAAAATATTCATAACATAATTATAAGGATTTATATGAAAAGAAAATTAAGAAAGGAGGAAGGAAGGTTATACAGGGGTTGATACTGGATGAGATACACGTACCTTTTTTTTTCGAATAACAGTTCAAAGCGAAGGAGAACGGATCAGCCTCTATGTTTGAATATGGTTACTGCTACTTTATTAGTTCATAATAATTTTTTTATCATTTCGTTAAACCAAATGTTGTAACAGAAACGAACAGCGTATAAGTACATAACTATATAGACTTTGTTGGACTTGGATTTAATCAAGTTAATTTTAATAGTTAAAATTATTTTTATAGTTTATATACAACATAATGTTAATACGAGTATCCAGTTTATATTTCAAATACAAAAAATAAATAAAATAATATTATAAAATTAATATTTTTAGGCAACAAAACAACTAATACGGTTAAATTGATATTCGTAAAAATATTCGGATATTTGAACACATTTCGTTGCACACCTGATATATATTACCATTTATACTCAAATATCTAACAGTTTTTAACACACGTCAGATCGATAGTATGATTGATTACGAAGTACTATGAATTGTTTACCAGCAAAACAATACATTTTCTACTCAAATGTTGTACTTTTACTAATTTTTTTTTTCTCTACGCGTAGGTTTGCGCAGCGCTGAACGACTTAGAATACGTTTGGCGAACCGTGGCCTCGATGCCCGACGATTTACACTTGGAAACCGTCGTGTCCGCGGTGGAAGCCACTGGTGAGGCTACGGCTGACCAGTGCCGGGCTGATGTCACGTCGTTACTGGATCCCGTGTTCAACCAATACGACACGTACTCGATGATGATCGTCGGCCGGATCGCCATTAGGGTGGGACATCTTTCGTTTTCATCGTACAGTAGAAATCCTAGAATCTCTCTTCCGCCCGCTACACCTTTAATAAAAAACGTGCTCGTTTCACGAACGTTTTCCAGTTTAAAAAGCCATCGTTAGCCTCACCCCGTTCGATACGAGATAATGATTTTTTTTTTTTTAAATCCTCGTTGAACCCGTTGAATCCAATTTTATCGTAGCTCGTGTTAAAAACTTCTGTTCTGTCCCGATGTACAGATGCAAGCGCCGCTGAAGAAGTGTATCTTCCACTTGGCGTGGTCGCCGGATACACTGCCCACGACCGACGCCATCGTACCGCTCCAGGAGTACCTGGACAGTCATCTGATCACGCTCAACACGAACCTGTTGCCGAAAAACTTCCACAAGGTGTTGAACGGCGTGTGGGAGGTGACCGTGTACGAGCTGGGACATCAAATGGATGGTGGCAGCGGCGACACGAAGATGTCCGGGTTCTACGAGCGGCTGTACGAGGCTCTGGAACTGTTGGTGGAGTTCTTCCACGCCGAGGGCAATGGGTTGCCGCCGGAAGTGTTGACCGGAAGTGAGTGGCGGTGACGTTGGTTACACGTCACAAATTATCCGTGTACTGTTTATTCGTACTAAACGCTGTTACCGTGTTCGCAGACGTGTACAGAGCTGTGAAGCAAAGGCTCAAGCTTCACAAGACCGACACGGACACGCTGATCGAGCTATACTACGAGGACCGGCTGATGGAACAACAGCGGACCAAGGAGATCACGTACGGCGTGCTCTCGGTGCGGGCGTATTACCAACACGATTCCCTGTGCGTAGAGGTGCTGAAAGCCCAAAACGTCATACCGCTGGATCCGAACGGTAAACTGGCCGCTTTATACCGGCGAAACAGTGTAGTATAATAATAAATAACCGACAAATGTGTTCCCGAGAAATTCGTAGGGTTAGCCGCTGAAAAGCAATCGTTAAAACGGACATGAAATTCAACAATCGCATACCGACTATGCGTGTATTTGTATTCGTAAGGTGTGCTCGAATCGAATGTACAGTTTTTCAGTAAAATTTTCGGTGAAATATTTCGACGATTTAAACGTTCTTCAAAAATCACCAATCGAGAGAATCGGTATTTATTTTAACGTTACGTTATTACCCAGCGTAAGTTCCAAGTAAAAACACAGCGTAACGTTGATTTTTTTTTCATTATTTTTTATCCTACAATCCGATCATTGAAAATGACGCAAACGCATGATTTGATAAATTTGTTATTTGATGAACAACATTGCGTGTATTATTATAATACCAATAGGTCGGATAGCGGACGGGTAGAAAAAAAAACACTCAACCAATAAACACTTGTGCGTCTGCGTTCGCATAGCAATGTAGTGCTACTAAAATCTGACACTACCTCGTCGACCGTACATTCTGAGCACACTCGACGTTTATGTCGACTAGTGGTGACGCGAAATGGTTGTATTCGAATTACTTGAACTATCGGAAATGGATGGTATTTATAAAAAAAAAGCCAAGATATTAATCGTCGATCTGTATCTTCTGTAAAAGTACTCTGTCCGCGATCTGCGGTAATGCGACTGTGCTACACGCGTCCGGTAAACACGATCATTAACGGAATTGTACGTATTATACTACGGCGTGGCCGTTTAAAATCGTCTAGGTCAGTGGTTCTCAAACTTTTATGTTCACGGAGCCCCGAAAATCAGAAATTAATATTTGACACAAAAATAATTATCAATATTTCATATTGAGAAAAACAAACAGTTTAAAATTTAATTTTTTTTTAGAAGTTCGAATTTTGTCATTTGCTATGAAATATATGGTAATTTTACGTTGTATCGATACATTTACTTCATTTAATTTTGTGAAAATACCAGCCAAGTAACCAATTTAGAATAACCAAATTGTATCATAAGTCTAAAATACAATTAAGACATAAAGTTTAAAATTAAATAGGTGTCACTAAAATGTATAACTCGTCGCAGTTCAGGTAATCCAGTGTTTTTCCTCGATAACAATAAAATCTAATAATATTTAAATGTACAACTCTAGCCTAACCCTTGGACTCGCGGAGCACAGTTTGAGAACCGCTGGTCTCTAGGGTCGAGTAGCGATTTTGGTGGGTGGGTGGGTGGACGGGTGAACCTTCGACGTCGGTGATTCGAATAAAAAAAAAAATTCAAAAATAAAACTTTTCGCCGCCACCGGTGTTGACCGTGTTACGTTTTCGCGATGCAGGTTTCAGCGATCCGTTCGTCATCGTCGAGCTGCTGCCCAAGTCCATGTTCCCGTACAGCGCGGAGCAGTATACCGACGTGAAGAAGAAAACCCTGAACCCGTTGTTCGACGAGTGTTTCGAATTGTAAGTACCTTTACCGCCCGTACACAGCCGCGGACAACTGTCGGAAGTGCATCCCTCTAAACGCGTCTCGCTTGTCCCGTTCCCCCTTTTTTTGTTACAGCGCCGTTTCGATGGACCAGTGCCGTCACGAGTCCGCCATGATACTGTTCACCGTCATGGACCACGACGTGATAACGTCCAACGATTTCGCCGGCGAGGCGTTTCTTTCGCTCAACTCCATACCGGGCGTCCTCACGCCGTTGCCGCACGACATCAACAACATCGACCGAGTAGATCTGATTCTCATGCACCAACAGAACAAAGGTGGGTAGAAAAAAGAAAAAATAATACCCCGCATCAAAATCACTACCCTACGCGAGCGGGTGAAATAAAAACAACGGTTGCCAACGATCCCTTTTTAATCTCCAACGGAAATGGTTCGATCGCGAAATTTACGGTAACGAAACGTGAGTTCTTAACCATATCTTGATCCAGAATCTTATTAGATATAAACAAATATTCACGGACCCCTATTGTGTAAAACAAAGTTTTTTGTTTAAATTTATTTCGCTCATCTATTTAAAACAAATATTTATTTTTCCAAATTATTATCACGAGAAACATTATGATTAGTAGAACTAATCAAAGATTCTCGCGAATTTTGTAACCATCATAATTAAAGAAATTTAAACGCGAGTATCTAAAATTCAACTACTAATACATTCGTGGATCTTTAGTTGAAACATCTCGTATTACACATTAGGTTTGTGTTGCACTGACCGAATCGCCTAGACCAAAACGCAATTTCGAAATCAACCCGAAATGGGGTACGAATAAAAACACACACCACTGGTTCATAATATCGTTCGACTGTCGCTAAAACATTGCAACCGATTGAAATCGTTTAACGTTCGTTGTTCACCCTGACGATAATCGTATCGCTCATCAGCTGGAGTGGCGCTTATCCGTTTACAATAGGTTAACTTAATCAATTACCCGTAACGCGTTTGTTTTAAAAAACGTCCGATTTCAATCAGTGTTATTAGCACTCCTCGCTGATAGAAAAATCAATAGCAGTCACTGCTTGAGCCATTCCATGTCTGCGATAATGCTACTAAGACTCCGTTACGCGTTTCGCCGTGCTGAGATGTTGATCAAAACATTAACCACGTGCTCAGCGATACAATGTTTACGCAATTTTCGTGCGATATAATAATAGCCAATAGTAGTCGCAATACCCATTGTTATGAAGTACCGCGTGGCGCGCTAAAAAAAAAAAAAAAATAAAAAATACGAGCGGAAAATCCGTCGACAATCGACAATGATCTCGAATCCATCGAATGTTCTACGATTATTGTTCAAATCAACTTCCGAACCAAGTTGTTAGGTGTCAGCATTCCTACGGTCGTGATGACCGCAACCGCAACAATTTTTTCCGTACATCTTTATCGCGAACATACTCTGTACGTCCGCGGCTCTCCGTGCACGGACAAACGTTTAGTACAATGCGACAACTTAACAACGGTATCGGTTTTCACTTTAAGGTGCTTGGTCTTCGGTTACTACGACTGCGCACGGTTTAATTTTGGCTAGTGCTGTTTTCCATTACGTTCGCCGAACAAATGATAGCTTACCGATAAACACTAACAAAACACATAAAGCCGAATATCGGGGAATTAATTTTTGTTTTCCTATTCCATCAAATCTGTTACGTCTTCTGGACCCAAAGAATTTCTTTTCGTACGCGCGACTCTTGACAGTGTGCAACCGTAGTCGTGTTGTACTCCGGTTATTTGAAAACCATGCCGTGTGTTCCCGAGAATTGGCCGAGGTTTGTCTTTTGTACGTTTATTATGTATTTTATGGGCAGTAAAAAAAAAACCCCACAGCAAAAAAACGTTTCCGTATATATTGACAATCTTCCAAACGCGACCACCGTACCGTTACGGGCATTCGACCAGAATCACCCACGCACTCGTTTTTACGCGGCGTATTATTTCTACGTATAAGGTCAAAAATAAATGACCTAGCTGAACTTTTTTTATGTATATATATATATATATCAAATTCGAATGCGTAGTTAAAATATAAACTTGATTAAACATGAAGTTTCGAAATCTCGTACCGGTTAAATTGTCCGTGATCCACTCTTGGTTGTTTTACAACCGTTATGATAATATCACGCGGTCGGCATGCGACGGTTTAGAATTAATACTTTTCGCGTAAAATCAAAAGGCCATTGCGGTGGCGCCCTGCGACTCGAATCTCGTTAAAATGCTACGCTGACCTTTTCTTCTGCTCCGACCCACGGAGTGTTAAGTGTGTGTCACCAGGTTTACTAACTCACGACTAACGCGTCACGTTGTTGTTGCTTTACTTGCCCGTCATACGCACAGGTCATCCGATACTGCAGACACTGGAGGCCAGGCACGAGGACAAGGTGGCTCAGGACTTCGTGAAGAAACAAAGGGTCCGCACCACCAACTCTTGAAACCTGCAATGTCATACCGTGACGGCGCTTACAGGGTGTTGCGTCTCCGGTCTCAGCGACTCGTCTGAGCCTTGACCGTCGACATCGTCGACAAGCGTGCGACTGCGTACAACCGGCGGTGGGCGTTCGAAGTCGATGCCGAAATCCGACGAGAAGAAAATTTAAACAAACATTTTACTCGAAACAAAATAAAAAAAATACTATTTTTAAATACTATTACAAAAAAATAAATAATTTACGACTGGTACAACGGACGTGATCAAAATTTAATGGAATCCCCGATAATTTCACGAATTAATGTTGATTTCGTTCACTAGATTATTTTACAGTATAATAATATTAGAATATACACACTAATATTAATTATATAAAATTGTACATTCTTAATTTTTATTCTTATATAAATATAATAGCGTAAGAATATATTATATGTAAATATCACAGGTCGTTACAATCACATATAAAATACGATTCGTACCTATCTACAGTGCCGGCAGTAGAGTCACTGGCGTCCTGGGTGAATATAAAAATATGCGCCCATCCCCGTGTAATTATACTAGAAGTTTTATTTTAAAATCGTTATCCGATTCTATTAATATCTGAATTATAAAAAAATAGCGATTGCGAACGGCGACTGACAATAGCAAATAATTTATTATCTACGGACTAAATTATTATATACCCATCGTAATAAAAAATTGTCAATAGAACGGACAGAATATTAGAATTACATTCCTATCATTTTCTTTCAGTTTGAACATTATGCCATCGATACGTCCCCCTTTCGACGAGCGTTCTGGACGTAGGCCCAGGTCAGCCACCCCTAACGCCGGCCCTGACTATCTATACCATATTTTATATACCCACACGTTTTGTAATATTACATACGACCTCCCATTCCGCTATGCAATACACTGCAAACCACTATTGTATGCTCTTCGGAAATAATAATTTATTCTTTATTTCACAAGCCACGCGTGCACACAAAAATATAATGTTATATACATAAATATAATGTTTATTACGATATTTTAGACATTTTTTTTTTTTATGATTACTAAAAAGACAATCTATATCAAGTGGTTTCTTCATTATATTGTTCGTGTGTCGAAGAGGTACACAGCAATGATAATATTGTTAACTCGACCACCGTAGTATTGTTATGTTATTTTAAATACTATTAATATGATATAAATAGTATAATGCTTAGTTCATATTTTAGCCACCCCTGAACTTACAAAATACATATATATATATATATATATATTCGGGTTCATTTTTCTAATTTGTATAATAATATAATATAGAAATATTATATACTTTTAGTACTGTATAATTCAAACCACAGAAAATTATATGTAAAAGAATACATTTTAATTTCTACACGAAGAACTCTATATTGATATTAATATTATTATTATTATTATTATTATTATTATTATTATTATTATTATTGTATAACTATACTATATGGTAATTATATTCAACAGTGTAAAATTGTAATTTATTCTTATTATTATTATCATTACTATCATCATCATCATTACTAAAAATGCTGTATTTACTAATTTTAAATGTACAACGACCAATTTTAATATTACCTTAATACAGCTACTAAACATTCATGCATAAAACATAATTTCGATGTTATATACAAAATAACATAATTATTACGATATAACATATTATATACATACATTTAGAATAATATGTTGTTTCAAGTTTTAATTTGTTTTTGTTACCGCGTACGGTTAATAATATAAAATACAATACCTATGTATATTATTTACTAACGTTAATATAATATGTATTTCAATGTTTTGATGTAATACATTTTTCGTGATTATCTGTACAATGAAATAAAGGATAACAGCGTTGAAATATAATAATATAAATATATATATATATATATATCTACACTGATCTCTTAATGTACTACGTCTTATTGTTATTATCATCATCATTATGTTTATATAATGAACGTCAACAATAAATCACTACATTACATCGAAAACATTTTATATGATAAAGTCTAATTATAATTTTTTGAATCACGCGTTTTTATTTTTTTTTTTTTTTTTTTTGTTCTTTTTATCATATTTTACACCTTATACACTTTTCTTAAAATATTATAACTTCAGTTTATTACATCAGCGCTCGAGTAATTTTAAGCTTTAGAATACTTTGACCGAAATAATTTTTGAACCATAGTGGATAAATGGTAGATATAAAAATAATATGTCGTTAATCGGCAATCAGTTATTTTTTTGAATGGATCGTTCTTTTTTTCAACAATAAATAATATACTATTATTAAACCGACGGAATGTAATATAAAATTCACTATTTAGAATTACAGTTTGGAATGAAACAGATAAATTACAAAAATACGTTAAATCAAAAACGACAATACTATAGTACGTTTATTTATTCTAATAGTAATTACATATACATGTACACATGAATATTATTAAAATTGTTCACTAAGTTAAAACTATTCAATTATTAAAACATATATTTAAAACGTACACGTGTAAATATGATAATTATTATGATTTAAAAAAAAAATTCTTAAAAAATAACATAGGGACTTAATATTTGTATAAAATCGTATAAAAATACAAATATGTATATGTGTATGTATACAGGTAAGTAAATATTATGTTTGAATAAAAAAAAATAAATAAATAAAAAAAATGTATCATGAACACGGGATCGATACAATAATAACAATATTAATAGTATTACCCCTTACTGGTTTGAAATACTGTCAATGCACTGATATTTTGTGATTCGATGTACAAGAGACGATCGACAGGCGTCGAACAATGACTCGGAAAATGATCATTACACATTCGATGGAAACGTTTAATAATTTATTATACATCGTGTATCCGTTTAACAAGATAAAATAGCATTACGATAGACCATTGTGACTGGGCGAACTGGCCGCGACTAAACAATAGTGTTCTAAAATTAAACAGTATAATAATAATAATATATTTATATAGGTACACGACGTTGTAAAATATTATAAAACCACGAGGGATGACAACGATAGCGCAATAGTATCGTTTAAATCACGATTCAATTCGACACGTTGTATAACAGTAATACGGTTGCGATGTGCTGTATGAAGCATGTACATAGAGGACCGTCGAACATTATGTTTGCGTTGCGTGATTATTTTTTTCTCGCGGTAACTTCGAACGGGAATGGAAGTCCGGTGGTGAGCTGAAAGCGCGTGTTAAATAAAAAAAATTCAAAACCGATTTTACAATCCAAATAGAAAATAATGATAACCGATAAGACCCCAAGGACCCGGGGATCGTTGTCGGGTGAGATTCGTCCCGCGAATGGACGCGCACGCGTACACCTAACAACGATGTGCGTAACGCGAAATAATATATTCACCGCGGTATCCGTATAGGGAGCGACGTTGGGCGTTGGACGGACGTGTGTTTTTGTTAAGATGATCGGATTGAATCGTGAATCAAGCGTCTATGATACTGTGTCGGTAATGGGGGGAGGGACTATTTACAATGAAAAAAAAAAAAAAAAATTATAATAATAGCTTCGATCGCACGAGCACACTCGGAACGATTATGATGATGATGATGGTGATGATGATGATGATGACGTTGATGACGGCAATGATCAATGTAACCGCCCCGTGTATGCCGAGGAACCGGTGAACGATACGGGGAACTTGGACGACTGGCCGCCGCAGTTCAGCCGACCGCCGAACGAGTCCTGTTGCGTCCTGTACTTGGACCCGATGGCCGCCTGCAGCCGGGACGTCAGGTAGCACAGGATCATGGCGGCCACGAACAGCAGACACCCGAGGATGCCGGACAGCGCCAGGAACGTGCCGCAGTTGTTCTCCGACGTCACCGGACTACCGTGGTATATGTCCTCGGGCATGATCACCGTGTACTCGATGTTCTCCTTGAACTTCGCGAAGTTCGTCGCGTTCAACGACTTGTCCGCTGCGTCCGCGGCCACGGTCGATAGCAGCGCCGTGCTGTTGGTGTTCACGTGCCTCTTGCGCCGACGCCCGTGCCCGGACGGTTCGAACAGATCCAAGCAGTATTCCTAAAAGTCGACCACGAATTGAATTATATACGGTTTTTACGCGTGCGAAATGAAAACAAAATATATATTATTAAAAAGTAACAATAATATTATGGCGATAAAACCATTTTTTTCTGGTAAACGTAACGGTTCATGACTGTCATCGGCATCAATGTTTTTATTGATTATGCTCAGAAACAATACGAGAAATAAAGCCAAAGTGTAATAAACGCGGCGATTTCATCGTATAAACATATTAAGTTCTCCGATTCACACGGTGTCCCACGAAGACAATTTATTCAATACAATATCTTCTGGGTCGATGAAGACAGTCAAACACAAGGATAAGGGTTACAAATATTTATTTCCCAATCGAATTTTTATACTATAGGTAAAAACAAATTTTAAAAAATTTTCTAATTGTTTTTGAAGAAAGCTATTTTATATGACATATTTAATTTTTGAACATTTTGTCATTTTAACTTTTATATTTATTGACCCCATAATTTTTAATGTTTCTTTTTTAGAAATTGTAGAAAGATAAAACATAATAGTACTTGAAGTAACCCAGTGCAATTTTTACTATCTCCTCTCTTACTCTCATCCCCTTACCTCTCTGTAGATAATCGTTATTCACTTATCAACAGTACCTCTGTTACCATACAATCAATAAAAATCTTTTTATCGACTCTTAATCCCCTCCTATCATCTTCTTCTGCTTCATTGGCATTTACAAATCTGTTAGAGTATTTGCCACCATCACTATGTCCCTCCATCTCTATCGATCTTGAATAATTTCCTTCCATTTTTGAACTGACACACTTTTAAAATCCTCTTCTACTACGCCTGACTATCTCTTCTTCGGTCTGTCTCGAAGTCTCTTTCTTTCCGGTTTCCATTTTATAACTGCTCTGGTGGTTTATTCTTCGCTTTTTGTCATGATATGACTAAACCACTATAATAATTATCCATTTATGTAGGTAGTGATTGGTACTAGGCCCAGTTTTTCCTAAAGTTCCTTATTGAACTTTCTTCTTCACCAATTGATCCTTGTGTCACGAACTGATCCCTATATTTCATAATATTTTACTCTTATTTATTCTATTTCTTTCCATCTTATATCATGTAATGCTGTCCCTTAACTTTCTCCTGTACAGTCTAACTAAATTCCAAGTCGCAACCTTAAAATCAACCTTCTGATTTCCGTGTCCAAAATTATAACCGTTTCATTATGGCCGAGGCATATATTGTGATGGTAACATAACAATAAGTTTTTTCTTATACAAGGTTGTCAGCCTTGTGTTTAGCCCATAATCTGAAGGACCCTCGTATCATATTCTCTAGAATTTCCTTTATCCTCAGTTCTGGCTCCCTTTTCTAAATTTAAATTTATGATTCACTCATACTCTCCAATCAGCATTAAACCATACATACAGATGATGACTGGAAGAGTACTGCGGTTTTGTCGGCATAGGTCCCGATAAGAGTGGAGTTAGAACTAGGGATATCTGCTGTAAATAGTATAAATAGAAAAAGAGCGGTGTCGCTTCGTTGCGGGACACCGTCTGAGATTAATCGTGAACCGGATAGTGTTGTTTCACTTCAAACTTCCGTCGTTTAGATAGGATTTGAGAAGTAATATGGAGCCGGAAAAACATTTCTGAATTCTAATAGTAACCCGTCATACCGTACGGTATCAAATGCTTACGCTACGTCTAAGAAGATACCGGAACAGGATTTTTTTCTCGTTTCGAGTGACGAGGCGATTTAGTCTACTACTCTGCGTAGTTGACGGAACGTTGCGCGTGAAATCGCGAATCTCCTTGTGCACGCGTGATGTACTCGAACGAGAGGAATGCAATACCGTCATTACTGTTGTAACGGTACGTTTACGCGCACCTAACCGTTTGCTTCGTGAGAGATATGTGTGCGCGCCGACGACTGCGTTTCCGGTACGCGAAACGACGGTTTTCACGGGAAATCCGCTGACCACGTTCAATACGCCAGGGACGGCTTCAGGAATTCGGCGGCGGCGGTGGTGTCCTGTGTCGGGGATTCCGACTGGAATAATTTCAACGGGTCCGAGAATGTAAATCGTAGCCGCACGGCGTGGTCTAGGCCAAAATAGCGAAATAATCAACCGCAAATATGAAAATTGCGAATTGATGATAACGATCATGCATAATAGTGAAACTGCAGTTTTCTATTTTGAATACTATACATTTTAATATAGTACTTGAATATGTTTCAAATTTTATAAAACTTACTTATTTGATTGATAATTAGTATTTTTAATAATATAATAAATATTCTTTAGAGAAAGCCACCGTACTATATGGAAATGTAATGATGTAATAGAGAAATTTCGAAATTTAGAAGAATTAAAACGAGAACATTAAAAAATCTAAAGAACAACCATAGATAAAAGTTCAAGGATTGTACTAAAAGACTTAATTTGTTAATTACAAATTATAATACTAATGATAATAATAAATTTGTAAATGGTATAGCATGTAATTTTTCACTAAATGCCTAATTGTATATTTTTGCTCTTTTTTTAAAATACACTGTTTTTATTTTTGCCATTATTAATTTGCGATTTTTACATTCGTGGTTATTGTTTAACTATTTTGGCGGCTGGATACCATGTGATGTGTGTAGAAAATAATAGCTGGGGAAAAATTAATATTGAAAAAAAATAAAACAAGATGATCGGTTGAAAAGTGTTTTTTCTTTTTCGACGAGGTAAAACGCCGACGACGCAATACCGCCGGTTCCTCAGAATCACGGTGATGGCGAATCGTGTGGCCCAACCTGCGCCCCAGATGGTTTACCTCGTGCTACATACATTAAATATGTACTGCATACAGTGGCGCAACTAGGAGTGAGGTTTGGAGGTTGTAACTCCCCCCTCATATTTTTCTAAGATTTTTACAAAATCTACGTAGGAAATTTTTTTTTTTATCTTGAACACGCGAAACGGCTGATTGATATTTCATATATGAATATTATTCGTATTATAATTAACAATAATAACATGACAATATGGAACGATTTGTAATGTTATGTATGTAAATGTTTCTTTCAACTCTAAAACATCAATAACTACTACGATTTCTTGATAGTCGATTGTATAATGCTTTATTTTGTGGTATCACAATATGAAATAGAAGTTGAACAGTTTATTTTATTTTATTTATTTTATATTAATAAATATTAATAAAACTTAATATTAATAAAACATTTTTTGAAAGGGCATTTTATTAATATTTTTAGGGCATGAATGCATTTTTTTTATATTATTATGGCATTTATATCCGAGCTCTAATAATAACAGTAACAAGCACAAAAAAAAGATCAATAAATTGTTTGTGAGGTCGCGCAATATTATAAGAGGCTGGCTCAAGTTCTTTGCGTTCATTCCAGAAAATATCTATTCCTCTGTTCCTATACATACCCAACCGACCAACATTGGTGTTACTGAAATCGACTTTTAAAAAATCCGCTGTCTTCGTCGATAAACGTTAAACACGGTACGTGTAGTGATCAGAATTTACAACACCAATCAGGTCCACGGTAAAACAACGGTAACCACCACGGGTTTGGTTATAGGTAACTCACCGGTTGACAGTCGTTGGCGTCCATGCACGCTTTTATCTGCGAGTGAATCCATAACGTCGACCGTTCTTTCATTGTGCTCAGCAAGAACGCCTCAAAGTCCAAAAATACTTCGTTGTGCCGCTCCCGGTACTTGGCCGGCTGATGCGGGATAATTGTCGCAAAATCTCGGTTTCGGCATCTGGTACGGAATAAAGATGAAATAATAATAAAAAAAAAAAAAAAAAAAAAAAAAAAAAAAAAAAA